>NC_141099.1:4430000-4797500 GCF_041138505.1 Cibotium barometz
TAAAGGAGGTGCATATCTCACATAAGATGAAGAGTTGAAAATGTACAAGGGTTATTAATAAAAAACTATGAGCAATATTAAAAATATGAGATATTTTGGGAATAATGATTTTATTATGACACATATGTAAGGAAGGGGAGTCCCTTAAATGCTCACATAAGATGAAGAGTTGAAAATGTACAAGGCTTATTAGTAAAAAACTATGAGCAATATTAAAATGATTCCATTATGACACATATGTAAGGAAGGGGAATTCTTTAAAGGAGGTGCATATTTCACATGCTTGAATGAGTTTTAAACTCATAAAAATTAAGATATTTCATCTCTCCTCTCTCCTCATTCAAGTCTAGTTCCAAAAAGTTAGCTTAATTGACCTAAAAATGGTCAAAAAGTGACCAAACTGACTTGGAAAATTCTAGAATCAGTTTGTTTGGTTAGGAGCTCAAATTTTCCTATAAATAGAAGCCTCCCCTTGTTGAAAAAAACATAGTGTCTTATGCTTTGTTACTCTACTCCACCTAAGCCAAAATATATAGTGTCTTATGCTTTGTTACTCTACTCCACCTAAGCCAAAATATATAGTGTCTTATGCTTGTTACTCTACTCCACCTAAGCCAAAATATATAGTGTCTTATGCTTTGTTACTCTACTCCACCTAAGCCAAAATATATAGTGTCTTATGCTTGTTACTCTACTCCACCTAAGCCAAAATATATAGTGTCTTATGCTTTGTTACTCTACTCCACCTAAGCCAAAATATATAGTGTCTTATGCTTGTTACTCTACTCCACCTAAGCCAAAATATATAGTGTCTTATGCTTTGTTACTCTACTCTACCTAAGCCAAGAACTGTGAATTCTTTAATAATTCACTAGTTTTTGATACTTCTCTCTTTCTTCAATCCCCATTGGTGGCTCCATCAACATACTAAACCAATTGATTGGTTGGGGGCCTCTACCGTGAATAAAGAATCAAGCAAATCATAAGGTAAGTATATTGAATTTTGATCTTTTCTATAATTTCTCAATGATTCTCTCTTCTCAACCCCTCTCAAGCTTGAGAAGTTTAATTGGTATGGTTTTTTAAATGCTATTGAAGTTAATTGGTGAAAAGTAGTGAAGAGTTACATAATTTAATAAATGCTATTGAAGTTAATTTCCATTTATGTTTAAATTCTAATGGTTTTTATGTAATTACTCTCTCTCACTCAAGAAATAGCCATACTCATGACCCATTCTCAATCCAAATGAAGCTTTTCATAAAGCTTTTCCTTAATCCAAAATTAAGCTATGCTTGAGGCCAAATTAATGGCTTTTTTCTATGCTTTTAGTTTATGCATATTGATGATTCAATCCATTATGGATTGATGATCCAATTAGAGACCATTCTAATGATAAGCTTTATCCCTTAGAAAAAAAATTGAGATTTATCAGTCATAGTAGCGGAGCTATGGCAAAATTTTTATAGAAATTACGCATAAAATAAATTCATTCAAAGCATAAAAAGAGGACTTCCTACCATATTCTAGGAACTATCATCCTAGATTAATTAAAAGAATTTTATTATGCATGGAGATGTGGATGTTGCATGTAGATGTAGATGTATGGATGTGAGTGTGAATGTGGAGGTGGATGTATGCATGGAGATGTGGATGTATGCATGTAGAAGTAGATGTATAGATGAGGATGTAAATAGAGATGTGGATGGATGCATGTAGATGTAGATGTATAGATGTGGATGTGAATGGAGATGTAGATGTATGCATGTAGATGTAGATGTATAGATGTGGATGTGGATGTATGCATGTAGATGTAGATGTGGATGTGGATGTGGAGGTGGAGGTGGATGTAGGCATGTAGATGAGAATGTACGCATATAGATGTGGATGTATGGATGTGAATGTGCATGTAGATGTGGATGTATGGATGTGGATGCATGAATGTGCATGTAGATGTGGATGTGAAATTAGATGTATGGATGTAGATGTGGATGTGTGGATGTGGATGTGGATGTGGATGTGGATGTGGATATATGTATGGATGTGAATATACGATATGTGATGTGAAGGAATATGAAGTGTTGAGATGGAAAATGATGTGATGGGATGAGTATACATATAAATGGAATATGGAATAAGTAATGTGGATTGATGAGGGATAATGTGGAAAAATGAAAGTAAAAATAGAAACTGTATTGTAAACTGTTTGTAAATGCTGTTTGTAAATGACTGTTTTATGTCAAGATTGCTGGGGGAGCATTGTGACTATCTTGTGATTAAGGTCGTGAGACCTAACTGATAATGTTGCAACTGCTGAGACGGAGAGTCAATGAAGGACGTCTCGCGTAGCAAGGTCGGCCGAGGTCTTGACCAGCCTCGGTGCGATTAAAATGGTGAGCTTCCGGTACGGTGGATGAGGGGCCAAGGAAGCGGCCTATGCGTGAAGCGCTAGGTTACTTGCGAAGGATCCTAGAGGGTGCTGACCATACGGTGCTCGGGCTCTGGGTTGCCTAGGATACCCACGTGTGCGTCGAGGAAGATATTGGAACAGAGTTGGAGTTGTTTTCTGAAATCGAGCATGGATCTGGTTGATTGACCTTGCTGGTCTTCAATGGATGAGTCCATGGCTCCTTATATGGATCCGTTGGTTGATCTTGCTGATCTTCAACGAGAGTCCATCTTGATAAGTGATTATATTGCCGAGTATTAAGGGCTAGGAACTAAGAAACGGCCCCTGAGTGGACAGGTGGTGAGCGTCCTAGTTGCCAATGATGCCATAGATACTCTGATGAAGGAATGATGGAAAAATTAAGAATCAACTGGATAAATTGGAAGATGGTGATCAGTGATACCATGGTTTTATTAAAGGATTGTTTTAAACTGGTTGAATCTGTGAAAAGGCAATTTCATATTGGGTGTGTGAGTGGTGTGACTAGTTTTATTTTGCATGAACATCCGGCTAGGGGGCCTTGGAACTCTTTTCCTTGGTACCCGGGACAAAACCTAACCAAATTTTTAATTGGATCCCATCACTACAGTGGTTGGGCGGTTGGCTAACCCATGGGATTGGATGGGGTTAGGTTGGACTGATGGATCCGTAAATCGAGACTCAAACTTTTGTTTTTACGATAGAAAAAAAAAAATCCCGGACAGTAACTGTTCTATGGATAGGAATCAACGGCTGTGCCTCTTGAATGGGGAAAAAAGCGTTGATCCCAATGATCCAAGTGCAAGTTTCTTCCTTAAACTGACTAAGTATCTTATAGATGTAATTGGATCATCTCGATCAGAAATGATCTTGACTACGTTAGAGTAAAAAGTTATCCTGGTGGAATCGCCCGTGCTTCCGGTTAAGAAAGTTTTTCCGGGTTCGGTTTTGGAACAACCGACGGATTAGTCTCTTATCCGGATATCCGTGGGCGAGGCCCCGAGTGTGGGACCCCTGTCCCGCGCGAGAAGCGCTACTTCCGCTGCCAGTACCCCGAATCCGTTGCTCGGTGGGAACAGGGATCTTACAGTTGGTATCAGAGCGTTTGGTTAATAAAGATCAACTGAGAAGACAAATATGTCAAAAATTTATCAAGAAACACAAAAAGGTTATAATTGTGTGATATAATTCATACAATTTGATATTCAAACTGAAACTCGTAATTTTGGTAATTGGGTCTTCAGATGGAAGTACCGCAATTATATAGAAACCCTGACTTGCTTGAGGCCTAGACATGATAGTATTTACCTTATAATTCCAAGGGCCGTGACTATCCATATATACCGAGAGTATACTGCAGCTCTTTACTGACAGTATATACGAGTAAATCTAAGACTTGAAATTATAAGCGTTAATGCTATCTAGATGATGATTTCGAATGTGATTGATATGATTTTTAATTCTGTTTGAGAATGAATGAATTGATTTGGATTCTGATTGAAAATGCTGATTGAAAAATGTTGATTTTTAAAAATTAGTTGAAATATAATGAAACCACAATGAGGGGGAATGGGACGAGTCCCTGTGATGATATTCATAACTAGAATGATGATAACGAATCCAGCAAATCACTATGAGATTAGTGGGTTGTGCTGTCAGATTGCTACTGTTAATACTTGACCGGTAGATCAAGTTAAGGGATGTCAAATTGAGAACTTGCTTGACTGAAATTTTCGTGTGGAGGAATGTTCCGAAGGAAACTTTTCGGTCTAATGGACCATTATCATGTTAAAGATATGAATGATATAATCTGAATGAATTGTTATTTAATGATGAGTTCTATATAAGGGATATTTATCCCAGGTTCTGTTGGGTTGACCAGAATATAAGCAACCCCAGAATAAAAATTGGATCTTAAGAATAAGAGCTGTCCTCTACCTTGCGAGATGAGGACATCTCGCACTTTTTAAGTGGGGTAGGATGTAAGATTCCTCCCCAGCCTTCGAGGTATATAGGAGTAAGAATCTCCCTTTCGGATCTTATAATTATTCCCTCTCTAAAATAAAAGAAAGTTTCTGTTTAAAAAAGGAATACCCTTTTCCTAAAATACTTCTCAGGAGTCACGCCTATTTTAAGGATTTAGAACAATGAGTTTAGAAGTGAGAATCGGTGTTTTGGATACCAAGGTTTTGGTTTTCATTCGAGTATGGGCCAAAAGAAGTTCTTTATCTCTTGGGGAGTATAAGAAGTTATCCCCCAGATATTGTGATCCTTATATCTGAATTCAATGAAAGTAGGTGACTTAGCCTACAAGTTTCTTTTATCTCCTCATCTCAAATTCTTAATGCCTTCTATAGAAAAATGTGTCAAACACAAATCATGGAAAGACGGTAAAACTTCAGTGGTAAGTTACCGTTGGCTTCTAGGTTACGCTAGCTCCTTCCTTTATATAAGTCGTAACTTTTACTTGTCGCTCACAGTAATCTTACTCCCATCAATCTCCTTTCTTTCTTAATCTCCTTCATGGCTTGGCAACAAGAATTAGTTTTATCCCTGATGATTTCTCACCTTCAAGACGCAAGAGAGTCTGTGAAGAAAGACTTTATAGAACAGTATGAGCGCTCACTTTTTCCTCACCTAGGAACTTCTGTAGCGCAGACCAAATGGCGGACCTATCAAAACATAACTAGGGTAACACCCTGGGGTCAGCAACACTTTCGTAACAATGTCCGCTTGGCCATGGTTATTGAAGCTTTGGGTTTGGGTCCCCGATACTACTGTGTCATGAGATCAAGGCATCTTGGGTTTTCTGAGCGGGTCTTCTTACTGGCATGTTTTCTTCCTCATGAGAAGATATGCCTTTACCCCGTTTTTGGCTTGCCTCTCAGAGGTCCTTTTGTTAGATCACCTCATACCACTGAGATAGGTGCGGCAATAACCAGCAGAATCATTCCCATAGATGAGTTACCCTATACCTGTGCAGCTTGTGAGGACTGCTTTTGTGACCATATGATGGACGGGCTTATGGAAGTGTAAAGAGTTTCTCTATCTTTACTGTATAAGTTCCGAGAATGAATAAAGTTTAAATCTTGTTCTTATTTTGAATCTTGCTCTCTTTAAGACTTTTCTTGGTGGTTAATCGTGATTAAAATTTTTCTCTAAGTCTCATATTCGTGCATCTTGCGAAATTATTCCAAGTTGCGAGATGAGGACATCTCGCGTTTTTTAAGTGGGGTAGAATGTAAGATTCCTCCCCCAACCCCTTTTTGATGTCTAGTATATTCCCCTGTAATCAATTCCTTTTCTAAAATATAAGAGATCTTGTTTGTGGCTGTTTTAACCTAGAGAGAGAAAATATTCTAGAGAGAGAATATTCAGATTTTGAATATTTTTGGATAGAAAAATATCTCTTATAATTCAGATGAGTTTCCCTAAAACAGAAATTTAAAAAGAATTTTCCAATGTGCAATTGGAATTAATTGGAAATAGGTATAAAGAACCTTAGCCTAAGGGTCTAGATTTTCAGAAATCTTTAGACTATGGTCCAATTAAGGTTTCTATGGGCCAATAGCATCAATCCATGTGTAGGGAGGAGATAAATCCAAATTGTAAAAAGAAAATACCCAAAAATGAGTAAATGCTCACATGAGGTGAAGAGTTGAAAATGTACAAGGTTTATTAGTAAAAAAAACTATGAGCAATATTAAAAATATGAGATATTTTGGGAATAATGATTTTATTATGACACATATGTAAGGAAGGGGAGTCCCTTAAATGCTCACATAAGATGAAGAGTTGAAAATGTACAAGGTTTATTAGTAAAAAACTATGAGCAATATTAAAATGATTCCATTATGACACATATGTAAGGAAGGAGAGTTCTTTAAAGGAGGTGCATATCTCACATAAGATGAAGAGTTGAAAATGTACAAGGGTTATTAATAAAAAACTATGAGCAATATTAAAAATATGAGATATTTTGGGAATAATGATTTTATTATGACACATATGTAAGGAAGGGGAGTCCCTTAAATGCTCACATAAGATGAAGAGTTGAAAATGTACAAGGCTTATTAGTAAAAAACTATGAGCAATATTAAAATGATTCCATTATGACACATATGTAAGGAAGGGGAATTCTTTAAAGGAGGTGCATATTTCACATGCTTGAATGAGTTTTAAACTCATAAAAATTAAGATATTTCATCTCTCCTCTCTCCTCATTCAAGTCTAGTTCCAAAAAGTTAGCTTAATTGACCTAAAAATGGTCAAAAAGTGACCAAACTGACTTGGAAAATTCTAGAATCAGTTTGTTTGGTTAGGAGCTCAAATTTTCCTATAAATAGAAGCCTCCCCTTGTTGAAAAAAACATAGTGTCTTATGCTTTGTTACTCTACTCCACCTAAGCCAAAATATATAGTGTCTTATGCTTTGTTACTCTACTCCACCTAAGCCAAAATATATAGTGTCTTATGCTTTGTTACTCTACTCCACCTAAGCCAAAATATATAGTGTCTTATGCTTTGTTACTCTACTCCACCTAAGCCAAAATATATAGTGTCTTATGCTTGTTACTCTACTCCACCTAAGCCAAAATATATAGTGTCTTATGCTTTGTTACTCTACTCCACCTAAGCCAAAATATATAGTGTCTTATGCTTTGTTACTCTACTCCACCTAAGCCAAAATATATAGTGTCTTATGCTTGTTACTCTACTCCACCTAAGCCAAAATATATAGTGTCTTATGCTTGTTACTCTACTCCTACTCCACCTAAGCCAAAATATATAGTGTCTTATGCTTGTTACTCTACTCTACCTAAGCCAAGAACTGTGAATTCTTTAATAATTCACTAGTTTTTGATACTTCTCTCTTTCTTCAATCCCCATTGGTGGCTCCATCAACATACTAAACCAATTGATTGGTTGGGGGCCTCTACCGTGAATAAAGAATCAAGCAAATCATAAGGTAAGTATATTGAATTTTGATCTTTTCTATAATTTCTCAATGATTCTCTCTTCTCAACCCCTCTCAAGCTTGAGAAGTTTAATTGGTATGGTTTTTTAAATGCTATTGAAGTTAATTGGTGAAAAGTAGTGAAGAGTTACATAATTTAATAAATGCTATTGAAGTTAATTTCCATTTATGTTTAAATTCTAATAGTTTTTATGTAATTACTCTCTCTCACTCAAGAAATAGCCATACTCATGACCCATTCTCAATCCAAATGAAGCTTTTCATAAAGCTTTTCCTTAATCCAAAATTAAGCTATGCTTGAGGCCAAATTAATGGCTTTTTTCTATGCTTTTAGTTTATGCATATTGATGATTCAATCCATTATGGATTGATGATCCAATTAGAGACCATTCTAATGATAAGCTTTATCCCTTAGAAAAAAAATTGAGATTTATCAGTCATAGTAGCGGAGCTATGGCAAAATTTTTATAGAAATTACGCATAAAATAAATTCATTCAAAGCATAAAAAGAGGACTTCCTACCATATTCTAGGAACTATCATCCTAGATTAATTAAAAGAATTTTATTATGCATGGAGATGTGGATGTTGCATGTAGATGTAGATGTATGGATGTGAGTGTGAATGTGGAGGTGGATGTATGCATGGAGATGTGGATGTATGCATGTAGAAGTAGATGTATAGATGAGGATGTAAATAGAGATGTGGATGGATGCATGTAGATGTAGATGTATAGATGTGGATGTGAATGGAGATGTAGATGTATGCATGTAGATGTAGATGTATAGATGTGGATGTGGATGTATGCATGTAGATGTAGATGTGGATGTGGATGTGGAGGTGGAGGTGGATGTAGGCATGTAGATGAGAATGTACGCATATAGATGTGGATGTATGGATGTGAATGTGCATGTAGATGTGGATGTATGGATGTGGATGCATGAATGTGCATGTAGATGTGGATGTGAAATTAGATGTATGGATATAGATGTGGATGTGTGGATGTGGATGTGGATGTGGATGTGGATGTGGATGTGGATATATGTATGGATGTGAATATACGATATGTGATGTGAAGGAATATGAAGTGTTGAGATGGAAAATGATGTGATGGGATGAGTATACATATAAATGGAATATGGAATAAGTAATGTGGATTGATGAGGGATAATGTGGAAAAATGAAAGTAAAAATAGAAACTGTATTGTAAACTGTTTGTAAATGCTGTTTGTAAATGACTGTTTTATGTCAAGATTGCTGGGGGAGCATTGTGACTATCTTGTGATTAAGGTCGTGAGACCTAACTGATAATGTTGCAATTGCTGAGACGGAGAGTCAATGAAGGACGTCTCGCGTAGCAAGGTCGGCCGAGGTCTTGACCAGCCTCGGTGCGATTAAAATGGTGAGCTTCCGTTACGGTGGATGTGGGGCCAAGGAAGCGGCCTATGCGTGAAGCGCTAGGTTACCTGCGAAGGATCCTAAGGGTGCTGACCATACGGTGCTCGGGCTCTGGGTCGCCTAGGATACCCACGCGTGCGTCGAGGAAGATATTGGAACAGAGTTGGAGTTGTTTTCTGAAATCGAGCATGGATCTGGTTGATTGACCTTGCTGGTCTTCAATGGATGAGTCCATGGCTCCTTATATGGATCCGTTGGTTGATCTTGCTGATCTTCAACGAGAGTCCATCTTGATAAGTGATTATATTGCCGAGTATTAAGGGCTAGGAACTAAGAAACGGCCCCTGAGTGGACAGGTGGTGAGCGTCCTAGTTGCCAATGATGCCATAGATACTCTGATGAAGGAATGATGGAAAAATTAAGAATCAACTGGATAAATTGAAAGATGGTGATCAGTGATACCATGGTTTTATTAAAGGATTGTTTTAAACTGGTTGAATCTGTGAAAAGGCAATTTCATATTGGGTGTGTGAGTGGTGTGACTAGTTTTATTTTGCATGAACATCCGGCTAGGGGGCCTTGGAACTCTTTTCCTTGGTACCCGGGACAAAACCTAACCAAATTTTTAATTGGATCCCATCACTACAGTGGTTGGGCGGTTGGCTAACCCATGGGATTGGATGGGGTTAGGCTGGACTGATGGATCCGTAAATCGAGACTCAAACTTTTGTTTTTACGATAGAAAAAAAAAAATCCCGGACAGTAAACTGTTCTATGGATAGGAATCAACGGCTGTGCCTCTTGAATGGGGAAAAAAGCGTTGATCCCAATGATCCAAGTGCAAGTTTCTTCCTTGAACTGACTAAGTATCTTATAGATGTAATTGGATCATCTCGATCAGAAATGATCTTGACTACGTTAGAGTAAAAAGTTATCCTGGTGGAATCGCCCGTGCTTCCGGTTAAGAAAGTTTTTCCGGGTTCGGTTTTGGAACAACCGACGGATTAGTCTCTTATCCGGATATCCGTGGGCGAGGCCCCGAGTGTGGGACCCCTGTCCCGCGCGAGAAGCGCTACTTCCGCTGCCAGTACCCCGAATCCGTTGCTCAGTGGGAACAGGGATCTTACATGTATGTATAGGCTACCTGACGCACTAAAACCACTACCACACCTAAGTTAACACTAGCTAAGGAGTATGTATAGGCTACTTGTTGACATATCTATACCAACACTGGGCTTTTACCACCACAATCATCACCATCTAAGTTGTTAACCCATGGCGGACATTGAGACGTACTATGTTTTACGTCATTTATTTAAATATTTTGAGTCATGGGCCGGGCTTGTCGGGACCATATGTTAAGGATAAAGGGATTGGGTGATCGCCGATGAGAGGCGCACCTTGAATGTCAGTAGGATAAGGGTTAGGATCGGCCGGCCATGTATGGGCACCCAAGTGTGAACGGCCAAGTCACTTATAAGAGTCAAATGTAACCCTAAAATCCTCATTCTCATGTGTTGTGAATACAAGAGTACTCTTACCTTATCTCTTTGGTTTCCTTCTCCTGCGTGTGTGTGTGTGAGAGAGAGAGAGAGAGAGAGTGAGAGAGCGATCGAGCGCACTGTGTAGCGGCACGGCGACGGCGGTGAGGCGGTAGAGCGGCGAACGACGGCTCCTCCTTCACGGCTGCGACACGGGAATCCTTCAAGGCGGCGGTTGAGCGGTGAGTGACACACCTTTTTGCATTCTGTTTTGAGCTTCCTTCCCTGGTTGTATGCTTTGTAGCCATTCGTGGCTCGCATACGGTGTCTGGCAAGTCCCCAGCTACGACCTGTGCGGCAAAAGCGCACATTTTTGGCGCCGCTGCCAGGGAGTTGCCCTGCACCAAGCTCCAGTTTGCAGCTCGGCTGCTGCTGCGTGAAGTTTAATCTACACTGTAGGAAAGCGACTGTGTGTTTGTTGTTAAGGTGTTTATGCGTTGCATTTCTGTTTCTTTTGTTATATTTTCGCTCCGCGTGTGGGCGTGCGTTCTGTTATCTGGTTTCTGCGTGTGAGAGGGATTTATGAATCCCCAGATCTGTACTGTGTGTGCGAACTGTGCCGCGGCCAAGGCTGAACCCTAAGGAAACCCTAGAAAACTTATCTAAAAAAAACAGAAAATAAAAAATATAAAAATATAAAAAATAAAAAATAAAAAATTAAATTTTATTTTCAAAGAAAGAACCGAACATGTGGAGAGGAAAGATTTTTTAATTGGAGAAAATTTTTTTGAAAAGAAAGAACCCCAATTGACCCACGACCCCGACCCCGGCCTCGGTCTCGGTCTTTTGATATATATATATAGGAGAGTGAGCCTCCATAGCTTTCTTTCAAGTGAGAGCTTATGGGAAGTTGTGCCCTATATGTAGCCCACTCCCCAAGGAGTAAAGTGAGTATGTGGGATAAAGCCCTCACCCTTTCCTCCACAAGCAAATAGGCTTTTGTCCCTTCCCCCCAAGGGAAACGGACTGTTTTGAGGACTACAGGAGCTCTAGATAGGCGAACACGGTGCTGTAAAGCACACTAGGATCCTTTGAACGATACGCTCGTTTCGAGCTATCACACGCCCTAGTCCAAGTTCGACTGTAAGTAAGGGGGTAAAAAATGGGTTAAAAACAACACAAAAATAAGTAAAAACGGGGTACGAAACACCTAAGAAACCACTTGTGTGAGTTTCAAGGGTAGTTACCAACGCACGTAGGGTACCCACGTTACATGCATCTACGCTCTGGTCGGGTGCTGGAGTCTGAGCCACTAGAAAGCGTTTCAGTCTACGCAGGCTCACACCATCCCTCCACGTTAGCATCTTGGCCTTCGGCTGGAACCCAAGGGAGTGCAACCCAAGATCCACGAATAGTGGATAGTGACTCATCTTCTGACTTAGAAGCCATGGAAGGACACCCTACCAAGAACCCTAAGGAGACAAGCCAAAACATGCCAGTGTGGGCCCCACAACCTGGATCTAGCATGTTTAGTCGTCTAATAGAGACCTTTAGTAGAGCTACACGCTCTGAACATGCGACAAGCGAAGTAAATGAGGAAGGAGGGGTAGTAGATTCGCCATTCACATCTTATGTAGACCCTACCCTCCCAAAGAGTGTCCATGTGGATATTTTACCCACTTCGTTTAATGAGGGCCCTACTGAGCTACCACATTCCGATGCTCTTCCTAAAGTAGAGGTCCCTAGAAGCCAATCCATAAGAAGTGACATTGCGTCCACTTCAAGAGAACCGTTTGGCACACCAAGTCTAGATGGGATATTTCTCAATGAAAATTGGGAATATGATCTACACACAGAGACTCTAACGGACCTATACAGGGGTTACACATACCATGTGGGTTGGTTAGAAGTCCTACGATCTACATCTAGCGCCACTAATCTAGAAGAGCAACAACAAATGATATGTGAGGTTATTCATAGAATTATCCAAATTGAGAGGCAAAATAGGGGAGTGAACCTAGTTTCCACTGGCCCTATGAGGTTTTTGGATACGGGCAGGGCCAAACAACCAACCCTATCCCATAGACCCTTCGTACGTTGTTTCGCCTGGAGTCTCAATGCAAGTTGAGCCCACGAGTAGTAACTTTAGCTTTCCAACCTTGGCTCAACTTTCCATTCAGGAATCCACAATGCCTACCCCAATGATGAGCATAGCGGAAAATGCACCTGTTACCGCTGTAGTTAGTACGACACCGCTACCTAGTGGAACAGTACCTACAACAGTGCGTGCCAGTGCCTATCAACCATATGTACCTATTGCTACTCATGCTCATGTAGCTCCTACGCCTCTTAGTATGCCAATGGCATATGCTCCACGACCACCTTATCATAACCATTATCCAAGGGGAGCTAGGCCTAGTCACATATCATATCCTACGTCATTTGCCAACATACTCAGACCAACGCCAACTCCTATCAGCCAGGCTATCCCAGAAGTGCCTCCACCAACTATGCCTGCTCACTTAGGTGATCTCGCAGCATTTGCTCAGACGATCGGACGATCTATTGCGGAAAACATGCGGGGCATGCCTGAGAGAGAACCTAGAAGCAAGGCATTACAAGTGGCTAAGCTCACTCAAAACTTTAGTGGTAACGAGGATGTTAGGAAGCACATTGAAGTCTTTGAACACGTGTGTGATTCCTTGGAAGAGCACAATGAGCTGCATAAATGTAAAGCCTTAGGCTTAACCTTGAGTGGGAAGGCCGGAGATTGGTATCGAACCTTAAGGGTTGAAGAGCGCACTCACTACCCCACTCTCAAGATATTGTTCTTGAGAGAATACATACGCGAGGGTGTGCTTTGGGGGGTAGCATCTCAACTCCAAAAAGCTGAACGCGAGGAAGGGGAGTCAGTGAGAGACTTTATAAGTCGATTGAAGCATCTAAATTCTCGCTGCGCTCCTGATGAACGCTTCAATAACAACCAACTCCTCGTCAATAGATTCATCCGAGGATTGCGCCACGAGGACATTTACAATGGCCTAGTCATTAGAGGTCTTACAACGTGGGAAGCAGTCACTGCCAATGCAATCCAGTTAGAAGACAACTTGATGATTTGCAGGTAAAAAGGTGTCTTCAGAAACAAAATCCGTTAGTTCGCAAGTATCTGGGCACGAGCCAATGACGGTAAAACCTATTGCCAAGGAGCCCAAGATAACTGAAATGTCTGTGACCGACCTTACTAAGGCTCTCCAAGAATACTTTAGGGGTAATCGAGCTCCTTAGAATAGCCATATGTACCCAAGGAGAGAGCAACAATGGTGTTCGGTGTGCTTAGGACCACATAGCACGAGTGAATGTCCCACATTCAGAGTCAAATTCAATGGGAATTGCAATGCATGTGGTAAGTATGGCCATCAATCTAAAGATTGCCTAGTACTTAAGCGAATGTTGGCAAATCAGGCACCACTAGCCTGGTCAAACACACCTCAAGTACCCGCGCTAATGCCTGCACAACCTGTCGAGCAACCGTCACAGCACATAGTTCCAAGGAATCCGAATGTAGTCCAGTCTGTGCCATTACCACCGCCAGTGCTAGGACCACAACCTCCACATCCAAGGATAACCCCAATAAACCAGATGGGTTGTGAGTCACATAGTGCGTGTGGGGATTATGAAGAGGAGATAGACCCCACTACTCCATACGGGATTGATACGTTTGAAATGATTCCCCAGTACTACATGGAGGATCATTTCGGGCAAGTCAAGCCTGTATATCAAGTGGCTGCTCTCGCCACAAGAGGGCAAAACCTTAACACCTTGGCGAGGAGACCACCTCTTCAATGCTATGAGTGTGGTGGACCGCATCGTGTAGCGGAGTGCCCTAATAGGCTACAGAAGATCGCTACTCAAATGCAACCAAATCAAGGGAGCACATCGGGAATGCCGGTACTTACATGTAATCGTTGTGGCATAGATCATTTGATCGCTCAATGTCCACATAATCCTAATGCACCCAAGATTACGCCATTGAATTTGGTTGAGGTCACCAACCAAGCACGAGGAACCACACCTGTTGTACCCGCGAATGTAGTTACACGGTCAATGCTCCAAAATCAAAACTACATTCTTGAAGAGAGGGATACTACATCAATTGCTCAGGCAAAGAAAAAGAAAACACGACGAAAGAGATCGCTTAATGCCACGAGCTCCAAGCCTAGTTCAAAGACTAACATAGGGACAGGAGACGACCCCGTGTATATGAATGATCCTGAAGATGATTCTTATTCAATAGAAACCATGGGGACCAAAGCCACTACCTTAAGGGAGGAACCCACTCGGGAGCTCAATGAAAGAGAATCAAGCGAGTACATAAATAAGGGGAAACAGAAGGAAACTTCCTCGGCCCCACAACCAAGTCAGTTAATGCACTCTCGACCACCCAAATTGACTGAGACTCCCCAAGACAAGCCACGTGGGCCAAAAACCCTCAAGAAAAAGATTGGTACTTACCCAAACCCAATTGAGGAGATTGAACAAGTGCAACACTTAAGGGGTTTGGTGGAAGAAACACAAAGAGAACTGGAGCCAAACCCGAGAAAAATCAAAATTCCAGACACAGTGTTTCCTACGCAAGTTCAGCCTCACCGGAACCATAAACCGTTAGCAATACCTAGTATCATTCGGGAAGAAAGTGAGGATAGGACATTAGGAAGTGGGCAAACACCCTTTTTGCTTGAAAGAATGTTTAGTGAGGGAATGCCTGACCCCATCGAAGAGGAAGTGATTCCATCTTCACCAGTCCCTAGTCAAGGGGCGATGTCTCGAAAAGTACCATTGAATGTGTCCAAGCTAATGGATTTCATGTCCTCTGAAATCAGAACCACGATCATATCCAAATTATACGGAGATCCTGAGCTATTCTTAGCTCTTCGGGTATTTCTCAATGGAGAACTAAAGGCGGGGCTACCACAATTTGCAAATATGGATAGACCCGACACACTTCAAGATGAAGGGGAGCATTGGGATCTACAACCCAACCTAGATGAAAACTCGGTCGTTGAAATACCTGTTAACAAGTTGGGACAGTACTTTGAAGGGGACGAATCTAATGCAACCCTCCCCATTACTACCAAGGGATTAACTCTAAAGGGAATCCTTGATGGTGGTGCTGGCGTGAGCATTGTGACTAAAAACTGTTGGGAATCTATGGGAAGACCTCACCTTGAAGTCACAAACATAGTGGTTAAGATGGCAAACGGAACCATAGCTAAACCTATTGGAATGTTAAGGGACCTTAAGATCAAGGTCCTGGGGTACAAGGTAAAACATACCTTCATTGTAATGGATTTCTCCAAGCATCCTATGTCATATCAAATGATCTTAGGACGTCCTTTCATGAGGGAAGCACAAATGGTGCATGACTGGTCGAAAAACCATGTCTACCTACAATTCCAGGACTCTGTCATTCGAGTTGATCTTGAGAATGGTCGTGCACATCCTTTAGGAAGCAAGGTTATCATCGATAATCGATCGGATACCACTATTCACTCCGCCCCATTAAGGTATTGCTATACATGCAAAAAAGAGACTGATGATGGAAAAGATTCTCCTTATATGGATGTCCTACCGGGTATGACTAAGTCGGATAACGTGGATTGGGTACACCTAGCGGCAACCATAGACACATGGAGAAATAGAGGCACAAGTTGGGTAACACCTGAGGGGCAAGATATGCATCCATTAGTGCCAATAAACATGATAGGTGTTATGCACTTGGCAAGAAAGTGGCGAACTCCACTGACACTGACAGTAGTGAAGACTCTAACAAATGTAACTCTGAGTCATCTGAATCTCAAGAAGAAACTGACCCTGAGCCTGATGGGAAAAATGAATCAAATATTCACCCAAATGTGGAAGCAAGGTGCTCAAGGCCTAGGACAGTGGCCTCCTGCAGTTCATCCGAAAGTGAAGATCGACCAAGTGAGTCTGAATCTGATAGAAACAAAAATCAAAAACTTGGTAAGAAGAAAACGAGACATAAGCGCCAACGCTATCGAGCTAATGTACGAACTGCAATAAATAAGGAGATATCCATTGCAGAATGGCTTAGTTATGTAGGAGCCATTGACGCTCATCGGAAGATAGCGGATAATTGGGGACAATACCTCCAAAGTGTCATGTGGTGTATTCCGCAACCTCATGACGTCGCCCAATTAGAAATTGAAGAGAAGCCAAAACTAAGTCGTACTGCAAGAAGGCGGCAAAACCAAGAGTTGGCTCAGCAACAAAAGGAAGCGAAATTGAAAGAAAAAAGCCTGGCACAACAAGAACCAGTAGACTTACACCCCGCACCCGAGCATTTCAAATCATTCACCACAGGGGAACGTAAAGTAGTCTACACAAAAGCCCAACGAGCGCCTACCAATGGGAGTAGCGGTGTCTACGATGGCCCTGCGGTAGTCAAGGAGATAGACTTAGCAGATCCAGGTGAGGAGTCTAAACCAGTTTTTATTGCTCAAGACCTCACCAAGGCGGAAGAAGCTGCACTTACGAAGCTTCTCAAAGAATTCAAGGACATATTTGCTTGGACATATCATGATATGAAGGGTGTTCCACCCTCGGTGGTGCAACACACGATTCCAATGATTAGCACTGCTAAACCAGTCCAGCAACGTCCCTACCCAATGAATCCTAAGTATGCAAAGATTGTACAAGAGGAAATTGAAAAGCTGGTAAAATGTGGATTCATATACCCAATTGAGCACTCAGAATGGGTTTCTCCGATAGTCATCGTGCCAAAGAAGAATGGGAAACTCAGAGTGTGCGTTGATCTCAAAAAGGTTAATGCAGCCACCAGAAGGGATCACTACCCCTTGCCATATTCTGAACATGTGCTTGAAAGAGTGGCAGGCAAGGAGGCATATAGCTTTTTAGATGGGTACTCGGGTTACAATCAGATCACAATTGCAGTCGAGGACCAAGCTAAAACAGCATTTCACGGAGTTTGGAGTGTTTGCCTTTCGCGTCATGGCCTTTGGCTTGACCAATGCACCTGCAACATTCCAACGATTGATAAACACGGCCTTTAAGGAATATCTAAGGGACTTTTGTGAAGCTTTCTTAGATGATCTTTGTGTTCATTCCTCTTGGGATGAGCACTTTTTGATGTGTTTACGAAAAATATTTGAAAGGTGTAGATTATATCGCATCTCATTGAATCCTTTCAAATGCCAATTCTGGGTTAAACACGGAGTTATCTTAGGGCATATAGTGTCCAAAAATGGGATTTCCACTGACGAGAGTAAAATCAAGGTCATTCTAGAATTGCCACCACCCACCAACTACAAGGGAGTCCAACGCTTTATGGGCCACGTTGGTTATTATTGAAGATTTATTCTATTCTTCGCCGAGATAGCTCGACCATTGTATAAGCTTCTCATCGAGTTTATTTGGACCGAAGAATGTGATCGTGCCTATGAGCTATTAAAGAAGGCCTTGGCGAGTGCTCCAATCTTGAGAATGCCTAACTGGGATTTACTCTTCCATGTGCATATTGATGCATCAACCTTTGCTATTGGGTGTGTTTTAACTCAACCTGGAGAACACAAGCTAGACTACCCCATTAGCTTTGCCAGTCGCCAGTTGAACGATGCTGAGATGAACTACACCACTATGGAGCGAGAAGGGTTGGCAATGATATATGCAGTAAGGAAATTTCGTTATTACCTCCTTGCCACTAAGTTTGTTTTCTATGTAGATCATCAAGCATTGTTGTATCTGGTAAACAAACCATGCTCCACAGGAAGAATCACACGATGGCTATTGATTCTTCTTGAGTTTGATTTCACGGTTGTTGTGAGACCTGGCAAGAAACATGTTATGGCTGATCATTTGTCTCGCATACCTAATGGTGAGGCTCCTACGGGGGTTAATGATGACTTACCGGACACTTCCCTGTTCATGGTGGAGACAATGCCTGAATGGAGTGAGAAGATTGTTAACTTTTTGGTTAATGGCTTTTCACCCAAGGAGCTTCGTAAAGATCTAGCTCGAAAGCTAATCAAAGAATGCGAACCCTATTGCCTGATAGCCGGGACTCTTTATAAAAGAGGAAAGGATGACGTTCTTAGGCGTTGTGCCCGAGAGGATGAGTATCTATATATTTTACAAGAGGCACATATGGGCGTAGCCGGTGGTCACTTCTCAGGAGACTTAACTGCGCGAAAGATCTTACAATCAGGGTATTGGTGGCCCACTATGTTCCAAGATGCATCACTCTTTGTGAAGGGTTGCGATGAATGCCAAAACGATACAAGAAACCCGAGAGGAAAGATCAGATGCCCCTACATCCAATCAAAGTAAACCAACCATTTGAAAAGTGGGGTTTAGACTTTGTAGGTCCAATTAGTCCAGCGGCCCGAAACACACAATCTCGCTATATTATTGTGGCCACTGACTATATGACCAAATGGGCTGAAGCGAAAGCGACACGTAAGGCAGATGCGAGGACAACAGCCAAGTTCCTCTTTGAAAATATAATCACACGATTCGGTTGTCCTTTTGAACTTGTGAGCGACAATGGTACGCATTTTATAAATGAAGTGATTAAGGAGCTCACAACAAATTTCATGATATCCCATCATAAATCTACTCCTTACTATCCGCAAGCGAATGGCCAAGTTGAGAGTACCAACAAGACTTTAATCTCTATTTTGACAAAGACAGTTGAAGCTCATCGCACGGATTGGGATCTAAAGCTTACGACAGCTTTATGGGCCTATCGTACTGCGTACAAAGTGGCTATTAATTGCACACCATTCAAAATGGTATATGGCCAAGAAGCAGTCATGCCGTGGGAATTTGTCATTCCTAGTCTTCGTGTTGCTACTCAAGAGGGATGGGATGGTAATCCCTTAGCAGAGTGTCTGTATATCCTTGAGCGGCTAAACGAAGAAAGACAATTGGCTGTATACAATGCCCTTGTGGAGAAGGATAGAAGGAAAAAATGGTTTGATCGCCATCTAAAGGACAAGGACATCAAGGTTGGGGATAAAGTCCTGATGTATGGAGTGCGAAACGAAAAGAAGAAGCTCAAATATTCTGGTAAGGGACCATATAGGTTGGGGATAAAGTCCTGATGTATGGAGTGCGAAACGAAAAGAAGAAGCTCAAATATTCTGGTAAGGGACCATATAGAGTATGTGAAATTACACCGCAAGGTACCATCAGAGTGGAGACTCTCGACGGAGTTGAAACCATTGGATTCCTTAATGGGAGTAAATTCAAAAGATACTATGACCCCCTGAGCCAGGAGGAGTTACACGCAATCCATCAAAAGAAGGCAGCTAAAGAACAGGCTGAGCTTAAAAAGATACAAGCAAGAGTCGAAGCCAAAGAACATCAACAGCGTGCTAGGAGACAACGAGAAGCCAACTTGGGAATTACGCAAGTATTTTTCGAGGAAGCAAAGGAGGATGCACTGGAATCTGACCCACCTCTAAGATACCCAATTGAGTTACAGAGTCCTTACGGGGAGGTGCTGTATAATGCATTATTGGATACAGGAGCTCAACAAAATTTGCTATCATATGGCGTGTGGTGTCAACTGGGAAAACCACCTTTATCCAAGAGCTCTATCCAAGTTCAAGGAATCAACAAGAAGAAAACCCCTGTCTCAGGAATTCTGCACACTCCGGTTGCTTATGACAAGGGAACCATAATTCGAAGCTTTTTGGTTATGCCTGCTGGTACCATGGAAGGGACTGTAAACTTAGGGCGCAAATGGATGATGGCCACCAAATGCAATATCGGTTGGGCAACCAGACGAGTCACGACGCAAGAACCAACACTAGGTCTGACCGCTCAAAATCTTGCTCCTAAGCCATCGACTCTGGACAAAATGATGGATAACAAAAAATCACCAAGTCCAGTGGCAAAACCATCTTTGATTGTTTGCCACCCCTCTAACGCTTCAACGCCAAGACTGGAAACAGGCAAGGTGGTCCCTAAAGCTTCGCTTACTATGCCAAAGAGTACATACAAATGGGTCCCCAAAGCTTCGTTAACAGCTACTTCCCCTGCTCAATCTCGTTCAGCCACCAAGAAGCTTCGTAAAAGGAAAGCAGCTACCCACCCGAGAAAGGGCAATGTAACATCGCGATGGATCCCTAAAAAATTATTAGTAGCCCAAGGGTACTACGAGGGAAATGACCAGATTTGGATCCCTAAACATAAGCTGAATCCCTCTACATCACCTGTAAAACCTTGCAAACCAATTGTTGCCACCCCAACGATAATTCAAGATCGTGGTAAGGGAAAGGTAACAGAGTGCTCCACACCACTTCTTCCTGAGTTAGTTTGGATTCCCAAACGATATCGATCATTACCACCTAGCTCAGGAAGGGGGGAGTCACATGAAGCTTCTATCTCTTCATGCCAAACACACATTGATATAGAAGTTTCTACATGCTCTACACCTACTCTTGCCAACACCCAACAAAAAACCGTTCGCCGGTCCTGCACGACCTGGGCACTGATCATTGCCTAACCCAAGTCGCCGTCGGCCGATGAGTCTACGTCTCCCCTTGTAATAGTATCGTCGGAAACCATTTCCTCCATTCGTCAATGGGAGCGTACACTACCATCTCTGCAATTGGATGTGGCCACAAGGGTCATAAAAAGCTATCTGCCCACATCACAACCTATGACCCACTGGACAAATTGGTTCCAAGAGGCTGCAACATCATTGCAAATAATATGATCTACCCAAGGAAAGGGGGAGCATGTACTAACGCTCGAAATTCTATTGCTTCCTCCTTAACCTTCTCCCCTGACCATGTAATTGCCAAATTCAAGGGGATGTATATATATAGCTTCATACATAGAAAAGAAAAGAGAAAAACAAAAATAGTAAAAAGAGCAAGAGCACAAAAATAAGAGAAATATCCGTATACAATCAAGAACTAGATTGTCCTGTCATAAACCTACTGATGCTATATCTGTGTTTGCAGATATGGCAGATGCCTGATCATCATACACTTCATCCACTCCTACCTTTGGTGAGAGGTATCATCTGTACCTTTCTCTGATATTCCACATGTGCTATCCTGTAATTGAAACTGAATGGGATCATATAGATGTACTAGCCAGAGAGGAAAATGTTGAGGAATTAGAATGGCTAATTCGCCTATTGACCATGACTGACCCCTACTCCGTAGAGGACATATCCCCGATAGCCCAATGCTTTCCTTTTCCACAAGATGACTATCCTCGCATGGTTACATTTTTGATGAGTTTATGTGGATGGGAAAATGAAAAGGAAATATCTGACAATGATGAATGGACGGATGAAACTCATGGCACTACTGAGGTTGACTTTATTTGTTTGGATGATGCGGATAGAGGCTTAGCCTTAGGGCTAGAGCCAGGACTCTACAACATCCTCTTACCGTATCCTCAGTAGTAGTGTGGTGACTGGTAGGTAGGTTAGTGTTTTCAAGTTTTTTCTACTTTAGATTCCTTAAACAAGTCTTGAAATTTTCACACTGATGTGCCTCTCGAGGTATAGTGCTTGTTAGTTGATTGTACAGGTTAAAAAGTTTGAGGTGGGTTCGCTTCCAAGTCCTGAGACTGCCGCAACGTTCATCAAAATATATCTACATCAAATTGCAAGCTGTCTCGTCAATCAAGGAGATCTCCAATTTCAGGTGTAATTCTTCCATACCCACTCTCTTTCGTTTTTACTGTTCAATCAATTGCATAAACTATAATGCATGACCACATGGAAATTGTCAATGTACTACTTAGTTTTTGAAGTTGCTTGCATGCTAGTGTAAATCATTAATGAGCTTAACTTTATTGGAAATATTCCTAGGTAGCATGACGTCTTTAGTTAACCTTGGAATACGATTGTCTTAGGTCTAGAGTCAAACCATCTTAATGTTTGACACCTGGCCATGTGTGTGTTGACCTCTAGGACATAGCTATTACCCCTTTGTCGAAAGGATGCAAGACAAATTATAGTTCAGGAGCGAAGATCAAAAGAAATAGATTATTAAAAAAAAAAGCCTACAATAAATGGCAATCAAGTCTATGATGTGCTTTAATGTTGGCCTATCGCCTTATTGATACTTGGTAGACGAGGAGTATTCTACTCCAGACCGATGCCTTGATTGGTAGGGGGTAGCCTTGCCTAAAGTGAGCTAATAGATTCCTGGATAATGCCTTGTGTTAAACATGATACCAGGATCGATGTTAGTTTTGCCTTAGGAAGGTCGCCATTGTGTGTAAAAATTGTCACCTGCATTTAAAAAAAAAAAAGAGGTAAAAATCTCCTGTAACTCTGATGTTTCTTGTGTCCCAAGGCTTATGGTATTAACTTGTTCTTAGAGTAGACACAGTGTGGTCATGTGTTTATTTATTAAGCTTGGTTATTTTCCTTGACTTAGGCCAGTTATAAACCTTGATTAACCTTTGACACCTTGCTTACTCTTGATTTACTTTCAATAATTTTAAACTCCTGTTAATTTGCTACACTAACTCATTCATGTGACCCTTAAACTAAGTTCTCATAGCAACATCCATTGTGGTCTAACATGCTTGAATTTATACACTTTATATCTTTTGAATTCCAGCATACTTTCACTCTACTTCCCTGTTTTGCAGACGGTCCACCACAACAACCCTATCGAGCTTACCATACCATAGCTTTCGAGGACGGAATCTACATCAGGAAGGGGGGCATGTTAACCCATGGCGGACATTGAGACGTACTATGTTTTACGTCATTTATTTAAATATTCTGAGTCATGGGCCGGGCTTGTCGGCACCATATGTTAAGGATAAAGGGATTGGGTGATCGCCGATGAGAGGCGCACCTTGAATGTCAGTAGGATAAGGGTTAGGATCGGCCGGCCATGTATGGGCGCCCAAGTGTGAACGGCCAAGTCACCTATAAGAGTCAAATGTAACCCTAAAATCCTCATTCTCATGTGTTGTGAATACAAGAGTGCTCTTGCCTTATCTCTTTGGTTTCCTTCTCCTGCGTGTGTGTGTGAGAGAGAGAGAGAGAGAGAGAGTGAGTGAGAGAGCGATCGAGCGCACTGTGTAGCGGCACGGCGGCGGCGGTGAGGCGGTAGAGCGGCGAACGACGGCTCCTCCTTCACGGCTGCGACACGGGAATCCTTCAAGGCGGCGGTTGAGCGGTGAGTGACACACCTTTTTGCATTCTGTTTTGAGCTTCCTTCCCTGGTTGTATGCTTGTAGCCATTCGTGGCTCGCATACGGTGTCTGGCAAGTCCCCAGCTACTACGACCTGTGCGGCAAAAGCGCACATAAGTTAACATATGCTACATGCTAACATACTATATACCACCACTTGTCTTTTACCACCATAACCATCACCATCTAAGTTAACACAGGTTAACCGGGTTTTGATCGAGGAACAATTATAAGAAAGTGAATATCCTTTTGTAAGTTTGGGTTAAACAATGATGATTATGATGAGTCGCATAATATCATCCTCGACTTCTATGAATGCATGGATTGGGTAGACCTTTCATCTTGGGGGGTTCACTATTAACCCCCTATGTAGCACATGCGTTCAAGGGGAATTTAAAAACCCCCCTACTTATGGATTTTTGAATTTTAAAAACACCCCTTCTGTAACACTCTTTACAGTAAGAGTACCCCTTATGTACAAAACTTTCACCATTTCAATTAAAAATCCCCTTATTTATGTAAAATTTCTATAACTCCACAAGAGAAAAAAACACCTTCTGTTGAACTCATGTGCTATCTTACATGTTTCTGCGTGACCTCCCTCCCCCCAAGCCTTTCATGAGGGAAAAGACTCACTGGGCAATATATCACATTTATTTGCGAGAAGATACACAAGTTTTAAAGGTAGACCTTCACATATAGAAAACACATTCAATGAACGATAATTTGTTTGGAAACAATTTTGACATGATAGACCAGAGCCACTTGAATGCAAGCATGTGAACTAGTGCCTAAAGCCAAATTAGATTAGAAAGTGGATAGTATGTATGCATCTTCAGTGAGAATTGGATGCATGTGTTGCTATCATTAATATAATGTCAATAAAAGGGACAATATACATAGAAATGGGTGAAACAAAACTAGGTCCTTCAACCTTAGTATTCATGCACGCGTGTGTGTTGGTGACAATTGTGAGAGTGAGTCATCAAGTAGAAACAATTTAGATAGCGAGGGGAAGATACTAAAATGTTTGTGTTTGAGGAAATGGTTGAAGAAAAAGTGCTATCATGCTAGGCGCATTGACACTCTATGGAGAAAAGTAACCGATGCATCAAAGACACTATAGTACATGAGAATTTCTCTACAAAATAGGAATTAAATAAGGTAGCCACCAATGGTGAGAAATGAACAATAGCCAGTCCCATGGGTTAGCCCAACCATTGTAGTGATAGGATCCATTTAGGAATTTGGTTCTGTTTTATCCCGGGTACTAGGGAAAAGAGTTCCCAGGCCCCCTAGCCGGCGCTTCAAGCAAACTTCAAGATAGTCTCACCGCTTACACACCCAATATAAAATTGCCCGTTTCACAGATTCAGCTGTCTTTGAAATAATCTTTTATAATAAAACCATAGTATCACTGATCAAAATCCTCCAAAATACCCGATTGAATTCTAATTTCCAATTACTCCTTCATCGGTGTACCTATGGCATCATTGGCAACCAGAACGCTCACCACTTGTTCACTTGTCGGGGGCCTTTTCAATAGTTCCTAGGTCATAGTACCCGAAAATATATTCACTTATAAAAATCCAGATGGACTCTCTGTTGAAGATCAGCAAGATCAACAAACAGATCCATATAAAAGAGCCATGGAATCATCTATTGAGGACCAGCAAGGTCAATCAACTAGATCCATGCCCGGATTCAGAAAACAACTCTAACTAGATCCATGCCCGGATTCAGAAAACAACTCTAACTCCTTGTTCCATTTTCTTCCTCGATGCACGTGTGGGTATCTTCGGCTAACCCAGAGCCCGAGCACCGTATGGTCAGCACCCTCTAGGATCCTTCGCAGGTCACCTAGCGCTTCACTCATACATTGCTTCCTTGGTCCCTCATCCACCGTAACGCAAGACGGAGGCTGGTCAAGAGCTCGGCCACGACCTTGCCACGTGAGACGTCCTCCGTTGACTCTCCGTCCTTAGCTCTTGCAACTTTATCAATTTGGTCTCCACGACCTCATTCACAAGATGGTCAAAATGCTTTCCCAGCATTCTTGACATAAAACAATCATTTAAAAACAGGTCATAATTCCAGTTTGTAAAACGAACTCTCATCTTTCCACATTGTTCCACATCATTTCTCGTTATTCCAATTTCTTCTACATCAATTCACATTGCTTAATCCACATCCAATCATATGTATTCCCATCATCCTTCATCCATTCTCATCTAATCACATCATATTACATCTCATCACATCTATCCTCATCACATCTCATCCATTGTCATCTACCCATATCCACATCATATCACATCTCATCTCATCCGTTCACATCTACCCCGATCCACATCACATCACATCACATCCATTCTCATCACATCTCATCCATTCACATCTATCCCAATTCACATCACATCCATTCACATCACATCTCATGCATTCACATCTATCCCGATTCACATCACATCATATCCATTCACATCACATCTCATCCATTCACATCTATCTCGATTCACATCATAGCACATCCATTCACATCACATCTCATCCATTCACATCTACCCCGATTCACATCACATCACATCACATCCATTCACATCACATCTCATCCATTCACCTCTATCCCAATTCACATCACATCACATCACATCCATTCACATCACATCTCATCGATTCACATCCATTCACATCACATCTCATCCATTCACATCTACCCCGATCCACATCACACCCATTCTCATCACATTTCATCCATTCACATCTATCCCGATTCACATCACATCACATCACATCCATACACATCCCATCTCATTCATCCACATCCATCCACTCATTCACATGCACGTCTATCCACATTCATCCATTCATTCACATTCACATCATCACTTCACATCTTATTCTCATCCATTTACATCACATCACACCCATACGTATCATCACATCTCATTCACATCTATTCACATTCACATCCACATATATTCACATCACATCACATTTCATCCACATCTTATCACATTCACATCCACATCCCTTTACATCACATCACATCTCATCCACATCCACATTCACATGCATTTATGTCACATCACATCCACATCCACATCCATTTACATCACATCACATCCTTTCACATATCCTCACATCTCATTTACTTCACATCACATCTCATCCACATACACATGCATTTATATCACATCACATCTTATCATAGCCACATCCACATCCATTTACATCACATCACATCCTTTCACATATCCTCACATCTCATTCTCATCTCTTCATTCACATCCACATCCATTTACATCACCTCACATCCCATCCACATTCATTTACATCACACCACATCTTATCACATCCATATCCACATCCATTTACATCACATCACATCTTATCACATCCACTCACATCTTATCACATCGCATTCACATCTTATTCACATTTAGTAACATTTTCTATTTTCGATACACCGATGGGACTTTTCTAAATTTCTGCCAATTGCTTGGCGTAGTTAAAGGTATTTTTTCTCGACGGATATTTTCATATTCTTTCTCAAATTTCTCAAGTGAAATATATTCAATATTCTTCTTTTGAGTAAAAGATTCATGGGATTTACAAAAATCAATTCTACCCATATTTTTCAATAATGCTCAAAATTCCACTTTTGATAAATACTCATAATTTGAATTATGCTAAAAATTCCTCTTTTACCATTCAATTTCTTGGATCTCAAGTATCATGGGAATTCCTCTGATCGAATTCCAAATGTCATGGGAATTGCTCTTTTATCATAAAATAAATTTATCTAAAATTTCTCTTTTCTTTAATAAAAATATCCATTATTTCAAATATGCCAAGAATTCCACTTTTACCATTTAAATGATTGAATTCCAAATGTCATGGAAATTTCTCTTTTATCATTTAAAATTTCTCATGCATAAAATAAATTTATCTAAAATTTCTCTTAAATTAAATAAAGTTATCCGTTATTTTAATATACCAAAATTTCTTTTTTTTTCATTTAATTACATGGATCTCCATTATCATGGAAATTCCTCTTTTTGCATAAAAATAAAATTACCAAAAATTTCTCTTTTCTTTAATCAATTATTTATGCATAAACACTAAAATTTTGTTTCCCATGAATGTGATGAAAATCATTCTTTTAGCATAGGATGACCAATCCTAGAATATAGTAGGAAGTCCTCTTTTCACATTATGCATAAAAATGAGTTATGTATTAATTTCTAAAAAATTTACCATAGCTTCGCTGCTATTACTGATAATCTTTAATATTCCTAGAAAGAATAAGACTTTGTAATACAAATTATGATAGAATACTATCCTTAGACTTAAATCCAATTTATGGAATTAAATCATAAGTTTACCATAATTTTATTAGCATAAAGGCATAAAAAAACCATTTTCTTAACCTCTAGCTTAACTAGCATAGAGTTTGATTTTTGAATTGAGAATTTATCAGTGAGAAGCATCCATTTGATAAAGAATTAGTCATAGGAATGACTATTCTTTTGGGGAGAGAGAGATATACATAAAAGCATCCTAATTAAGCATAAAAACTAACTTTTTGTGATTAATCATTAGAATTCTTATAGAAAGCTTGATTTGCATTGAAAATAAATAATTTAAATTTTCTCAAGCTTGAGAGGGATTGAGAAGTGAAATCTTTTGAGAATATTAATGAAAACCATGAAATTACTTCTTACCTCTAGATTTGGCTTGCTTCTTTATATTAGAAGGAAGCCCCCAACCAATCAATTGGTTTAGTATGTTGAGAAGAAAACTCAAAGGATTGTTGAAGAGAGAGAGAAGCTCTAAGCTCTCCAAAAGTAGAGGATTTTTAAGGGATAATAGAAAATATCATTATTTTAATGTAATACTGGCATGGTATAGTTCACAAATTTTTTTACAAAAGACTAAGGATCTATTTATAGGTGAGGGAGGCCACTAACCAAGTCCAACTGGGTTCTAGAATTTTTCACGTTCAGTTTGGCTCAATTTGGACAAGATTTGGATCAATTTGACTCCCTTTTTTATTTGGTTTGATCCAGGAGAGAGGAGAGATAAAAATATCATAATTTTTTTGAATTAAAAACTCATCCACATGTGTGAAATAGGCGCCTACCTCAAGAGTCCCCCTCTCCTTTTACTAAGGTGTCAAAAATGCATCATTATTCCAAAATATCTTATTCTTTTAGTAATATCTCATAGTTTTTAACTAATAAACCTTGTACTCAGTCAACTCTTCATCTTATGTGAGTATTTACTCATTTTTTGTTATTTTCTTTTATTCTTTTGGATTTATCTCATCCGCACACTTGGATTTATCTAATTGGCCCATTGGAACCTTAATTGGACCATAATCTAAAAATTTCTAAAAATGTAGACCCTTAGGCTAAGGTCCTTTATGCACATTTTCAATTAATTCCAAATGCACATTGGAAAGTTCTTTTTGAATTTATGTTTCAAGGGAATCCATTTTAGACACTAGGAGGATTTTTATATCCAAAGATATCTCAATTTAGGACTATCTCTCTCTAGACTTTTTCTCTCTCTAGGCTAAAACAAGGTAAAACAAGATCTTTCTTTTGTTTCAAAGAGGGCAAGAACAGAAGGGGAGATTCTTACACCTTTATACCTCAAAAGCTGAAGGGAGGAATCTTACATTCTACCCTACTTAAAAAATGCAAGATGTCCTCATCTTGCAGAGCTGGAGGACAAACTCTTTCCCTTAAGATCCAAGTAATTATGGGGTTCCTTATAGTCTCGTCAACCCAACAGAATCCTGGGATAAAGATCCCTTCTACAAGAAGAACATATAGGACTCATTATCATATAACAATTCATTCAGAATATATCATTCATATCCTTAACACATTAATGGTCCATCAGACCGGAAATTCCATCTGAACATTCCTGCATGGGAATTTCAGCTAGGCAGGTTCTCAATTTGTCATCCCTTAATTTGAGCCACCAAGTCAAAGGTCAAACATCAGCAATCTGTCAGCACAATCCACTAATCTCGTAGTGATTTGCTAAAGTCATTATCGCCATTCCAGTTATTAACATCATTACTGTGATTCGTCCCATTCATCCTCATTATGGCTTTGTTCAACTTATCTTCTTTCAACCAGAATTCAGGAATCATCATCTTTCAATCATAGAATCCAAATCAACTCATCAATTCTCAACCAGAATTCTAAAATCATATCAACCAGCATTTGAATTCATCATCTGGATAGCATTTTTGGTTATAATTTCAAGGTCTTAGATTTACTCGTATATATTGTCAGTAAAGAGCTGCAGATATACTCACAGTATATACGGGTAGTTGTTGAGATATTAAGCTCATCTAGTGAGGCGGTGGACACTGATGACCCGCCTGGGGGATAGGCCCCACACTTACACCATTGGCATGGTTGGTGAGATCATGGGTGATATGCGGCCAGTGGTGGGATGACAGGCTGTGTGACAGCCATTCTAGAGACTGGCATAGTTATAGCGCCAGCTGATTTAGTTGGGTTCACACTATAGAGAACCCTAGTATGTATTTGGTTGAGTATTGTTTCATATGGTGTGTACTCTTATCTTTGTATATGGTGTGTTGAGTGTTGTGTCAACAAGAAGAAGAAGATTTTCAGCCTCTCATCTTGTGTGTTCTCTTTTAGGGTTTTGTGAGTGTGTGTGTGCTTGCAAGAGCTCAAGCTCTCTTCTCCCCTACATCTTTTCATCAGAGCCTGGTTCATGCTAAGAGCTGAGCTACAAGCAAGAGAAGCACAGGAAGCGGTACGAGGGGGGTAAGAGCTTCATCTACTCTTCCCTATTTGTGTTGGCGACTACACCCTTGTCGGGAGCTCTACGAGAGGCACCGACAAACGATCTCTTATTGAGGAGCTTTCTTCGTAGGACTAAAGCTATAGGGCAACTAATACGTCCTATCGGACAAAGTTTTTTGGGCCAAAAACGTGTTTCAGGCGCGTTAGGACCTCCGTTTTTTGGAAAATAAGCGATTTCGAGCACTACGGGTAAGTCATCGATTCTATGCAGAACTCTGTTTAAGAGCTGCAGGAAGACAGATTGTTTGTGCAGACATTGTGTGTGCTGCAAGGAGGTCAAACAATTTCCATTGGGTGTATGTATGCACATTGAGGTCATTGGTTTTGTGACATTTGAGTGTAGTAGAGTACTGCTGCAGAAAATACAGTAGTTTGTGCAAGACAAACTAGAGTGCTGTTTCTGGTAAATTTGTATGTCTAGCAAGATGTCAAATGATGGCATAAACCAGATTGTTACTGAGAAGCTTGACAAGAACAACTTCCATGCTTGGAGGTTCAGGTTGACAGATTTCTTGATGGGAAAGGGTTACTGGGACTACATAGAAGGTGAGCATAGGAATAGGCACCGGAGATACCGGAGATCAATCCGACTGCTGCAGATGTGAAAGAGTTCAAGGATTGGAACCAAGGAGCTAGAAAAGTTATGTATTGACTCTCTATCAGTATACATGACACCATGATTGGGCACATACAGGATGCCAAGTCCCCCAAGGAGACGTGGGACATCTTGGTAAAACTCTATGAAACGAATACCAAGGCACGAAAGATACAGTTGAAGAATGAACTTCATACTGTGGAGAAAAAGGTGGAGAAAAAGAGTATGTTTGTGAATGACTATGCATTGAAGATCAAGGGTATTGTGGAATCCCTTGCATCTATTGGTGTTTCAGTAGATGATGATGATAAGGTGGAAGTTTGTCTACATGGTCTCGGACCACAATACAAGGCATTCAAAACGTCTATTTTAGACTCAAGAAAACCTTCCCAATTTCATAGATTTGGTGTCTATGTTGATTATAAAAGAGAAGAGCTCGAGTGAAGACCAACAGTCTTCACAAAACAAAAACAATTTAGAGCAATAGGCCTTCTACACAAGTTCAGGAAGAGGATGAGGTAGAGGAGGCCCTGGACGCAGCTAAGGAGGTGGCCAAATAGGTAATCAAAATTATGGCCAACGGCAGCAGCAACAACAGTCCCTCGAGCAGAAACAATGGGGATAATGAAACGTTGTTTTTTATGTAGCATGTCATTAATGCCATGTCTAAAAATGTTAAGGCAGCACATAAAGATGATGTATGGTACGTTGATTCAGGTGCTTCAAACCATATAAGTCATGGGGAGTGGTTCAAGGAGATGAAAAACCTTGAAAGACCAAGTTTTGTGGAAATAGGGGATGACACTGCTCATCCAATTGCCCATGTTGGAGATGTGCCATTGTCTATACAGGATGGCAAAGTAAAGTACCTTGCAGATGTACTTCATGTTCCAAACATAACAAAGAATCTAGTTTCAGTTGGCTAGATGATTGAGCAGGGTTTGCAGGTTCGGTTTAACCCTGATGGTTGTTATGTTGAAGACTTTAAAGACAAGTGCAAGTTGGTTGCAAAAGGCAACAAAGTAGGCAGAATGTTTACATTGAATGTAAACATGCCTGAAGTGAGTGCTGCGATGTTTGTAAATGGTTCAGGAATTGTTGCAGATACAGACATTTGGCATAAAAGAATTGGACATGTGAATGTGGAGAGCATGAAGTCTATGCAGACTAAAGGAATTGTCACAGGGCTGCCAAAGTTTAAAGTTGAAGGTATGCAGAAAATATGTGAAGCATGCCAATTTGGAAAGCAAACAAAGCATGTATTTCCATGTGACAAAAATGTGAGCAGAAATGCACTAAATGTTGTGCATTCAGATGTATGGGGTCCTACGAAGACCATGTCTATGGGAGGCTGCAGGTATTATGTGACATTTATTGATGACCACACAAGGAAAGTGTGGGTATACTTCATGAAGGAGAAGGGTGAGGTGTTCACTCATTTTCAGATTTTCAGAGTTATGGTTGAAAATCAAACAAGGAAATATGTAAAGTGCCTAAGGTCAGATGGAGGGGGAGAGTACTTCTCCAATGAGTTCTCTGAATTTTTGAAGAAGAATGGTATTCAGAGATAGTTTACATGCAGATACACTCTGCAGCAATATGGAGTTGTTGAGCGGAAAAGTAGGCACATTGCTGAGATTGCGCAAGCATTGATGGGAGAGAAGAATATGCCGCATAGCTATTGGGCTGAGGCTGTTTCTATAGCACTTTACATCATGAATAGGACTCCAACTGCAGCCATACATGATGTAACTCCAAAGGAGAGGTTTACTAGCAAAAAACTTGATTTGTCTCATCTGAAAGTCTTCGGAAGCATTGCATATGTGCATGTGCTAGATGAGCTAAGAACTAAGCTGGATCCAAAAGCTAAAAATGTGTGTTTATTGGGTACTCCCTTGAGCAAAAGGGATACAAGTGTTATAACCCTGCTACACGTGAGTTGAGGGTAAGTAGGGATGTTGTTTTTGATGAGATGATCAGCTGGTATGCTACTGAAAAAGAAGCTGTTGGAGTGGCAGGCTGCATCATAATACCAGTCCTGCAAATGTGATTAGTACATCACATAAAGGCAAAGAGAAAGTGGTTGAGCCCCTTAGTATGCCTGACATTTCTGCAGGGCATTCTCATGTTGATGGAGAGTCTAGTGGCTCAGAGATGAGCCTTGATGAGGATCTTGGGATACCAGCTATAAGAACACCTAGTTTAAAGAAGGCTATGGAAGCCATGAATGCAAAGCTGCGAAGATCTGGGAGAGTGAAGAATCTTTTGCAGAGGTTTACCTATGATGGTTATGTGGCACATCACTATGCATACATGGAAAAAGTTGTACAGGTTGTAGAGCCCACATGCATTGATGAGGCTATTGGAAATGTGTGTTGGGAGAAAGCTATGAATGAGGAGATGGATGCACTATATAGAAATGAGACTTGGGATTTAATGCAATTTCCTGAAGGCAAGAAAGTCATTGGATGCAAGTGGGTGTACAAAGTAAAACATAACAGAGTGATGGAAGCATAAGCAAGTACAAGGCTAGATTGGTAGCCAAAGGATATACACAGACATATGGCATTGATTATGAGGAAACTTTTAGCCTAGTTGCCAAGATGGCAATAGTGAGAGTTGTGATAGTAGTGGCTGCATCAAAGCAATGGTCTTTACATCAGATGGATGTAAAGAATGCATTCTTGCATGGGGATTTGCGGGAAGAGGTGTATATGTTGCAACCACCTGGTTATGAGGACGTGAGTCACTTCGAGCATGTTTGCAGGTTGAAGAAAGCCTTGTATAACAAGCACCAAGTGCATGGTCTGACAAGATTTCTGAATATCTTGTCACTATTGGATTTCATGTAGCCAATGCAGATTTCTCGTTGTATGTGAGACACAGTGATAGAGGGGTTGTGCTTGTTGTCATCTATGTAGATGACCTGATCATTATGGGGGACCATGATGCAGAGATCTTTGATGTAAAGATCTTGCTTAGACAGAAGTTTCAGATGAAGGATCTAGGGGAGCTTAGATATTTCTTGGGCATTGAAGTAATTAGGTCACCACATGGTATTGGATTACTGCAGAGACAGTATGGCTTGGACATGTTGTCCAAGTATAGTATGAAAGGCTGTAAGCCTATCTCAGTGCCATTGGATCATAATGCAAGTTGAGTGTAGATTCAGGAGAGATTTTGGAGGATCCTACTATGTATAGGTGCATAATAGGAAGCTTGATCTACATGACGATCACCAGGCCAGATTTGAGCTATGCTGTTGGGTTGGTGAGTCAGTTTATGCAGGTTCCTTGGAAGCCGCATTTGGATGCGTCTCATCAGTTTATGCAGGTTCCTCGGAAGCCGCATTTGGATGCATTGAGACGCATACTAAGGTATGTGAGGTTTACTTTGTATTGTGGACTATTTTATGAAACTGGGACAGAGATATGTGTACATGGGTACACAAATGCTGATTGGGCTAGTAGTATCTCAGATAGAAGATCTTACAAGGTAAATACCATCATATCTAGGCCTCAAGCAAGTCAGGGATTCCATACAATTGCGGTACTTCCATCTGAAGACCCAATTACCAATTTATGAATCTTTATTATGAATATCAATTTGTATGAATTTCATCACACAATTACAATCTTTTATTGGTACTTCCTAAATTTTTGACATTTCTTGCTTCTCGATTGATCCACTTTAGCCAGCCTGGCTCTGATATCAGCTGAAAGATCCCTGTCCCCTCCGTGCAACGAAATCAAGGGTGCTAGCAGTGGAAGTAGCACTTCTTGCGCAGGGCAGAGCCTCTCACTGGGGGCCTCGCCCATGGATATTGGGACAAGAGATTAATCCCTTCGTTCTTCCAAAACCGAACCCGGAAAAACTTCCCTCGCCCAGAAAGCACGGGCGATTCCTCCATGATATTTTTATTCTAACGTAGCCAAGAGCCTTAACTAACCAAACTGCTCCGACCGAACTCATAAGTCACATGGTGAGATAAAGGAAGAGACTTGCACATGGATCATAGAGACCAACGCTTTTTTCCTCATCGAGAGGCACAGCCATTGATTCTTTTCCAAAAAAAAGGACTATCCAAGATTTACTTTATCTATCGTACCATAAGAGAATTGAATCTCATTTTAGGGATCCATCAGTCCAGCCTAACTGCATCCAGTCCCATGGGTTAGCCAACCACCCAACCACTGTAGTCATAGGATCCATTTAGGAATTTGGTTATGTTTTGTCCCAGGCACCAGGGAAAAGATTTCCCAGGCTGCCTAGTAGCTGGTGCTTCAAGCAAACTTCAAGATAGTAACACCACTTACACACCCAATATAAAATTGTCTGTTTCACAGATTCAGCTATCTTTAAAACAATCTTTTAATGAAACCATAGTATCACTGATCATAATCCTCCAAAATATCCGGTTGACTTCTAATTTCCAATCATTCCTTCATCGGTGTACCTATGGCATCATTGGCAACCAGAACGCTCACCACCTGTTCACTCAGGGGCCTTTTCAATAGTTCCTAGCTCATAGTACCTGAAAATATATTCACTTATAAAAATCCAGATGGACTCTCCATTGAAGATCAGCAAGATCAACCAATAGATCCATATAAAAGAGCCATGGACTCATCCGTTGAGGACCAGCAAGGTCAATCAACCAGATCCATGCCCGGGATCAAAAAACGACTCTAGCTCCTTATTCCATTTTCTTCCTCGACGCACGCGTGGGTATCTTTGGAGACCCAGAGCCCGAGCACAGTATGGTCAGCACCCTCTAGGATCCTTTGCAGGTCACCTAGTGCTTCACTCATAGGCGGCTTCCTTGGTCCCTCATCCACTGTACCCGGAAGCTCGACCTTGCTACACGAGACGTCCTCCGTTGACTCTTCGTTAGCTATTGCAACTTAATCAATATGGTCTCCATGACCTTATTCACAAGATGGTCAAAATGCTTTCCCAGCATTCTTGACATAAAACAGTCATTTAAAAACAGATCATAATTCTAGTTTCTAACGAACTCTCATCTTTCCACATTGTTCCACATCATTTCTCGTTATTCCACATTCTTCTACATCAACTCACATTGCTTAATCCACAACCAATCATATGTATTCCCATCGTCCTTCATCCATTCTCATCCAATCACATCATATTACATCTCATCACATCTATCCACATCTATTCCCATCGTCCTTCATCCATTCTCATCCAATCACATCATATTACATCTCATCACATCTATCCACGTCTATCCTCATCACATCTCATCCATTCTCATCTACCCATATCCACATCACATCATATAACATCCATTCACATCTCATCTCATCCATTCACATCTACCCCGATCCACATCACATCACATCCATCCTCATCACATCTCATCCATTCACCTATATCTTGATTCACATCACATCCATTCACATCACATCTCATCCATTCACATCACATCACATCCATTCACATCACATCTCATACATTCACATCTATCTCGATTCACAACACATCACATCCATTCACATCTACCCCGGCATCACATCACATCCATTCACATCACATCTCATCCATTCACCTCTATCTCGATTCAAATCACATCTCATCCATTCACCTCTATCCCGATTCACATCACATTATATCCATTCACATCACATCTCCTCCACCATTTACATCTATCCGGATTCACATCACATCACATCTCATCCATTCACATCTACCCTGATCCACATCACATCCATTCTCATCACATCTCATCCATTCACATCTATCCCGATTCGCATCACATCCATACACATCCCATCTCATTCATCCACATCCATCCACTCATTCACATGCACGTCCATCCACATCCATCCATCCATTCACATTCACATCTATCACTTCACATCTTATTCTCATCCATTTACATCACATCACATCCATACATATCATCACATCTCATTCACATCTATTCACATTCACATCCACATCCACATATATTCACATCACATCACATCTCATCACATTCACATCCACATCTCTTTACATCACATCACATCACATCTCATCCACATCCACATCCACATCCACATGCACATGCATTTATATCACATCACATCTTATCACATCCACATCCACATCCATTTACATCACATCACATCCTTTCACATATCCTCACATCTCATTTACATCACATCACATCTCATCCACATCCACATGCATTTATATCACATCACATCTTATCACATCCACATCCACATACATTTACATCACATCACATCCTTTCACATATCATCACATCTCATTCTCATCTCTTCATTCACATCCACATCCACATCCATTTACATCACCTCACATCCCATCCACATTTATTTACATCACATCACATCTTATCACATCCATATCCACATCCATTTACACATCCATATCTTATCACATCACATCTTATCACATCCATATCCACATCCATTTACATCACATCACATCTTATCAAATCCACTCACATCTTAATCACATCCACTCATAATTATTCACATCTTATTCACATTTAGTAACATTTTCTATTTTCGATACCGATGGGAGTTTTCTAAATTTCTGCCAATTGCTTGACCTAGTTAAAGGTACTTTTTCTCGACGGATATTTTCATATTCTTTCTCAAATGTCTCAAGTGAAATATATTCAGTACTCTTCTTTTGAGTAAAAGATTCATGGGATTTACAAAAATCAATTCTACCCATATTTCCCAATAATGCTCAAAATTCCACTTTTGATAAATACTCATAATTTGAATTATGCTAAAAATTCCTCTTTTAGCATTCAGTTTCTTGGATCTCAAATATCATGGGAGTTCCTCTTTTTGCATTTAAATGATTGAATTCCAAATGTCTTGGGAATTCCTCCTTTATCATAAAATAAATTTATCTAAAATTTCTCTTTTCTTTAATAAAAATATCCGTTATTTGAAATATGCCAAGAATTCCACTTTTACCATTTAAATGATTGAATTCCAAATAACATGGGAATTCCTCCTTTATCATCTAAAAATTTCTCATGTATAAAATAAATTTATCTAAAATTTCTCTTAAATTAAATAAAATTATCCATTATTTTAATATACCAAAATTTCTCTTTTTTCATTTAATTACATGGATCTCCATTATCATGGGAATTCCTCTTTTTGCATAAAAATAAAATTACCAAAAATTCCTCTTTTCTTTAATCAATTATTTATGCATAAACACTAAAATTTTGTTTCCCATGAATGTGATGAAAATCATTCTTTTAGCATAGGATGACCAATCCTAGAATATAGTAGGAAGTCCTCTTTTCACATGATGCATAAAGTTATGTATTAATTTCTAAAACTTTTGCCATAGCTTTGCTCGCTATTGATAATCTTCAATATTTCTAGAAATAATAAGACTTTGTAATACAAATTATGATAGAATACTATCCTTAGACTTAAATCCAATTTATGGAATTAAATCATAAGTTTACCATAATTTTATTAGCATAAAAGCATAAAAAATCCATTTTCTTAACCTCTAGCTTAACTAGCATAGAGTTTGATTTTTGAATTGAAAATTTATCAACGAGAAGCACCCATTTGATAAAGAATTAGTCATAGGAATGACTATTCTTTTGGGGAGAGAGAGATATACATAAAAAGCATCCTAATTAAGCATAAAAACTAACTTTTTTGTGATTAATCATTAGAATTCTTATAGGAAGCTTGATTTGCACTGAAAACAATTAATTTGAAACTTCTCAAGCTTGAGAGGGGTCGAGAAGTGAAATCTTTTGAGAATATCAATAAAAACCATGAAATTACTTCTTTTCTCTAGATTTGGCTTGCTTCTTTATATTAGAAGGAAGCCCCCAACCAATCAATTGGTTTAGTATGTTGAGAAGAAAGCTCCAAGGATTGTTGAAGAGAGAGAGAGAAGCTCCAAGCTCTCCAAAAGTAGAGGATTTTTAAGGGATAATAGAAAATATCATTATTTTAATGTAATACTGGCATGGTATAGTTTACAAATTTTTTTACAAAAGACTAAAGATCTATTTATAGGTGAGGGAGGCCACTAACCAAGTCCAACTGGGTTCTAGAATTTTTCAGGTGTTCAGTTTGGCTCAATTTGGACAAGATTTGGATCAGTTTGGCTCCCTTTTTAATTTGGTTTGATTGAGGAGAGAGGAGAGATAAAAATATCACAATTCTTTTGAATTAAAAACTCATCCACATGTGTGAAATAGGTGCCTACCTCAAGAGTCCCCCTCTCCTTACCAAGGTGTCAAAAATGCATCATTATTCTAAAATATTTCATTTTCTTAGTAATATCATTATTCTAAAATATCTCATAGTTTTTAACTAATAAACCTTATACTCAGTCAACTCTTCATCTTATGTGAGTATTTACTCATTTTTGGGTATTTTCTTTTATTCTTTTAGATTTATCTCATCCCCACACTTGGATTAATCCAATTGGTCCATTGGAACCTTAAATGGACCATAATCCAAAAATTTTTGAAAATGTAGACCCTTAGGCTAAGGTCCTTTATACACATTTTCAATTAATTCCAAATGCACATTGGAAAGTTCTTTTTGAATTTATGTTTCAGGGGAATCCATTTTAGACACTAGGAGGATTTTTATATCCAAAGATATCTCAATTTAGGACTATCTCTCTCTCTAGGCCAAAACAGGGTAAAACAAGATCTTTCTTCTATTTCAGAGAGGGGAATAATTTCAAGAACAGAAGGGGAGGTTCTTACACCTTTACACCTCAAACGTTGCAGGGAGGAATCTTACACTTAGAAGCATATATACTAGCACACAGAAAGTAGCACACATAGACATAAAGTAACACACACATAGACATAAACAGACAGAATAAGCAACACCCGGCATGATATTAATATATCAATACAATTTGTATTGATATTAACACAATGCTTTATAAGGTTGGAATGAGGTGAAAGTCGATTGTACATAGAAGATGACACTAATAATCTGTTGGCTAATCTTGCATTCCTCAACACATGCAAGCACTATAATGTCATAGAATCATGCGAGAGAACTCCATCCAGGAAAGGTTTCCCAAAGAAATGGAAGATTGCACTCTTATGATACCGAATTTGGGGCCTAGACCTCAATATTTTCCTAACCCAGGAAGGGGTAGAGGATGAGGAAGATGAATATTAACCTCAAAAAGACCTACTCAAAGACTAGGTATAGGTGGTCTTCTAAGAAAAACTCCAATCCAATTGATCTTTTGAGAATGTCCATTAAAATAGAAAGGGGTGTAGCTAGGAAATTGGAAACATACCTTACAAGATGAAGATCCACATCACATTGCTACATTAATACAAATATTTATGGGTGATAAAACCCAAATCAATGCATATTAACCTTTGAGGTGGCATGTGTGAAACATGTGGGTCCATGTAAATGCAATCCTTTTTCCCAACATTATATGGGAAGGATCATAATGGTATAGAGAACTTTGAAGCCTGAGGACAAAATTAATTTCAATCTGCTTAAAAATGTGTTCATCCCAAATTTTACACGAAGTGCTGAAAAATAGAGCCCAATGGCATAATAGCTCCATGATTTGATGAGAGATTATGTCTGACATGAAACATCTTAACTCTTAGTGTAAATTTTGAGAGAGGTTGATTTTGATGCTCAATTATTGCCATGTTTTTATAAGAAGAGAGGTTGATTGATGCTCAATTATTGCCATGTTTTGAAAGATAGTACAAGACCCAAAGATACATGATTATCTACTCTTAAACTAGCTTTTCTAGGTACTTGTTTACAAAATGGCCATAGAATTTAGGAAAAAAACATGTTAGAATTACCCAGGATATATGATACAATGTCTACATTATTGGCTACACCATCGCGGGTCCTCGAGCCATCACGACTCTAGAGTTTAAGAAAATCAATTAGACAACATGACCATCGAAGCATGGCCATATTAGACAAGTTAAAGCTAAAAGAGGTAAGAAAACTATTGCGAGAAAAACACATCTCTACCCATAAAGAGATATAATTTGGTGTTCAATCCAAAAAAGCACTAAATAAGCGCCCACATCTATTCATCACCCAAATAATCATTTTGTTGCTTATACGTGTAGGGAATCATGATACTACTATGTGTAGGTTTCATTGACCCCAACCAATAGCTTAATTTCTAAGCCAAGGCCACCTTTAGCTTTACTGGCACCACCAATTCATACCAATGTGGCTATAGGTCATCATGTATAGTAAAATATGTAAAAGGGATATGTATATGCTACTTGATGTACCTATACCACCACCACCTACGTTAACATTGGTCTTACCTAGTCAAGGGGGTATGTATAGGCTTGTAAGCATGAATGCACTCACTTCTCTAGAAGATGAGGACTTGAACATTCAACTAGCTAGGCGAAAGGTTTGTGTATTTACCTTTGGTAACAATACGCGAAAAAGCATGTAGCACAATAGTTGGATTTGTAGAAGTTCCAACGACATCTTCATAGGCTAGTGTAACATTTGTAATACTATTAGCTAAAGGATGCCTAGCATGCTTAGCATGCTTAGGACTAGATATAATAGCACAAATAAGGTAGCACACATAGACACAAGTAGACTTAAAGCAACACACATAGACACAAACAAACAAAAAGCAACACATGGCACCCACTTGGGGGGTGCACCCTCATATCTGTAACCCTACTATGTGCATTCAAATTAAGGGGTATTTAATTATTTTGGAATTACAAAAATGTACATACATAAGGGATTATTTTATTCTCCCATGTAAAATAAACATATGGGATATATTTATTGCAAATCAATTAGAATTTCATGTGTACTATAGTGGTAAGATAACTTTTTGTAAGTGTCCAAGTTCTTGGTTCAAGTCCTACAATTCAAAAGGTTCAAGTCCCAAAATTCAAAATCTCTTTTTGAAAGTTATAATAAAATTTTATTTTTTTGAAAAGCTTAGTGAATCATTTGCTGCTTCTTTCATGATAGCTCTTTTAATGTTCACATGCTCTTTCCCTCCTTACTTCCATGTGATGAAAGACATTAGCTTTGTTTTTTCCTCAATCAAATTCTCTATATCTCTTGTATCTCTAATGTGCTCCTAATCAAATTATCTATATCTCTTATTTGTTACTTCCCTCTTTTTTCCATGTAAGTTTTCAATCCATCCTATGTAGTGCAGTGTATTTTGAGTGTGTTTTCACTTGGTGAAAGTAATTTTTCATCTTTGTTATATTATTGCTCTGCTTTAGTTTTCTCATAGAGACTAAATCAAGGGTTCTAATATTAATTTTCATCTTTGTTAAAATATTTTTGGTTTTCTCATAGAGACTAATCAACAATTCTATCTACCATGCATGAGGCTCAAACATCTCATCCATTTACCAAGACCATAAAAATCAGGTAACAATCTCCAATGGTCTTAAAATCTTTAATGTCTTCATATGAGTTCTTGGTTGGTGGCATAAGCCCATAGCAAGGCCCCAAAAGTAATACCCTTATCATTGCAAAGAACTCAAGCATGTGTTGACAATGCGAATTCTCTTCTTTTGAGCTCTTAAAAAATTGTAGATGGATTGTACCAGGATAGTGACTTTGTGTTGAAAAGCTAGTAAGATGGTTGGGAGATGCCTGTGATTTGTGTACCTCAATCCACCAATCTCATCATAAATTCATTCCCCCTTGTTAGCTAGCACTTTTCAAGCTTGTCTCATGACTTTGATCATGCCTCTGTATAGATCATTTTTTGGTGGCACAAGCCCTCGACAAAGCCACAAAAGCAATATGATCCTTGTCATTGCAAAGAATTGCCTTGTCATGCATCAATTTTTATTGTCTCACATAGGTCTCCATCTTGAGCTTGTGTTGACACTGTGAGTCTTCTTCTTCTAAGCTCTTATACTACAAATATTTATTCATAACTTTTTTCTAAAAATATGGACATGCATGCTTGCTGATGCAATTATCTCACATATCAAAGGTCCGTATACCACATCAAATTACATTTTTCCAGCCATGCACACTTTGATTAACTGAATGATTCCATCTTTTCTTGAAGAACACACTGTCTTAGTTCAATAAATAGCAAAAATAACTACTTTTTCCTTTTAGGTGAGGAGTCTTAGAGGTCTATGGAAGGTCCACAACAAGAGGTGGGGGTCGAACTTGCAACTTTATGTACAACTTTGAGCTCCCTAATAGATGAGCTACCCACTTGGTAAGTGTGGGGTATTGGGTAGTGATATATGTTTAGATCAATCCTCAAATCATTGTTTAATTTGTTACATCCTCCATATTAAGGCTATGGAAGGTCCACAATAGGAGCCGGGTTAATATTGCTTCTTTTGCATATCTTCACGATCCCACTCGACACATGTGGTGTAATAATATATGTTTAGATCAATCCTCAAATCATCATCTAATGTAGAGTCTATGAATCTACTAGAAAGTCTTTACCTGAGGCTCTATCTTGAACCTAGGTTTGACTTACACTTGGAAATTGGAACACAATTAAGGAAAAGGGGTATGCCTTCCACTTGCTAATTTGGTATGCCATGTCTATGTTTCTAAAATCCATGCAACATTTATATTATTTGGCTACTCATTAGCAACAGTAAGATTTAACACTATGAGGGGATGGTATGTATGGTTGGTTATATTCTACAATTTGAAAAGATGCAGGGGAGGAAGAGAGCTTGAGCTCTTGCAAGCACACACACACACACACTTACACAAACCCTAGAAGAGAACACACAAGGTGAGAGGTTGAAAATTATTCTTCTTCTTCACACAACAAAAGAGGTTTACTAAGAAGATAAAGTGACTAACACACATAATAGAGTATATACAGGCGGTCCATAATATGAACACAATAAGAGGAGCGGGTAGATGTGGACTAGTCGGTGTAGTCCAACTATAGAATCTCTGGCGAAGATATGTCAGTGCCAGCTACTATCAAACCCGCTAGTGATGTAAATGTCAAATGGTCATGCAAGTGAGTGTCAGCTCATGTTGAGCTTGACATCTCAACACAATCTAATGTGTATGAAGCTCCAAACATACATATCCAACTAATAAAACAATTGATCCTTGCTTTTTTTGAGCTGAAACACTAGTTTATATAAACTCATAAATTTTTTTGTAAAAAATCTGTATGTGTGTCTCGAGGGGTTCACCTAAAAATATGAAAGTATACCACGTGAGTTAAAATGAAGGGATTTTTTAATTCAAAATTTTAAGATAAATTTACAGAAATACATTTACAAAAAGGGTCTTTTTAAAAAACCCATAAGTCCATAAAGAAAAAGGGATCATTTTATTCATAAAAAAATCATAGGTAAGGAGTTTTTTTAATAACCCTTAAACACACGTGAGTACATAGGGTTTCTTAGTAGTAGTGCACCCCCCGAGGTGTGTGTGCATCCACGTCTAAGCTGATGCTATAGCATTTGTGTTTTTTTAAACTTTTGTCTCTTCTTTTAACCTTTCCAGATAATTGGGTGATCAGTGATAATCTATGGGGTCCAAGGTTTGCGTAAAGGTGTTCAACCATGGATCTAGTGCGAAGAAGCTCCTAGGCTATGTAGAGATTTTGGTGATCCTACCTATAGTATGATACGTAAGGAGATATCTAAGATGGAATTTTTGTAGATCCTTTTCATTTTATCAAATGTTGAAGACAAAGATGATGATGAAGATTGCATATTAAATGCAACACAGGAAGAGCGTTGGCATATTGAAGAGAATAAATGTGTTAGTATCAGAATGGCACTGAGTACCATTGAGAAGGATAGTGGGCCATTAAAGAATGTTTGCAAAACATCACACATGACATCAAGGAAGGATTTATCAATGTGGATGATGATGGAGAGCATGTTATGAAAGATGTTGATCATGGACATTTGCAAGACTCTATAGGAGTATGTACAAGAGTACTCTATTGCCAAAATCTACTCTTGAAATTTGAGAGACTCAATGTGCGAGAAGATTCGGAAGAAATTAAGGGACTAAAGAAACCTAGATGACAAGTTTCAACTTCTTTTACAGAGGATCTCAATGGTAAGCATGTGGTTCGAGTCTGATGTATTGAATGTGGAAGTACATATGGAGATCAGGATTGATTAAGGGCAAGCAATCAGCTTATAACTGCTTGTCCAATTTCATAGAATCCAAGTTCTACATTGTTAAGGGCATGAAAGAAGGTACTTGGTTAATAGAGGATTAAAGTTGGAAGACTTATCAAAATTCTTAGGGAAGCAATATAGATGAGGGAAAAGATTATGTTGTGATGTGCGGTGAAAATTATAGCCTCTATTAGGTGGAATGTTTTAAATAACACTCACAAAGGTATGCTTTTTCTCTTAGAGTAAGTAAGCTGACTTCTTTTAGATGTGTAAAATGTATTTCTTAAATGCACACTAGTTGTAATATATATGCTTCTGCCAATACAAAAGAAAAGTTTAAGGTAGTCAAGGCAACTAGTCCTAAATGAGTATAAGGATAGAAATGTAGTAAGAGTTGTGTGTAATTATGATGGAAAATGGCTTCATTTGTTTCCTTGGTGAATCAGATTTGGAGATTGTATTGGCAAAGCATATAAAATGCAAATCTCACATCATGTCGTCTTCTTAGAGTAAGACATCGATCAAATTAAGTCTAGTCTTAATAGGGACTCGCAGAGGAGACCAAGGAAACACTTTGATAAAGATCCTTGACAACAATCCTTAGGTGGTTTCCTTATTTCAACAAAAGAATAAGTCACACAATCTCATAATGAAAATAGTCAGATACAAGTACCTTATAGTCCTATAGTTGTTCCATGCTACTTCTCTTCTTCATCAAATTTGAATTTGTTGTGTTGGGGGTAAGAAGCTATTCATGTAAAAGGTCATGAAATTGATATAAAGTCTTCCTTAAACAATTAAAGGATGGGGCATGAATGGTTTTGTGGTCCATATACAAGAGCTACTCTACATGATGGGGCTATGAAATATCAAGTCGAGGGATGCTATAGACACATACTCTATCGTCGTATATCAAGAACATAATTCTATTTCAAGGTTTCTGGTGTGATAATTGTAAGTAAATTATAGCTTGCAATGATTTTTGTATGATGTTATATAGAGAGAGTATTACCATTGAAAAGAGAGAGTTACAAAAAAAGGCAAAGGAAAGTGGTTAGATTATTTGACAATTGAAGAGTTAAAATTGCTACTCTAGAGTTTTAAAAAAAGCTTGAGTGAAGAAAAAACAAAGTTGTGGTGGGCAAGATCACATATTGTGGTGTTATCAGTGAGGATTATGTCTTTCAAAGAAACATGTTTAGAATGTGTCAGTAGAAAGGACATTCAACATTTTTATAACAAATAATAGAGGCTCATAGACAAGGTAAATTTGGAGGCAAATGAGCGTTATGATATTTCTTCCAAGACATGGCAGAAAACACATTACGCAATGGAATTTTTTTTGGTATAGGATGTGATTGTGCTCTGTATTTCCATAATGATACAAAAGGGCAAGCAAACTAGCCAAAGAAAAGAAATGGCAAGGCAAAAAGCTTAAATAGATGCAACTCATAGTACATGGTATCTTGGAAGGGTTCAAAAGATGAGAAAAAGATAGGAGGTAGATATGTGGCTTACAAATGAGGTTTTGATCTAATAGATAGGCCTTAGTGTTTGGAAGTTTATCTTGGTTGGTATCAAAAGGTGGAAGGATCCCAAATGTTTACATATGATGTGATCGACTTGATTATGGTGGACATTGAGAGTGTTATTGCATTAGCACACTTGGCATATAATGTAACAAATTGACAAGTACCAACTAGATGAGAATGACTACAAGGTTTTCATTGAATTTTTAAAAAGTGTTAAGTAGTATCATCTATTTTCATGTAAGTTGGTACCTTAAAAGAAGTTTTTTATATTCATTTTCTCCTAACTTAGTATGACTCTATATGTGTGGTTCTTGATTGTGGACAAAAGTACCTCAAACCTAGCAAGCAAAAAGGACATAGAGTAGCTTTCAAGAATAAATTGTGTCATCTCTTTTGTAAGTTACATGTTTTGCTTGTCAATTCTATGAGTTGAGGTATGTATTTTGTAGCTATTTTGTTCTTTTTCCTTATCATATGCGCATGGTTTAGTAACATTTTGTTTCGAGCCTTATCTCACTTTAAGGCGATGAAGTCTATTTGGTAGTAACCTTGGAGAGTGTTTGGAGAACCTAAGTGAAGTGGAAGAATGGTCTCTATAAACTACAGCCTTTTTGTATTAAAAATGTCTGTTTGAAATTTCTCATCCAAAACAGTTGTATATGCAATTTATAAATCTTTTTTGGTATAATTTTGCTCATTTTTTGAGTAGCGAGTTTTTGAATCTTTTTTGTGCATCAAATTGAGTTGTTGTTCGATTAAAAATCTATGTTGACCATGTGCAAAATAAAGAGCAAAGTTGTGTATGCCTAGTAGCAATAAGGGAATACCTTGCAACTAATGGCATTTGAATTGACTTGAGTGTATGTTATGGGCTTTGTGTGGTGCTCTCACAAAAACACATGTAGTGTTTCAAGAGGAGATTCCTTCTTGCGATGTTATTGGTTGTTGGAGTGCGGATATGTGAGAGTAGTTTAAGTAGATAAAAGTGGTATTGTAGCTATATGCAACCTATGGTGCACTAGAGTATATGAAGATAGTCTTAGAAGGTGGTTGCTGGAAAAGTTAAGGGACCCTTTAGCACCATTGCATGCAAAATGTGGAGTGCTTGCAAAAGAGAAATAATTTTTTGACATGAATAAGATAAGGGATGTGCTCAATTGGACTTTCCTCATTGTGGCAACATGAAATCACTAAGGAACCTTGTGGATTGTGAAGGGATGTGCTCAGTTGGAGTGTCCTCATTATGGCAGCATGAAATCACCAAAGGAACCTTGTGGATTGAAGGGATGTGCTCAGTTGGAGTGTCCTCATTATGGCAGCATGAAATCACCAAAGGAACCTTGTGGATTGATGATGACTGACATAATCCATTATGGGTTGGTGAAGATATTAGATGTAAAGGAGTTGCCAAGTGTGCTTGAGGTCCCTAGAATGTCATCACTTGGACTGCACTTAATTATCTCACAAGATGTGCTAAACATAGTGAAGATATTAGATGTAAAGGAGTTGCCAAGTGTGCTTGAGGTCCCTAGAATGTCATCACTTGGACTGCACTTATCTCACAAGATGTGCTAAACATAGTGAAGTTGAGCAAGGTCTAAATTGCTATGAATGGATGCAAATCCAAGTCCTCTATCTGGATGCAAACACATTTGCATCTTTAAAAAGCCTGTGGTGGTGGCAACATATGAGCATGCAACAAGGGGGGGGGGGGAATACATGATGATATTGTTAAACAGGAGTAAATATGCATGCCAACACGATAAGTTCTTGAGGAGCTTCTTATCTAGAATGTCATCTCTTTGACTACACTTATCACAAGATGTGTTGAACATGGCAAAGGTGAGAAAGCTTTGAACTATTATGAATGGATACAGAGCGAGGGCCTCCATCTATATGTAGTGACCTTTGTTTGTGTTTTGAAAGCTTGTGGTAGTGTAAGAGCAAGAGACATGATGTAATTGCTAAATAGAGGTTGCTGGCAAATGATATTATGCTTGGCACTACTCTAGTGGTGGTGAACATGTATGCCAAGTGCAGCATTCTTGCAAAAGCATGCTTGAAGAGCTTCATGTCTAAAATGTCATCTCTTGGAATGCACTTATTGTAGGGTGTGCTGAACATCGCAAATGTGAACAAGCTTTGAACTATTATGAATGAATCCAATTTGAGGGAATCTATTTGGATGTAGTGACCTTTGTTTGAATTTTGAAAACTTGTGGTAGTGTAAGAGCAAATGGCATGATGAGATTGCAAAACATGGGTTGCTAGGAAATGATATTGTGCTTGGCACTACTCTAGTGGATATGTATGCCACAAATATGGCATTCTTGCAAAAGCATACTTGAGGAGTTTCGTTTTCAGAATGTCATCTCTTGGAATGCCTCGTGAGATGTGCTATGAACATGATGGCGAAGGCGATCAAGATCTACTTTTTTGTGAATGGATGCAAAGTGAGGGCTTGTATTTGGATGTAGTGTATCTGGAAAGCCTATGGCATCATACGAGCACGTGATAAGGGGGACCTAAATAGAGAACCTCTCTATATAGTAAAGATGTACATACTTTGTTTCATGGGTAAAATTTCTCCATTATAATTCATACCTTGCAAGTTGCTTGTTTTGATGTTGCTAATGTGTACAAAGCCACTACATCCTACTTGAAGCACTCTTACTCGACTGTCCAATTAGAAACATGGAAGTTGACCCAAATGAATTCCAAACCTAATAAAACTTGGTAGGAGGGTTTGAAATGACGTCCAAACCCTAGTAGAGCTGATGTGTAAGACTCATATTTGGAAGAAAACCCTAAATGTGTGCATAACATGGTAGGTCTCAACTATGCAAAACAATAGACCTGGATGTCATGTGAAAACCTAGTAGATGACCTCAAAAAGAGATGGGATTTGTCACATCTGTAGTCCATACATTGGGGTAGGACCCTATCATGTCATTTTTTAATGTATTTTCTAGCATTTAATAGAGCTAGTAGTAGCTGCAAAACCTATGGTTGGGTTGCTTTGGAGCTTGTGTAGTACTGATAGTTCTAATTCTTTTGCAAAATAATGCCAAATGAAGTCCAAATGGGAATGTAAGTTGGTGCACATCTTCATTGCTACTTGGGCCAATTCCTCGAGATGTTCCAAGATGATTTGACCCAAGATCCTAGCCTAGGATTACCTTCCAAGTGACTTTAAAACCTATTTTTGACATGTTTCATGCCTTACAACCCTAGATCCCTTGCAGAGTTGCTTGCAAGATTGAAACTATGGGATCAGAAAGGCAAGCTCAACATGTAGTTGGTGGAACGACACTAGTATATTATTGATTCACTTACATGTGTGTGTGCGCATGTGTGTGCATACATGTGTGAAAGTTTTTGTGTTGTGCATATATGCATGCGTGCATACGTGAGAGTTCTTGTGTGCATGAGTGTTAATGAGCTTATAGCTTAATTGATAGGGAATTGAAGTTTTGAGGTAAATATCTCAAGTTCAAATCCTGACTATTGACTCTCTTATGTGTTTACTTGTAAATACGATATTTCACCTGTGATTGATGAAACTCTCACATTTGTTTTTTGTTTGTGCGCATGTATATGTGTTCTTGTGTGTGAACTCATCCTAGAAAAATCCAATTAAGGAGATTTTTTCCAAATGCAATAATCTTTGCTTACATGTTGAAAATGTAAGTAGATCTTCTGGACAATCATTAAGGAGAAGGTAATCCATGACAAAGTAGAAGAAGGATCTATGTACAAAGGATAAGGTAATCCATGACAAAGCAATTCTTAGCAAATAGCACTAGGTCTTGAAACTATAGGATACTACTTTTGTGGCCTTATTGAGGGCTTGTGCCAAGAAGAAGGATCTGTGTACAAAGGACCTTTCATATTGTGTGTACTCTTATTCTTGTATATGGTGTGTTGAGTGTTGAGTGAAGAAGAAGAAGAAGATTTTCAGCCTCTTACCTTGTGTGTTCTCCATTAGGGTTTTGTGAGTGTGTGTGTGTGCTTGCAAGAGCTCAAGCTCTTGCAAGAAGAAGAAGATTTTCAGCCTCTTACCTTGTGTGTTCTCCATTAGGGTTTTGTGAGTGTGTGTGTGTGCTTGCAAGAGCTCAAGCTCTCCTCCCCCCTGCATCTTTTCACAATTTACATTATGAACAGGACTCCAACTGCACAGCCATACATGATGTAACTCTAGAGGAGAGGTTTAGTGGCAAAAAACTTGATTTGTCTCATATGAAAGTCTTTGGTGGATGCATTGCATATGTGCATGTGCTAGATGAGCTGAGAATTAAGCTGGATCCTAAAGTTGAAAAATGTGTGTTTATTGGGTATTCCCTTGAGCAAAAGGGATACAGGTGTTATAACCGTGCTACATGTGAGTTGAGGGTAAGCACGGATGTTTTTGATGAGAGAGATGAGCAGCTGGTACGCTGTTGAAAAAGAAGCTATTGGGGCTGATGTGAGTGGAAATGTGGTTACACAGAAACCAAGTCAGTAATCACAGCCTTTGAGTAGACCAGGAGAGTCCTCATCTAGTGGTTCAGTTGTTGATAGACCATGGAGTGGCAGGCTGCGTCGTAATACCAGTCCTGCAAATGTGATTAGTACATCACATAAAGGCAAAGAGAAAGTGGTTGAGCCCCTTATTATGCCTGACATTTTTGCAGGGCATTCTCATGTTTTGATGGAGAGTCTAGTGGCTCATAGATGAGCCTTGATGGGGATCTTGGGATACCAGCTATGAGAACACCTGATGTAAAGAAGGCTATGGAAGCCATGAATGCAAAGCTGTGAAGATATGGAAAAGTGAAGAATCCTGTGCAAAGGTTTACCTATGATGGTTATGTAGCACATCACTATGCATACATGGCAAAAGTTGTGCAAGTTGTAGATCCCACATGCATTGATGAGGCTGTTGGAAATGTGTGTTGGGAGAAAGCTATGAATGAGGAGATGGATGCACTAATGGAAATGAGACTTGGGATTTAGTGCAATTGCCTGAAGGCAAGAAAGCCATTAGATGCAAGTGGGTGTACAAAGTAAAACATAACACAGTGATGGAAGCATAAGCAGGTACAAGGCTAGATTGGTAGCCAAAGGATATGCGCAGACATATGGCATTGATTATGAGGAAACTTTCAGCCCAATTGCCAAGATGGCAACAGTGAGAGTTGTGATAGCAGTGGCTGCGTCAAAGCAATGGTCTTTACATCAGATGGATGTAAAGAATGCATTCTTGCATGGGGATTTGCAGGAAGAGGTGTATATGTTGCAGCCACCTGGTTATGAGGATGTGAGTCACCGTGAGCATGTTTGCAGGTTGAAGAAAGCCTTGTATGGCTTAAAACAAGCACTAAGAGCATGGTCGACAAGATTTTTGAATATCTTATCACTATTGGCTTTCATGTAGCCAATGCAGATTTCTCGCTATATGTGAGACAGAGTGATAGAGGGGTTGTGCTTGTTGTCATCTATGTAGATGACCTGATCATTACGGGGGACCATGATGCAGAGATCTTTGATGTAAAGATCTTGCTTAGACAGAAGTTTGAGATGAAGGATTTGGGGGAGCTCAGATATTTCTTGGGCTTTTAGGTGATTAGGTCACCACATGGTACTGGATTACTGCAGAGACAGTATGGCATGGACATGTTGTCCAAGTATGGTATGACAGGCTGTAAGCCTATCTCAGTGCCATTGGATCAGAATGGCAAGTTGAGTGCAGATTCAGGAGAGATTCATTAGGACTTTTTTGGACCCAAAGAGGGCCTCTTGGATTAACTTTTGATTAGGAATGGACCAATAGGAAGAGGGCTGGGTGCACATTTTTGACTTCTTTGACCCTAGGGGGCCTAGGCTTTGGTTTGCTAATGGGGCCTAATTACTACTGTTGTCCCCCTACCTCTTGGGGCCCAAACTTAGAGGTCCCCCTACCTAGAATTACGCAGATTAAAAACCCTAAATAATTAAAAAAATTTAATTTTTTTTCCCAAAAGTGTCTTTTCCCTCTCAAACTTCCCCCAGCATACTCTAGGTTTGGAAAGCTCATTTTGAACCTCTTTCTTCCTCTTCTAAGCTCTCCATTGCTGCAAAAACTCCATACCTCTCAAGCTCTCCCTCCTTGTCAAGCTTCCTCAGTCTCAAGCTCCCTCTCCCTCTTTCTTCCTTTTCTAAGCTCTCCATTGCTGCAGAAACTCCATCCCTCTCAAGCTCTCCCTCCTTCTCAAGCTCCCTCCCTCTCAATCTCCCTCCCTCCCTCTCTCTCTCTCTCTCTCTCTCTCTCTCTCTCTCTCAAGCTCCCTCCCTCTCCACTGCTGCAGAAACTCTATCCCTCTTTAGTCTACTCTAGGTTTAGGAAGCCTATTCTCAAACTCTAACCCTCTTTTAAGCTTTCCATTGCTGCACTGAAAACCCTGAACTTTCTCTCCTTTCCACTCCTCTGTTGTAAAACAAGCTTTTCTTTTCCCTTCTCTTTTCTTACCACCATGGCCTCTTCCAGTAATGTGAGAAGACCTAGGGAGAAGGTGGAAGAGCTTGTGCTACATAACACAAGAGATGAGAATAGAGTTTGGGCTCCAATAAGATTCAGGGTTGGGGCTTGGGTCTACATGCAGCCAAGCTCTAAGGGACCACATCGAGTGCGTCAACTGGGGAATATGCTACATCATTGGAAGGGGCGGCTACAAGGCTTCAAGCATCCTAAGAAGGAAGGACTGGTTGCCATAGTGCAACATGTGTATACCCTTAGAGACCTGTACATTCGAGGCCAACGACCAAGGTTTCCTTCAAATTGTAAGTGTAACATAAACACAGATTTAACAACATGCTAATATTGGATTTTTTGTTTCAAATTTTCTTATGATTCTCCATTTTCTTATGTCTCTCTACAGATATTTTTCCCTCTAATTATGTTGAGGAACAACCACTCCAAAGCCTCACTGGAGTTTTCTATGCTATGCATGCATCCATTGGAGAGGCAATGTTTGTATCTCAAAGTGCAAGTGATCTTGTAGTACATAACAATATCTTTTTCCTTTCTCACTCATATTTTGTAGATAAAAAACCAGGTTTATTTGGCAAGCTAGAAGAGATCCCCAACCCCCCTCTTAACCATCCCGAATGGCCCAAACCTGATGCTTGGACCATCTTATGCTTAAAGTTTAAGATGGTACGTGATATCAAGACATCACTCAAGTTTTCAAAGGCATCTAGGTTAGTAGGGCTAAATTGGTTTTGTCCTTTACATGTTTTTATGCACATATTCAATTCCATGCCAATGCACCAAACAAAAACAATGTATATTTGTAAGGAGGTACGGTCTAACCTCATTCAAGGATTAGTAGGAGAGGGTTAGGAGGTTAATGAGGGGTTAGGAGAGGTTAATGAGGGGTCACATCAAGGTGATGTGTACAAGTGCAATGTAGTAGATTCTACAGTGTCTTTCAGGTTCTTGAAGGCACGCTCTATTTTGTACACGTGTCTGCACTACCAAAGATAGATGCAAAAGCACGGGACATGGATCCCACTTCAAGCCTCAGAAGAAGAAATTATACATATTGAGGTAGTTGTAATGATGAAAAATGGATGGATTGAGAGAGTGGCAGTAAGCAAGCATTGGAGCCTAGCAGACTTGCGTCAACACTTTACCATCATGGGCTTTCACAATGTGGAAGAGTCAAGTTTCAAGTTGATGAGAAGAAAGGTATATCTGATTCCACTACACGTCTAGAATTAACCCTTACACTTTGTAGTTATTGTGCCACTTTCTATATTTTTATAGATTGGGAAGCGTAAGGAGGGGACAACCATGGTCTCAAAATCATGGCAAATGGGGGACCTTGAATTTTCAGGGTCAAGGTGCATAGCCCTACCAACACATAATAGGCATGTGGAAGAGCTTGAAGATGAACTGAGTATATGGGAAAATAGCCCCTGTTTTGATGCACGTGAGGGGCAAGAGTTTCAGGATCGAGGGTGAAGGCAATGACAAGCTTTCAAGTCAACAAGGAGATGGAGATCAACATGAAGTAAATGTCACGAGAGGGGCAAAAAATGAAGACATTATAACAATTTTAGATTAGATGACATGCTTGTAGTTTTGTAGCAGGCTCTTTTTTAACTAATCTTTATTTAATTAAAATCTTAATATTTTTACAAACTGTAATTTTTTTGTCTAGTGGTCTAGTGTGAAACGGCTAAACTTTAAATTTTAACTATAAATAGCCAAAGGTGCCTTCTTTCTCATTTTCACGCGATAGAAACCAAGCACGAGCTCACACTATCTCTTTGCATTCACATGGCTATCCACTTTGACAACTTCTTTGAGTTCCTCTCCACCACCCCATGGGCGGGCAAGAGCAAGCTCTTTGTCATGTTCTCTCGTGAAGTCGACTTTGAAAAGTCGCTCGCCCTTGCGTCCCAACATTATGAGATGCAGATTGCATACATGGAGCAATACTTGGCTCCCCACTCCATCTCCTTTCCCCATTGCCCCAATGATCGATGGGTGCCTATTGAGCTGCTTAAGTACATTTAACAATATGCCCGCCTCTACATCCAGCGCCTTGAATGCTTCATCGACATCTGCATCCCCGCAGGAGCTTACTGTACCTTCAATAAGCAGGAGGTGAAGAGGTTGGGGAAGGGCAATTTAGGAACTAGGTTCCTCTCGTGGCTCGCCACTTTTGCATTCCTCATCAGCAGATGAGGAGGTAAAGATGCTTGCATTGCAGTTGGCAGGGTATTTGAGGGATGACAAGGAAGTGAAGGCAGTAGGAATGAGTGCTGGTGTAGAAGAGCAGCTTGCATCAAAGCACTTTCCAGAGGGTGCACAATCTGCAGCTGAATAGCCCACTGTAGTAGAAGATGCGGGGCCATCTTCCCCACATGAGGAGAGCAAGGTGCTGCCAGAGCTTGAGATCAATCTCTTGGGCACCATTGTGGTGGAAGGTGAAGAATACTTATTTCTTCATGACCTTGAAAAGGCAGTTGGCTTGAGAATGGATGAATGCTTGGGCATTATATGCACGCGATGTGAGGTGGACCTTGATATGTCCAACCTCGATCCTCACCTAGATCGTGCTATATTACCCCTTGGAGAATCTATCTCACCGACAGTTGCTTTGGTCAAGGAAATTGTGGTTGAGACTGCAGAGCAAGCCCTAGTTCCAGAGGAGGAATTCACAACCTTACAAGACAAGCTAGAGGCTAAAAAGGATACCCTTGGTGCTGGAGTGATGGAGGAGACCAAAGCACTAAAAAAGGATGAGGCTAAGCCCTCGATTCACCTCTCTGCCCCCACCAGCACTTTGGCAAAAGAAGACATTGAGCAAGAGGTAATAATCGACCTTTTACAACCTAGAAACATTTGTAATTATGCATAGGAAAATATTTTGATTTTTCCTTTGGTTACAGAGGGTGGTTGAAATTGACGCATTTGCTGCTAGGAGAGGCGACGGCAGCAGAGACCAGGCCAAGGTCCATGGACATGATGCTACGTTGGTGCATTATCTTGGTCGACTTCCTGTGGTGGATGGCATCGCCATTATCCACAGGGACTACACCCCTCAATCTGCCTTCACTCTCTTCTTTATTATGAAAGCCCTCTCTAAGGTGCTCTGTGTAGCCTCTATGGCATAGAGCACCAAATGTATAGTTCTGATTTAAAAATCCCTTGCCTTCGATGTTTTTGGTTTTGGATTTAGGGGTAAGCTTCTTGCTCGAAGGTATAGCCAAAAGCATAGGTATAGAGGATCCTCAAGAAATAGCCCAATCACTCCTTGAGCACACTCTGCCCAATAACAAGAGAAGGAAGCTCAATATTGTAAGAAAGCTTTTGTAAAGATGATGTATCACTGCTTATTATTATGAATATAATACAATTTTTGCAAACTTATTTTCATCAAGTATATCATTATTTTTTCTAGTTTGTACCATCAATGTTTTTGTGAATGCATCAGAAATGGCCCTGGGAGCGTAGGGAGCAGTGCCAGAACAGTGCGAATTTTGAGCTTGCACCGCTGCTGTAGAGCCCAAATTCGCACTATTTTGACACAGCTTCCCCAGCCCTTTCATCAGGAGCAATTCTGATGTATTGGATGACAAATAATGTATTTTTACACATGATTAAAGGTATTTTTATCATTTAAATGGGAAAAGTGAGATTCCTAGCATATTGGCATTAATGGATATTTTATTTAAATTCAAAGATGAATTTTAGATTAAAAAATTTTATGCATAAGAAATATTTAAATGATTCCTATGACATTTGGAATTCAATCATTTAAATGGAAAAAGTGAAATTCCTAGCATAATGGAATTAATGTACTCAACTTGATTATAAATGCATCAAAAATGATTCTGAGTGTGGCTGGGGGACAGTGCCAGAACAGTGCAAATTTTAAGCCTACACTGCTGCTGTAGAGCCCAAACTGGCACTGTTCTGGCATAGCTTCCCCAGCCCTCCAGGAGCAATTCTGATGCATTGGATGACAAATAATGTATTTTTATACATGATTAAAGATATTTTTATTTTATAAATTATTGTTTTTATAATTAATGTACTCAACTTCATTGTAAATGTATCAGAAATGATCTTGAGTGGCTGGGGGAGCAGTGCCAGAACAATGCGAATTTTGAGCGTGCAGTGCCGCTGTAGAGCCTAAATTCGCACTATTTTGGCATAACTTTTCCAGTCCTCCAGGAGAAACTCTAATGCATTGGGGATGACAAACAATGTAATTTTACACATGATTAAAGCTGTTTTTATCTTATAAACTATTGTTTCTCACAATTAGTGTACTCGACTTCATTATAAATGCATCAGAAATGATCCTGAGTGGCTAAGAGAGCAGTGCCAGAACAGTGCGAATTTTGAGCCTGCACCACCGTTGTAGAGCCTAAATTCGCACTATTCTGGCATAGCTTCCCTAGTCCTCCACCACGAGCAATTCTGATACATTGGATGACAAACAATGTAATTTTATACATGATTAAAGCTATTTTTATCTTATAAACTATTGTTTCTCACAATTAGTGTACTCAACTTCATTATAAATGCATCAGAAATGATCCTAAGTGGCTGGGGTAGCAGTGCCAGAACAGTGCAAATTTTGAGCCTGCATCGCCAGCCCCGCTGCAAAGTCTAAATTCGCAGTGTTCTGGCATAGCTTCCCCAATCCTCCAGAAGCAATTCTAATGCATTGGATGATAAACACTATATTTTTATACATGATTAAAGGTGTTTTTATCTTATAAACTACTATTTCTCACAATTAGTGTGCTCAACTTCATTATAAATGCATCAGAAATGATCCTGAGTGGCTAGGGGAGAAGTGCCAGAACAGTGCGAATTTTGAGTCTACATTGCCATTACAGAGGCCAAATTCGCACTGTTCTGGCATAGCTTCCTCAGTCCTCCTCCAGGAACATTTCTGATGCCTTGGGTGACAAACTGGCACATGATAGACACTCCATGTTAAACAAACATGATGTCACCGAGACATTGTAAGAGAAACTTAAAATTTTAATTATCAGAAGGTTACAAATGAAAGCCAGATAGGCTTGTTACAAAGGGGGGTTTGAAATAAAAGAGTTGCTTCAAAAAAAAGGTTAACATCTAAGATCTCTAGATCGTGTCTCGCTCACCCCTCGAATGTGCCGAGCTAGTTGCATGTCCTTGGCAGATATGGTAATCCTCTTTGCATGTATTGCAAGGAGGTTGGTGTCTTCAAAAATCCCAACAAGTTAAGCCTCGGAGGCTTCTTGCAATGCTTCAAGGGCAATCCCCTGCACACGAAACTCTATTCTATATCGTTGGAGAATCTCCTTCACTGTGCAAGAAAAAGGGGCTCTTCTTATCACAGCAACTCAGTGTTCCTCTGATAATTTAACTTGATTTCTTGTAGAGTCCTATGCCCTTGGCACAGCCTTCTCCTCCTTGGAGCTCTCTGTGTTGTGTTAGTGCGTTGGCGAGGTTGGGACTTCCTTGGCTTGAAGAGCTTGACCGTTCTACGCTTGTGCGCACTTGCAGGAACCTCCTCTTGGTCTCTCTCATAGTCTGAATCCTCCTCCTCTTGTTGCTGTGGTACCTGTGTATCAAGTTCCTCCCGGGTAGGTAGGGGACCCTGTCCTGGTAGTAGGGTCTTGCCACCTATGGTGCTGCGCAATGTAGGAATGTTTTCACCAACCCAGTCGAACTGCTCATCATCGACCTCTTTGTCGTCTTGATGTCTGGGGGTGGCTGCATTGTGGGGTCTTCTTCACAAGCTTGCTCCCACTAGAAGGGCCTACATGTGTGTGCATTGGTGTTGCTATGGGAGGAGGGTTGGACTCTGGTGATCCCATTGGGCGTGTCCTAGAATCCAAGGGGTCACTCTCTTCCGTGGTGTCGCCAGTATGTGCTCGTTGGGTGCCTTGCACTATGTTTTGTGAAGGCATGGTAACACGTGCGATGTTCTTGGTGCGTGCCATATCCATGTACGACTATGCTAACGTGGTGATGTGCTAGTGTCCTTATGTGGGTGTCTACATAGATCTTGAGCTCAAGCTCTCTAAAAAAGTGAAATGAAATTGAAGTGAGATAAGGAACTATTAATAGTTTTTTTAAAGGGAAAAAAAGAAAACCTAACTAAACTTATTTTCTTAGCCTTATTACATCTAGATTTATGCTAGTGCATGCACAACCGAACGCCTCCCTTGTCTCCTCATTTGTGCACGCAAGCACCATGCCTATGGGGAGCATTGGTCTGCAACAACCATTCAAGCCGAGCATGAACTTTTGCAGCCTTGCGTGCCTCTTGCGCAAGCTTAGATTGTTGGGCCCGGTCCCTAACCAATACCTTTCCAAAGGTTGTGCGATAAAACCAATTGAACATCTCTTGTAGATAGTTTGTATGTGTTCTCCTGTAGAAGCTCCACCTCCATGTCGTATTTTTGAAATAAACCCCTGTTGCTTTATAATGTGATTTCTTCATCCCTTGGGTACTCCACATGTCGAGCGATCCATACTTATTCATGAAATACACACCATACACATAAACTATGTGCTGTACACATGACAATAGAATTTAATTAGAAAAGTCAAGGTTAAAACACCAGTTTATTTTTTTACTGTACAACTTACCATATGGTGTGTTACTTTACTCTCTCCCCAAGCACCTAGCACACTTGGTGAATTCTATGATATGTTGTTGGAATGATGCTCGTTCTTGGGCAGTTATGCTACTTTGATTCATAATGCAAACCATGTTATTGAAATTTATCCAAAGCTGTTTGCGCATATTTACAAGAGCTGGCATTGGACAATGTACATTTGTGGTGATTGCACACAGGTCTCTCCAGAGTCCCCAAGTCTTCTTTGAATTCTCTATGTTTGCTTGCTTCTCCAAAAATCTCCTTGCCTTTGATCCAATCATGGAGACCTTTTGAGCAACCTCGTATGACATACTAGAGGCCTGCTTATTCACTTCAATTTTCATGTTTTCGCCATGGCAGCCTAGAGAATTCAAAAGATGCTCTAATTTACCAAGGGCTATAACTTTCCTCTCTTGTGTAGGCATTGTGAATGCATAATCGATATGGTTCTTAAGCAATCGATCAAAGATTCTCATGAATGCATGAAGTGTGCAAAAGTGAATATTCTTTAGTGGAAAACTAATGATGGGGCTCCAATTTGAATTCCTGTTTGGTTCTTCTAGCATATCGCGAGACATGACACCTTCCACCCATCTTGCATTTGGTTGTTCCTTATCTTCATCAATCAGTTGACTCAAGTTGGATCTACTGCATCTTCTTGTTGCTTCTTCCCTTTTTTGTTGGGACCTTTCGAGGCATCCTTCCCAATAGAACCAACCTTCTGTATACCTTTTCCATTTGTCTTTTTCTGCCTAGGAATATCAATTTGAGCATTGCTGTATGGATAAGGCCATCTTGATGTCGCGCCTTGAGCACAACCCATCATGCATTTAATTGTCTTCAAATCTCCCCCAAGATGCCAATCCACCTTGAACTTTGTTATGTTTTCTAGATCTAAAAGTTGACCATCAATTTGCTTTTTGATTACATCTATTATCCAGGGAGTCCTTTCAAACATCCATGTCAATACCTCATGTGTCTATTATCCAGGGAGTCCTTTCAAACATCCATGTCAATACCTCATGTGTCTCCTTCGGTATCTCGAATGCACTAAGCCACCAGATCTCTTTCTTAGATTGCACACTAAAACTTGGTTTGGTAGTCCTTTCCCATGCACAGATCATGGCCTCATTCATGAGCATAATGCTCATACGTTCCAGCTTATGACCTTTCACAATTTGACACTCATCTAGCTTGAGCACAAAAGAAAGTGTGCTCCACAAAACTGCAAATAAATGGTAATTTACAATATTCAAAACAAAATAATCGTCTTCATTTTCTACTAAAAAACATGAATAGTAGCAATTGCAAGTTCTCACCTTCTGCTGGTGAAAGACCATAGAACTTCACCATAGCTTGTTGTAGTCTCTCAATATGAACAAAGATGTTATTGTAAACATCATAGTGAAATTCTGTACTTGTTGTCTTGATTTTCTTTCTGCTTGACCTTGTGTCTAATGTTAGTGTGCCCTAAACGTGATAAAATTGTCCTATAGCTCGCTGCATATCATCATTATTGATACGCTTGACATTGTGAATCACCTTGAGTGTAGGAATAAAGTGCCAGTGATTCCTTGTCTTCAAAATGCATCTTTTACAACCTGACGGATTGCTTGGTACCCTTTCATATGCTGATTCCAGCCGCATCACAAGCATGTTAAATTAATGAAGAATCGATGGAGGTGGTAATCTCGCTCACTACATTGCTGACAATAGCTTGGCGTATTTTAGGATGATGAGGGTTAGTAATAATGGAGAGAATATCCTTGGTATTCAGAATGGCTTTGACCAAATCCTTCCATCCCTCTTCATTAGAACCACACACCTCTTGCTGCAGAAAACTCCTGGCAGAACACAAATCATGACTATTTTGTTTAAATCACTGAGTGCATAATGAAAGTTTATGTTACTTACTTTGTTGTACGAATCCTTTTCTTCCATGCTCCACCTTTAAACGCAAGAGATTCTATACTAGCCAATGTCTTTTTGCATTCACGAGCACCGTTTGGCGTTGCTTTGAGTCGTTTGATAAGTTCCTCTAGCCTTTGAATCTTTGCATCCTTCTCCACATTCTCTGCGAGGATCTCTTTCATTTTATCTGATGATGTTTTAAGTCCTTCTTGACATTGTAAAAGGCTGAATTGTGATGCTTGCAATTGAGATTGGAGAATATGGGTTTGCCGAGCTCCACTTGTAGTCAATCTTCTCTGCAGTATCCTAACAAGCCAAGCTCTCCTTCACCAACAAATTGCATAAAAGATAATAAATTACGGAAAGGAGGGTTTGCTCTTAATGGAGGGTCAACTAGATAGAGATGCCCATTAGCCCAAAGATCTACATTTTTCTCCTTAGCTATCCTACGAGCTTGGACAGATTGTGCATCAGTAGGATGGGTTTTTTTTAGAGCTGCCATACTCTTCAGGAATACGAATGTGTAAATCAACCTTCCGTTTTCTAGCTTCACAAGGGGCTACACACACAGCTTGCAAAGGCTCCATAGCTAAGCAGAGGAAGAAGATAAAGCATAGAGATCCTCATAGGGGGGGGGGGAGAGAGAGAGAGAGAGAGAGAGAGAGAGAGAGAGAGAGAGAGAGGGAGTGAGTGAGAGAGACTGTTAAAACTTTGCTGTTGCAGGTTTAACACAAATCCGTTTTTCTAAGTAGAAAATGATATTTTTGATATACAAATATACTAACATGGAGTTTTTCATCAATAAATTACATTTATGAGAAAAATTAAAAAATAATAATTTTTGGGGTCCCCACAATTTCGGGATCTCATGGATGTAGTGGTTCGTAATATAGTTAGTTATGTTTATGGGGTTGTGGGGGGGACCTGACAGTTAGTTATGAATGTACTGGCTCCTGACACGCTTCTGACGTGACCCTTGAATTACAAGATTTTTGGAGGAAAAATTTTATTTTCATCATACATATTGGTCGGGTGTGGTGTTTTTTCCACCTCAAAATGTAAAAAAATAAAAAATAAAAAATTTTCACTCTTTGGGAGCCACCTAAATACGAGAATGTTTTGCTAATGTGGAAGGGAGATATGGTGGGAGTTAATGAGAAACAAGATTTCAAACTGACAAGAAAGATTCAATTTGTAGAGAGTGAAGATAAAAAATTCAAAAAGTAAGAGAGAAAGTATGAGAAAAGTAAAAAAGTAAGAGAGAGAGTATGAGAATATTCCCTTTAAAAGTGAAACTAGGGGGGTATGGTGGCTGATGTGGCAAGGCAAAAGATAGGGGTCATCATGGCCTTTGTCTCCCTTAAGCCCAGCTTTTTAAGCTCTAATCCCTTAAAATTAGGAATCCTTAGGAGGCCCTTTTTGGGTCCGAAAAATTCCTAATGTTGGAGGATCCTACTATGTATAGGCGCATAGTAGGAAGCTTGATCTACAAGACGATCACCAGGCCAGATTTGAGCTATGTTGTTGGGCTAGTAAGTCACTTTATGCAAGTTTCGAAGCCGCATTTGGATGCATTGAGACGCATACTGAGGTGTGTGAGGTCTACTTTGCATTGTGGACTATTTTATGGAACTGGGACAGAGATATGTGTACAAGGGTACACAGATGTTGATTGGGCTGGTAGTATCTCAGATAGAAGATCTACTAGTGGCTTCATGTTTTCTTTGGGGAGTGCTACTGTGACTTGGAGCAACAAGAAGCAGCCTATGGTTGCTCTATCCACCCAGTACTTTTATAGAGGGCGAGTACAAAGGTGCTGCTATGGCAACATGTGAGGTAGCTTGGTTGAGAAAGCTACTTGCAGATTTGCATCTATCAATGGATAGAAAAGTTGTCATTTTTTGTGACAACATTAGCAGTATACAGTTGGCTAAGAACCCAGTTTTTCATGCTCGCATGAAGCATATAGAGGTACACTACCATTTTGTCAGAGAGAAGTTGGCAGAGAGAAGTTGATAGGAGACGTTGACCTTGTTTATGTCAGCACATAGGATCAGGTACAGGATTCAGGTCGCTAACATATTTACCAAAGCATTGGGTACAGAGAAGCTCCGCAGATTCAGGGCTTCGCTTGGTGTACATGAGATGGAGTTGAGCTCGAGGGGGAGTGTTGAGATATCGAGCTCATCTAGTGAGGCGGTGGACACTGATGACCCGCCCGGGGAATAGGCCCCACACTTACACCACTGGCATGGTTGGTGAGATCATGGGTGCTATGCAGCCAGTGGGATGACAGGCTGTGTGACAGCCATTCTAGAGACTGGCATAGATATAGCGCCAATTTATTTAGTTGGCTTCACACTGTAGAGAACCCTAGTATGTATTTGGTTGAGTACCTTTTCATATTGTGTGTACTCTTATCTTTGTATATGGTGTGTTGAGTGTGTTGTGTGAAGAAGAAGAAGATTTTTAGCCTCTGACCTTGTGTGTTCTCTTTTAGGGTTTTGTGAGTGTGTGTGTGTGCTTGCAAGAGCTCAAGCTCTGTTCTTCCCTGCATCTTTTTATGTATGGCACTGTACATTGATGACTTATGCCTTTTCCAACCATATATGCATGAAATTCCTTGGACATATATACTCCCCCCCTCGATCTGAACGAAGGGTGCCAACTTTACATTCACATGCATTTTCAGCCATGGATACAAAGTGCCTAAAGCACATAAAAACCTCTGACTTCTGCTTTAATGGATACACCCAGCTATATCTGGAGTAATCATCAATAAAAGTGATGAAGACTTAGTAGAGATATCCCCCAATAGATGGTGTCCTCATAGAACCATATACATCACTATATGTATAAGCTATAATTTCTTAACAGCTCTCAGAGATCCATCCTTTGGAAATGATGCCCGATGCATTTTAATACCAAGATATCACATACATGTCTAGTAGGGGTCTCAAGAGTTGGCAACTCAGACACCATATCCTGCCTTTGAAGGCGTAACAAACTCCCATAATTTAGATGGCCAAATCGTGCATGCCATAATTTTGCATCACTCATAGCACGAGTCGAGACTATGCAAGCATCATGTTGGAACTTCTCAAATACATCCATCTTGTATAGGCCATGAAACAAGGTACCTGAGGCAATGATAGAATAACCATCATTTCTATCCTGAACTATACATCTGCCATCCATTTCTATGTCAAGCCTGAAAAGGTTAAGGCTGAAACTAACAACAAGTTCTTCTTAATGCCTAGCACATAAAAAACTTTTGAAAGAGTAAATGCACTCCTATTTGCAGCAGCCTATACAGACTCCTTGACTAGTGTTAACTTAGGTGGCGGTGGTATAGGTATGTTAGGTAGCCTGTACGTATCCCTTGAGTACTTTTATATATTTTACTATACATGATGACCAATAGCCACATTGGTATGAATTGGTGGTGCTAGTAAAGCTAAAGGTGGCCTTGACTTAGGAATTAAGCTAGTGGTTGGGGTTGAGGGAACATACATATGGTAGTATCATGATTCCCTACCTACACACAATGAGCACAGTAATGTGATTGTCTGGGTCAGAGATGTGGGCACTTAGTTCTTATGTGATTTTATCTACATGTTGAACATGAGAGCAGATCTCTTTATGGGTAGAGATGTGTATTGCTCGTAGTAGTTTTCTTACTTCTTTAACTTGTCTAATATGGCCATGTTTTGATGGGGTCATGTTGCCTACTTGCTTTTCTCGAACTCTAGAGTCATGATGACTTGAGGCCATGAGATGGTATAGCGAATGATGGAGACTTTATATCATCTACTTTGGGTAATTATAACATGTTTTTTTTAATATTATATGGACATTTTGCAACAAGTATCCAACAAAGCTAGTCTAAACAAGAGTAGATAATCATGCATTTTTGGGTATCGTACTCTGTTCTATATAATGTAAGATTCCTCCCCAGCCTCTCAAGATGTCCAGCATCTTCCCGTGTAATCAAATCCCTCTTCAAAAATATAAAAGATCTTGTTTCTAACTGTTTTAGCCTAGAGAGAGAAAATATTCTAGAGAGAGAATATTCAGATTTTGAATATTTTTTGATAGAAAAATATCTCATCTTATTAAAATAAGCTCCCCTGAAATAGAAGTTCAAAAAGATTTTCAGAAGGTGCATTAGAAATTAGAGGCATTATCCTAAGGGTGAAGATTTTTTCGAAAATTTAAATTAAGGTTCCTATGGACCAATAAGATTCATCCAAATGTAAGGAGGAGATAAATGAAGAAATAAAAGAAAAATCCCCCAAAAATGAGTAAATACTCACATAAGATGAAGAGTTGAATAAGGACAAGGCTAATAGTTAAAAAAGGGAGATATTTAGAAGTAAATACTCACATAAGATGAAGAGTTGAATAAGGACAAGGCTAATAGTTAAAAAGGGGAGATATTTAGAAGTAAATACTCACATAAGATGAAGAGTTTGTTGAGATTCAAGCTCGATGTCAGTGTGAGCCAGCTATGCTATGTGCTGGCATGTTAGGTAGGAACATGTGTGAGACATAAATGACCGCGTGTCCAGCTGGTCATAGTGTGTGGACATTAGCTAGGGTTAGATGTGTGTGGACACAACTCATAGTGTGTTGTGTGTATTATGGATTATGGCTGTGTGCATTTTGTGTGAGAAGGGAGATGGCTTTCCTCTATGGTTAGGGTTTGCAATATACATTAGGGTTTGCTCCTGTGTGTGTGTCTCCTCCCCCTCTACCGTTCTTTCAACATGGTATCAGAGCCTTGTGCTGTTTATTAGGGTTTATGAGTGAGTGAGAGAAGAGGGAGAAGAAGCTCTGAAGCTTGCCATTGGAGCTGTGAAGCTTGGAGCACACCGAATACTATCAGATCTGAGAGCTTGGCCTATCGGGTAAGGTATTCTAAACATCCTTGAGCGGATTGCAGGTGATACAGGCAAAAATAAAGCAATTTAGAGCAACTCAAAGCAAAGCAAATTTCTGGTTTTTGGAAGCTTTCCATTAAAGCTTGGCAACACTGATGTATGGTGGAAATACATGTAAATCTGGCAAAACAAACATGTATCTGACAAGGAGAGATGTATTGGCAACTCCTATGCAAACCCTACTATGATTTTGGAGCAATTTACATGCATTTGAATGATTGGAAAATTCTGGTTTTTGAGCTCTCACAAAACAGAGAAAAGCAAGTCAAAAATTGATGCATTTGGAGCGTGTTTTTGGCAAAAATCCAAGCATTGACTGGTTGCACACACACCCAAGTGTGTTGGGGACTTGAATACATCATGAATTAATATTATAATCATCCCCAAATCCCTGTAGAGCAGGCGGCGCAGCTCCAACAGAGAAACAGGGCAGAAAATTGATCATTTTAAAGCGAGGAGGTCGATTAATACTTGGTTGGTTGATTACTTCCACAATTGCTTTAGCAATTGGTTGCTATACACATTGGAGAAGAGGGCTACATGGTTGGTTTGATCAATTATGCTTAATTGAGCTGGGAATGAGCTGATTAAACAAGCTGTCCACTGTGGTTGCAGAGAAACAGGGTCATTTTAATTGAGCAATTAATCTTTGGTCTTAAACAATTGGACAAATTCCTCCTACATGGAGTTAGTGGACATCATTGCTAAGCTATTGAATGCCTGGTTGCTCAATTTGGACAAATATTGAAGAAATTAGAGCCAAATTACTTCAGGTTTTTCTGGTTTTTCCCAAAATAGAGAAAGGGGTTTTCAAAAATTGATATGTACACATGTCAGATGGTGTTGATACTCTACATTGAGGTTGTTTAGGTGTCAATGCAAGTTGTCCATACTTGATTGCACCACTACATTGTGATTTGGAGCCTTGGAAAGCGCATCAAAGTAGGGTATCCCGGACTGCGTGAGACAGTTCATCTTGGATGCATACAGGTTGATCTTCTACATCAAATTTGAAGATTGGTGGTTACTTTGGAGTATCTGGAACACTCATTGGAGTGTGGTTGAGCTGAGGAAGGCTCGTATACAGATTTGGAAGTGTACGCAAGGTGTTTTGCATTAAGCAAACATGTCGAATAATCCAGTACAGATTGTTGGTGAAAAGCTGGATAGGAAGAACTTCTAGGCATGGAAGTATAGGATAAAAAGTTTCTTGAAAGGAAAAGGATTTTGGAATCTCATTGCAGGTGCAGAGCCAGAGCCTGAGCTACCCCGACAACCTACACAGCAGCAGATTATAGCTCACAAGCAATGGTCAGAAAGAGCATTCAAAGTGTTGCATTATCTGTCTATATGTATTTCTGATGCTATGCTCATACACATACAGGATATTGAGAATCCCAAAGATGCATGGGATACTTTGGTAAAGATGTTTGATACAGACACGAGTGCTCGCAAGTCTCAGTTGCGAGAGCAGATTCATAATGTCAAAAGGAATAGAAGGAGCATTCATGACTATGTGCAAGAAATAAAGAAGTTTGCAGATGCATTGGCAACAATAAATGCCCCCATGCCTGATGATGATTTGATGGATATTACCTTGCGTGGTCTTGGCAAGGAATATAAATCATTTGATACATCTATCTCAGTTTGGAGTACAGGTCTACCAGACTTTGATGAGTTGGTTTCACTCTTACTTGTTGAGGAAATCAAACTCAGTGATTCATTTCTGGATGCATCTACTAGCCATGATGATAATGGCAGAAATCAGGCTTTCTATTCACAGAGAGGTTTTAGAGGCAGGGGGAGATTCACATCACGTGGACGTGGTGGTAATGGTCGTGGATGGCAGGATAGGTCACCACAACAAAATTTTCAGCCTTCATATGGTGCTAGAGGTGGTCGTGGATATGCATCTCAGTGAGGCAGAGGTAACCCCCATGGTAGAGGATATTGGCAAGGCCAACAAAATTCTATGCAAGATGTGGAATGCCATTTCTGTGGCAAATTTGGTCATATGGCGAGAGATTGTTTCCGCAAACAGAATGATTTGAGAGGGGGTAGAGCACAACATGGTGGTCATTATGGTGGAAATTATGCACAACGTGGTGGAAACTATGCATCAAGCAGTAATGATGGCACTTCAAATCATTTGTTTGCCATAAAACATGTTGTGGGATCGATGATGACAAATGCTGAGAATGATGATACTTGGTATATGGACTCTGGAGCATCAAACCATATAACTTGTCATGGTGAATGGTTTGAGCATATAAAGCCTATGGATGTGAAAGGCTATGTGAAAACAAGAGATGATACTCAGCATGCCATTACACATGTTGGAAGTGTACCATTGGTTATGCACAATGGTCAAACAAAATCTATGTCAGATGTGTTGTATGTGCCTTCTATCACAAAAAGCTTGGCCTTAGTTGGTCAAATGGTGGAACAGGGATTACAGGTTCGTTTCAACGAGCATGGTTGCTTTGTTGAGGATTTCAAACATGGATGTAGAGTCATTGCTAAGGGCAAGAAAGAAGGCAGATTGTTTAAGCTGGATGCTGGAATTCCTGAGTTGAAATCAGCCATGTTCTCTAAAAGAAAAAATGTGGTACAGGACATTGATATGTCGCATAAGAGGATTGGACATGTCAATATACAAAGGTTAAAGAACATGCAGACAAGAGGCATTGTCAGTGGATTGCCTAGATTCAAGTATAATGGGAATATGCATGTTTGTGAAGCCTGTCAGTTTGGAAAGCAGGCAAGGTTGAGATTTCCTAGAGAAGGAAATATGAGTAGCAGGCCACTTGAGATAGCACATAGTGATGTATGGGATCCTGCACAAAATCCATCTATCAAAGGCAGTCTATACTATGTGACATTCATAGCAGGATGACATGGATATACTTTCTCAGAGAGAAGAGTGAAGTATTGGAAAAGTTCATGGATTTCAAAGCTTTTGCAGAAAAGCAATATGGCTGTTGGATTAAATGTTTGAGGACAAATGGAGGTGGTGAATACACCTCAAAGGCTTTTGAGCATTTCTTGAGGAAGCATGGAATAAGAAGACAATTGACTTGCAGGTATACACCTCAGCAAAATGGTGTGGCTGAGAGAAAGAATAGAGTCATATGTGAAGTGGCAAGGGCAATGCTCAATGAAAAGAGCATGCCAGATTACTATTGGACAGAAGCATGTGCTACTGCAGTGTATATACTGAACAAAACACCTACAGTAGCCATACATGGAAGCACGCCAGAGATGCGGCTTACAGGTTATAGGCCAGACATTAGACACCTCAAAGTTTTTGGATGCATAGCTTATGTACATGTGCCTGATGAAAGAAGAAGGAAGTTGGATCCTAAAGCAGAAAAATGTGTATTTGTTGGATATGCACAGGATCGAAAGGCATACAAATGTTATAATCCACAAACTACGAGATGTGGTGTTTGATGAGCTTGCTAGTTGGTACAAAGCAAAAGATGAGGGTGTCATTGAGTCACTTGAGGCTGATGTGCCTGTGAACTTGCCACAAGCAAGTTCTAGTTCTACTTCTATGTCTGGGCCAGCAGCACAGCAGAGGCTGAGAGTAGTACTGTACGTCCATGGTCAGACGTCCATGGTCAGGACGTTTGAGGCATGAGAGTGTGAGCACTGGGAGTAGTGCTATGGATAAAGGAAAGAAGAAGGTCGAAGGAATTGGAATCACAGGTTATGAGTCATCTAGTTCAGAGAGTTTGGATGAGGAGCTTGGCATACCTGTTTTACGCACACCTGGTGCTAGGCAGGATAGATATGTGCCACCACATGCTAGAGTTACAGGTGTTCAGAGTGACCCGCATGCATTGCGGAGATCCCAAAGAGTCAGATATCCCGTGATAGATTGACATATCGAGATTTTGCTATGCACTATGTATATATGACATCTATGGTGAAGCATGTGGAACCTACATGCTATACAGAAGCTATTGGAAAGCATGTATGGGAGAAAGCAATGGATGTTGAGATGGACGCATTGGTTCATAATGACACATGGGATTCGGTTGCATTACCAAAGGACAAGAATGTTATTGGCTGTAAATGGGTTTACAAAGTGAAGTGCAAATCTGATGGTTCTATTGAGAGACATAAAGCAAGATTGGTAGCAAAGGGTTATGCACAAACCCAAGGTTTGGACTATGATGAGACGTTTAGTCCAGTGGCAAAGATGGGCACAGTGAGAGCAGTCATTGCTATGGCTGCAGCTAATGGCTGGGAAATGCATCAAATGGATGTCAAAAATGCATTTCTGAATGGAGATCTACAAAAGGAAGTGTATATGGCATAGCCAGAAGGGTATGTACACCCAAGATATCCCACTCATGTATGCAAGTTGAAAAAGGCATTATATGGTCTGAAGCAAGCACCTCGTGCTTGGAGTGATAAGATGAGCAGATATCTTATCTCACTTGGTTTTCAGATTTCTACAGCAGATTCTTCACTCTATGTGAAGAAGACAGAGCATGGGATTGTTTTACTTGTCATCTATGTGGATGACTTGATTATCACAGGTGATCATGGTGCAGATGTGATGCATGTCAAGAAAGCTTTGAGTGGACAATTTGACATGAAAGACCTTGGTGAGTTGAGATACTTTCTTGGAATAGAAGTGATCAAAGATCATGCAGGTACATGGTTAGTACAACGCCAATATGCATTGGATATGTTGGCAAAATATGGCATGACAGGGTGTAAGCCTATGAGTATACCTTTGGAGCAAAATCTGAAGTTGCGGGCGGGCTGATTATGGTGAGGAATTGGATGATCCATCTATGTACAGAAAGATGGTTGGTAGTCTCATTTACATGACTATCACACGCTCGGATTTGAGTTATGCTGTGGGGCTAGTAAGCCAGTTTATGCAGAGCACCAGAAAGCCTCATTTGGATGCAGTGAGACGCATTATGAGATATGTGAAAACCACTGCACATTATGGTCTACTTTATGAGAGTGGTAAAAGCTTGGATATACATGGCTACACAGATGCTGATTGGGCGGGTAGCTCATATGACAGGAGGTCTACTAGTGGATATACTTTTACACTTGGAAGTGCCGTGGTGAGTTGGAGTAGCAAGAAGCAACCTACAGTTGCTTTATCCAGTACAGAGGCTGAATACAGGGGTGCAGCCATTGCTACGTATGGTTAAAGGGTCTCTTGGCAGATTTGGGTGAGCCTATTGATGGCACAGTTGTCATTCATTGTGATAACATGAGCAGTATACAGTTGGCCAAGAATCCAGTGTTTCATGCGAGGACCAAACACATAGAGGTCCATTATCATTTTGTCAGAGAGAAGGTGCTAGATGGTACAGTTGATCTACAGTATGTGAAGACTGATGATGAGCAGGTGGGAGACATCTTTACAAAGCCACTTAGCAAGGAGAAGTTTGAGTACTTCCGTACTATGTTGGGAGTACATGGGATGAGCTTGAGGGGGAGTGTTGAGAGCCTTGATATCCCAAGCTCATCTACATCTTCATCTATGGTAGTACATCATGAGCTTGAGAGGGGCTGTTGAGATTCAAGCTCGATGTCAGTGTGAGCCAACTAAGCTATGTGCTGGCATGTTAGGTAGGAACATGTGTGCGACATAAATGACCGCGTGTCCAGCTGGTCATAGTGTGTGGACATTAGCTAGGGTTAGATGTGTGTGGACACAACTCATAGTGTGTTGTGTGTATTATAGATTATGGCTGTGTGCATTTTGTGTGAGAAGGGAGATGGCTTCCCTCTATGGTTAGGGTTTGCAATATACATTAGGGTTTGCTCCTGTGTGTGTGTCTCCTCCCCCTCTACCGTTCTTTCAACAGAGTTGACTAAGGACAAGGCTAATAGTTAAAAAAGGAGAGATATTTAGAAGTAATGATGCATTTTTGACACCTCTGCATGGGGATTTCCCCCTCATGAATGAGGCGCCTACTTCACATGTCCAATTGAGTTTTAAATCTTAAAAAATTGAGATATTTCATCTCTCCTCTCTCCTAATTCAAGTCTAGTTCCAAAAAGTTAGCTCAACTGACCTAAAAATGGTCAAAAATTGACCAAACTGAATTGGAAAATTCTAGAATCAGTTTGTTTGGTTAGGAGCTCACTTTTTCCTATAAATAGAAGCCTTCCCCTTTGTTGAAACTCAATAGTGTTTTATGCACTGTTACTCTACTGCTCCCAAGCCAAGAATGTGAATTTATTAATAATTCACTAGTTTTTGACATTTCCCTCTTCCAAAGATTGGTGGCTACTCTTGTTCAAACAAGAGTGAACCCTCAAACCATCAAGCTAAAGGAAAGCTATCAAAGTCATTAGTAAGTTGGTGATTCTTCTTTTTTTCACTTATTTTATGGTTTTTATGGTTTTAAATGGTTTTTATGCATTATGTCTTCTCTAAAAATGTTATGCCTCATTACAAAAAGGCATTCCCCTCTCTTCTCTAGCAAAACCAACCATTCTCTATCCTAGGTGAATGGTTAATGATTAAAGTCAAGTTTTTATAATGTTTGTCTTAATTAAGTGGAAAAATGTTTACTTTAGGATAGTTTCAATACTCTTGGTGCACTTTTAATTAGTCTTAAAGACTTAAAATTTGAAAAATGGTCAGCCATACAAAGGAGGTTACGGCAAAAATTTTAAAAATTAGTGAAATAAAATTCATCTTTTATTATTCTAAAAGAGTAATCCTTATGGTTTCTATATTCTAAAGTATCATTTTCATGCATAGAAGTATGCATAAAGGATAATGTTTTTTAATATCAAAAGTGTTACTTTTATCATTTTTTATTTTCATGCATAGAATGCATAGAAGTATGCATAAACGATAAATTTTTTATTTTCATGCATAGAATGCATAGAAGTATGCATAAACGATAAATTTTTTATATCAAAAGTGTTACTTTTATCATTTTTTATTTTCATGCATAGAAGTATGCATAAACGATAATTTTTTATATCAAAAGTGTTACTTTTATCATTTTTGATTTTCATACATAGAAGTATGCATAAAAGATAAATTTGTATTATAAAAGTATTACTTTTATTATAATTGATTTTCATGCATAGAAGTATGCATAAAAGATAATTTTTTTTATAAAAGTGTTACTTTTATCAAAATTGATTTTCATCCATAGAAGTATGCAGAAAAGATAATTTTTTATTTATAAAAGTGTTACTTTTATTATATTTGATTTTCGTACATAAAAGTATGCATAAAAGATATTTTTTTTAAATCAGAGATCGAGATAAATGAATATTCCTCAAGAAATCCATGTTTTTGAAATCTGTAAACAAATATTCGTGGAAAGAAATTTTAGAAAAAAGAAATTGAGATAGTACCTTTCAAGAAAGATAATTTTAGGAAGAACCTTTCTAGACCTAAACTCTGACTCATACTATTGACCAAGACCTAATTCCTTCGTCAGTTTCAATCAATGACGATGTGCCAGTTCAGGAAAAATGTACTCAAATCACCCACCAAATCTGAAACTAAGTTAAGACTTGTGATTTTGATCTGAGGATCAAGTTAACAGAATTCAAGGAATTCTGTTTGGAATTGAAAATTGGATCTAGAAGTATTGAAATACAGATTTAAGATATACTCATGGTATTCAAACAAAATCAAAATTGTAAACTTGCATAGAAACCCTGCCTTCTTAAAAGACTGTCTTACGCTAGAATGCTGGAGGGAGCATTTGGTATATATGTTTATCTAAGGGAAGTTCGGTTGCAACAGCTAGCGGGGAGTGTTCGAGGGACAGCTCACGTGGCAAAGCCTGCCGAGGTCTTGACCAGCCTCGATATGGTTAAAATGGTGCGCTTCCGGTACGATGGACGAGGGCCGATGAAGCGGTCCCTGAGTGAAGTGCGAGGACACCTAAGGAGGATCCTGGAGGGTTCTGACCAGGCGATGCACGGGCTCGCATGGTGCCGAGGACATCCATGCATATGTCGAGGAAGATATTATATGATGGACCTATGTTTTTTGTAATCTATCACTAGATCTCATTGTTGACTCGCTGGTCTCAACGGAGAGTCCAAAGTGATACTGTTTTGTGAGAAACAAAGACTCAATGGAAATTTTAAAGTAAATTGTTTATCAATGGATTGTTTTTATTAAAGTTTTAAAGAGGAGTGTGTGCGTATCTGTTTTCTAAAGCTAAAGTTAAGAAAGGCATTTCAATTATGGGTGGGTGAGTACTTGTTTGGTTCCACAGATTCCAGTGGTGGCAGGGTGGTGGCTAACCCATGGGCCGGATGGGGTTAGGCTGGAATCAGTAGGCTGGAATCAGTGGAGTTTTAATAATCAAGCTGAAAAATCTTAGGATTACGCTAAGATTCGAGTAGTTAGACAATTCCCTGATAAATTTTTCAAATAAGTGGATCAACGGCTGTGCCTGATCTTGATCAAGAAAAAAGCGTTGAATTTACTAAAATGATCAAATTATATCAGTGATAGTTTCCTTCTATCTGGTTTATTCAGTTGAAGGATAGCTTAGAATTGATCACGTTAGAAAAATTTGTTAAAAAAATTTCATAAAGGTGGAATCGTCCCCGCTTTCCGGGCATGGAAATTTTTCCCGATTTCGGTTTTTCAGAGTGACCACTAGCATAGACTCGTGCCCGGATATTCGAGGGCGAGGCCCGAGTGAGAAACCCTGCCCCGCACTTGAGGGGGCTACTTCCGTTGTCAGCTCTGGGAGTCCGGCGCGCGGAGGGGACTGAGGGATCTCACAGTTGGTATCAGAGCCAAGTTGAAGCTAATAAAGATAAATAAAATCTTATCTGAAATTGATAATAAGAACTTAGAAAAAGCATTTTCATAATGTATTTTTGTTCCGTAAGCTTCTTTAATGAAGAAATTTTAATCAAAGAAATTGTTTTTATAGATGGAAGTTCCCTATTTATCTGGTATTCCCGACCTCACCCAGTCTCAAGATATGATTGTGTTTGCCTTCGAGCATCTCATCTCTTCCGCTTCAACTCGAACAAGCCGAGCAAGACTCGCATGCCATTTCGAGGATTTATATTTTCCTAACCCAGCGGAGAGATTTCAGCATAAGTGGTTTGCAGGGCAATATGTCCACGCCTCTTGCGACCGCCGTGCAATGCTGTGGGAGAACCTCTCATTGGCTATGATCCTGTTAAAGCTGAAAATGGTGCGTGGTGTCATTTTATATCATTCGACGCCTCAAAATTTCAGGCTTTCATGCCAAGTCTACAGACTCCTTAGTTGTTTTATTTCTAAATGGAAGATAATAGCTCCCTTATCAGTAAGTGGATGTTTGTATCAGGGCATGGCTATGGCCCAATACCGTCGTCATATGCGTCTCCCAAGGAGATTTTGAATTCTGGAGCCGAGCTACTCTATGTACATATTGCAACTTTTATATAAATAAAGAAATGTTTTTCGGAGAAAAATTTCCTGTTGTATAAATGATTGTTTACGGACGATCTGATAAAGAAAAATCTGTTATCGGACATATGTCATAGATCTCCAATAAGATCATTGTCTTGTTAAGAAATTGTTTTCCGAAACTCTTAGATGTTTACGGACAATCTGATAAAGAAAAATCTGTTATCGGACATATGTCATAGATCTCCAATAAGATCATTGTCTTGTTAGGAAATTGTTTTCCGAAACTCTTAAGTCTTAGGATCTCATGGATAATATCAAAATAAAAATTTAATAATATATAAATTTTTGGCAGAATCATGAGACGAGGAAACCGTGGTCGTCAGCCAGACCCTGTCTCTGAAGATGACGAGCTTGACCTTGATGTCCGCAAGGCTCTTCATAGGACTCAGCCAGGACCCTTCAAAGGAGAAGGGGAGAACCTGGGCGAGGCTGTGGAGAAATGGGTGGAAGCCATGGAGAGTATTTTGATGTCACAGGCTACAATGTGCAGAGCAAAATGCGACTGAAAATAGTGGAAACAGCCAGGGTAGCATGGAGGAACCACTGTGACACCAACCGTTTGGACAGAAATACTCAATCCTGGAATGATCTAAAAATCTATCTAAGAGATTTTGTCCTCCTGGATTTTTGGAAACCAAAATGAACGAATTCTTAGAGCTAAAGGAGGAGAACAGAACCATCGAGGAATATCACCAGGCCTTTGCTCTTCTACTCAAATATTCACCACCTCTAGATGAAGAGCAACTCATGGCCAGGTTCATTCGGGGAATGAACAAACCCTTAGACACACTGGTCAAAATGCCAAGCCAGTGTCCATGGCTGAAGCAGTAAGAATGGCAAAAGATTTTGCCAAAGCCTTTGTAGTAAAGGTCCCACCAAAACCTGCACCCTCTAACTTTAAAAGATTCCAAGCCCAGGGAAGTACTTCAAACTTTCCACCCCCAAAGAGGCAGCAAGGCCCGAATCAGAATTAAGATGCAAGAAGATTCAAAAGTGAAGGAAAACCCTTCCCCCATAGTACTTTCTCAGGAACCCCACCTCTTTCAAGAAATCAGAAGGATGAGCTCAAAACTGAAAACCGATGTTTTGGATGCCAGGGTTTTGGTCACCAGTTAAAAGACTGCCCAACTCCTGCCATGTCAAGGGGACAGGGAAATCAAGGACCCCGAATTTAGAGACCAACCCCTTCATACCAGTCTAATCAGGGTCCGTCTCGCCCAAGCCAGGCAAACCCCAGAAGAACTCCAGCTCAGCCATCTGCCTCTATCCAGAGTAATCTCAGAACTCCTTCCCAGAAATGGGACAACCAAAGAGAAAGAGTTCTACCTCAGACTGCAGCAACCAGAGCAGTCACAATTTCAGATGTAGTAGAAGAGGAAAAAGGGCAAATCTATGCTGCAATTGAAAATCAAGGGCCTAACTAGCAGTTCTCCGTCATCCATACTCCAGCAGAGTATCAGGGTAAGCCTTTAGCTTTTGATTGATTCAGGCAGTTCTCATTCATTCATTTCCCCTGGATGCTTGTGTAAACTAGTCTTAGAATAGAAATCAGGGAAACCTATGCAAGTTGAATTGGCCAGTGGGAAGACTCTTTTCACTCACCATGAGACAGATCTTATCCAGTTCAATCTAGATGGTAATGAACCGACTGTCAGTTCAAAGTCTTACCTCTAGGGGTTTTTGATGGGGTCCTTGGAATGGATTGGCTCCACAAAAATCAAGCTGACATACACTGTCACAATGGAACCATTTCCTTCCATGACCTTCACGGGAACAAAGTCCATGGAACTAGAGTTTCCGGATCCCCAGACCTTCAGTTAGTAAAAGCTTCCAGGTTACTGAAAGGACTTAGGAAGAAGCAGCAAATTTATGTTGTCAAAATGAACCCAGTAGACTCAAAGCTTAAAGATAAAGAACCAGAATGGTTAAGTGAATTTGATGATCTATTCCCAGCAGAGCTAACTGAAATGCCTCCAATTCGGGAAGTAGATCATGTGATTGAATTGATCCCCGGAGCTCAACCAGTAGCCCTATGCTCATACAAAATGCCAGTTCCTGAAGCCATCAAACTCAAGGAACAGCTTAGGCAGCTGTTAGAACAACAAGGGTTTGTAAGACCCAGTGTTTCACCTTGGGGTGCGCCAGTTCTCTTTCAGAAAAAGAAAGATGTAATGCTTAGACTCTGTGTTGACTACAGAGGTCTAAATCAGACAGTTAAGAATAAGTATCCTATCCCAAGAATTGATGAGCTTTTGGACAGGCTAAATGGAGCCCAGATCTTCACAAAAATAGATCTCAAATTCGGGTACTACCAGATCAGGATCAATGATCCAAATATACCAAAAACAGCCATCATGGGCATTATGAATTTATTGTCATGCCGTTCGGATTAACTAATGCCCCAGCTACATTCAATCGCCTAATGCAGGACATCCTCAGAGAATACTTGGATGATTTTGTTCTAGTTTTCATTGATGACATTATGATTTACTCAAGGAATGCAGCTGACCATGAGACTCATGTCCGAAAAGTTCTTGAGATTCTAAGGAAGCATCAACTCTTTGCCAAAAAGAGCAAATGCACTTTCTCTGTCGACCACGTTGAATACTTGGGCTTTCTGGTATCCAAAGATGGAATTTCTCTAGATTCTGCAAAAATCCAAGCTATCATAGATTGGCCCGAACCAAAGACAGTGAAAGAAGTCAGAGGATTCTTGGGATTGACTGGTTGGTATAGAATTTTTATACCAAAGTATGCTCTCATAGCTTCCCCCCTGACTAACCTTCTCAAAAAGAATACCCCATTTCAATGGTTTGCCAAGTGCCAAAGTGCTTTTGATAAGCTGAAGACCGCCTTGGTAACTAGTCTCGTTCTGAAGTTACCAGATTTTTCTCTACCCTTTGAGGTAGTAACTGATGCAAGTGGTTTTGCCCTGGGAGGTGCTCTCATGCAGGAAGGTCATGCAGTGGCCTATGAATCCCGAAAGCTCAGATCCCATGAGAGGAATTATGCTGTCCACGACTTGGAATTGCTTTCAGTAGTCTATGCCTTAAAGTTGTGGAGACATTACCTACTGGGAAAACGATTCACTTTGATGACAGATCATCAGAGCTTAAAGTGGATCTTTACTCAGAAGGACCTCAACATGCGCCAAAGAAGGTGGATGCAGACCTTGCAGGAATTTGATTTTGAAATCAAGTACCGCCCAGGCATAGAGAATGTGGTAGCAGATGCCCTCAGCAGAAAAGCCTCCTTGCTTGCAATTATTGTAATATTAAATCCCTTGATTATTGAAGCAAGAGAGAAGATCATGCAGGATAGATTCTTTGGCCCTATTGCTACCCTACTTATGCAAGAAAGCAAAACTCCGTAGGAGTTGAACAGAGTTCAAGGGTACAGCCTGGATGATGGCATTATGTATTATAATCGCAGGCTATGCATTCCCAATGATGAGGGAACCAAGGACCAAATTTTGAATGAAGCCCATGACAGCATTATAGCAGGACATCCAGGTTTCATAAAAACCTACATGTCTGTAAAGAAAAGCTTCTTTTGGCCTGGTCTGAAAAAGGATGTACTGAATCATGTACGTCAATGTCTGACATGCCAGAAAGTCAAAGCTGAGAGAGTAAAAATGCCTGGGAAGTTACATCCATTGGCAGATGAAATGGGAATGTATCAGTATGGACTTCATTACTGGATTACCTTCAGTGCAATCAGGTTACAACTCCATCTTCGTGGTAGTCGACAGACTAACCAAAGTTGCCCATCTGATTCCGCCGGTAAAAGAAACCTACACTACAGTGGATGTGGCCAGAGTGTTCCTCAAAGAAATCTTCAGATTGCATGGCCTACCCAGGAGAATAGTAAGTGACCGAGATCCCAAATTTACTTCAAGGTTTTGGACTGCATTTTTCGAAGCAGTGGGAACTTTCTTGGATCTCAGCATAGCTTATCACCCTGAGACCGATGGTCAAACTGAAAGAGTAAACCAAGTAATTGAAGATATACTTCGGTCATGCTGTGGTGGCAGGGAACCGAAGAAGTGGCTAAGCTATCTACACCTAGTCGAGTTCGCCTACAATGCTTCTTATCACCGAAGTATCGGGATGAGCCCTTTTAAAGCTCTGTATGGACAAGATTGCTTAACTCCATTAACTTGGTCTGACCCATTGATTAGGGTTGAGATGTCGAGACAGATGCTTGACGACATGGAGCAGCAGATGCAGTCAATTTGTAAAGATATTAAAGCTACCCAGGATAGACAGAAGCAATATGCAGATAAGAAGAGGACAGATAGAGAATTCAAAGAAGCAGATATGGTCTTCATTCGAGTACGGCCCAAAAGAAGTTCCTTATCTCTTGGGAAGTACAAGAAGTTATCCCCCAGATATTGTGGGCCATATCTGATTACAAAGAAAGTAGGTGACTTAGCCTACGAGCTTCTTCTGCCTCCTCATCTCAAAGCTCATAATGTATTTCATGTAAGCCTTCTAAAGAAATATGTGCCAAGCCCAAATCATATACTTGATGATGAAATCCTAACCTTTTCAACCCAAGGACAGATGGAACTCCAACCTGAAGAAATTCTCGATGTTCGAGAAAAGATTCTCAGGAACAGAATTCTCAGAGAATTATTAGTAAAATGGAAGTTCTATCCTTTTGAAGATGCCACCTGGGAGAATGAAGCCGATCTGTTTGCAGGATTACCTCCAGTTTGCGAGATGAGGACATCTCGCGTTTTTCAAGTGGGAGAGAATGTAAGATTCCTCCCCAGCCTCTCAAGATGTCCAGCATCTTCCCGTGTAATCAAATCCCTCTTTAGAAATATAAAGTGAAATCGATTTTGTCCTCAAGCTTCAACATTCTCTATACCATTAATGATTGTCCCCATCTAATGTTAGGAAAAAAGATTGTATTCACATGGACCCACATGTTTTATACACTTTCCCTTAAGATCCAACTGATTCTGGGGTTCCTTGTAGTCTGGTGAACCCAACAGAATCTTGGGATAAAGATCCCTTATATAGAACTCATCATCAGATAACAATTCACTCAGATCATAACATTCAAATCCTTATCACAATAATGGTCCATTAGATCAAAATTTCTATCTGAACAGTCCTCCATGGGAATTTTCAATTATACAGATTTTTAATTTGACATCCCTTAGCTTCATCCACTGGGTCAAGTGTTAACGGCAGCAATCTGTCAGCACAATCCACTAATCTCATAGTGATATGCTGAAGTCATTAATGTCAATCCAGTATGAACATCATCACAAGGACTCATCCCATTCATCCTCATTGTGGTTTTGCTCAGCTTATTACATTTCAACCAAAATTCAAGAATCAATCATTTTTCAATCAGAATCCAAATCAACTCATCAGTTCTCCAACCAGAATTTAAAAATCATATCAACCACATTCGAATTCATCATCTGGATAGCATTTATGCTCATAATTTCAAGTCTTACATTTACTCGTGTATACTGCCAGTAAAGAGCTGCAGTTATACCCTCGATATATACAGGTAGTCACGGTCCTTGGAACTATAAGGTAACTACCAGGTCTCAAGCAAGTCAGGGATTCCATGCAATTGCGGTACTTCCATCTGAAGACTCAATTACTAATTTATGAATTTCAGTCTGAATAGCAATTTGTATGAATTTTATCACACAATTACAACCTTTTACTGCTACTTCATAAATTTTGACATTTTTAGCTTCTCGGTAGATCCACATTAGCCAATTTGCTCTGATACTAGCTGTGAGATCCCTGTCCCCACTACGCAACGAATTCAGGGGTGCTAGTAGTGGAAGTAGTACTTCTTGTGTAGGGTAGGGTCCCTCACTCGGGGCCTCGCCCACGCATATCCGGACACAAGAGACTAATCCATCAGTTCTTCCAAAAACCAAACCCAGAAAAACTTTCCTTGCCCGGAAAGCATGGGTGATTCCTCTAGAATAATTTTTCTCTAACATAGTCAAAAGCCTTAACTAGTTGAACTGATTTGACCGAGCCCGTAAGTCCCATAGTCAGATCAGGGAAAATATTACACTTGGATCATAGAGACCAATGCTTTTTTCCTCGTTGTTGAGAGGCATAGCCGTTGATTCTTTTCCATAGAACAATTTTTGTCCGAGATTTACTTCATCTATCGTACTATAATAGATTTGAGTCTCAATTTAGGGATCCATCAGTCCAGCCTAACCCCATCCAGTCCCGTGGGTTAGCCAACTGCCCAACCACTGTAGTGATGGGATCCAATTAAGAATTTGGTTAGGTTTTGTCCCAGGTACCAGGGAAAAGAGTTCCCAAGCCCCCTAGGCGGGTATTCATGCAAACTTAAAACTAGTCACACCACTTACATACCCAATATGAAATTGCCTTTTTCACAAAATCAGCTGTCTTTAAAACAATCATTTAATGAAATCATAGAGTCACTGATCATAATACTCAGAATCTCCGGTTGAATCCTTAATTCCAATCATTCCTTCATCAGTGTACCTATGGCATCAATGGCAACCAGAACGCTCACCACCTGTCCAATCAAGGGGCCTTTTCGATAGTTCCTAGCTCATAGTAACTGGCAATATATTCACATATCAAAATGGAATCTCCGTTGAAGATCAGCAAGGTCAACCAACAGATCCATATAAAAGAGCCATGGACTCATCCGTTGAGGACCAGCAAGGTCAATCAACCAGATCCATGCCCGAATTCAGAAAACAACTCTTACTCCTTGTTCCAATATCTTTCTCGACGCATGCGTGGGTATCGTCGATGAGCACCGTATGGTTAGCACCCTCTAGGATCCTTCCCAGGTGACCTAGTGCTTCACTCATAAGCCACTTCCTTGGTCCCTCATCCACCGTGTCGGAAGCTCACCATTTTAATCGAACGAGGCTGGTCAAGACCTCGGCCGACCTTGCTACGTGAGATGTCCTCCATTGACTCTCTATCAGCTATTGCAACGTATCAGACTAGGTTTCCACAGAGTGATATGCAGCCAGTGGGATGACAGGCTAGTGGCTGCATATCAATAGCCATTTAAAAACATGTCATAAATACAGCTTCTATAACGGACTCTCGTCTTTCCACATTGTTCCACATCAATTCTCATTTATTTCATGTGTATTCCCATTCTCATCACATCATTTTCCATTTCATCACATCTTTTCTCATTTATCCACATCAGATCTCATCCACTTGCATCTACCCATATCCACATCTCATCACATCACATTCATTCACATCTCATCCATTCAGACCACATCACATTCACCCACATCACATCTCATTCACCCACATCACATCTCATTCATTTTACCTCACATCTATCCCGATTCACATCCCATCACATCACACTCATTCATATCCATCATATTCACATTCATTCATATCCATCGCATTCACATTCATTCATATCCATCACATTCACATCCACATATATTTATGACACATCACATCTCTTTCCATCACATTCATTCTTTCACACATCTATATCCATTCTTTCACATACTCATTCACATAAATTCTTTCACATATACATTCACATCCATTCTTCACTGATACATTTACATCCATTTTCATCACATATCATCCACTCATATCCCATATCATTCATTTACATCCTGATTCACATGACATCACATCTCATCCAATTAATTCACATCTATCTGATACACATCACATCTTATCACATCTACTCACCTCACATCTCATCACATCTACTCACCTCACATCTCATCACCTCTATTCACATCACAACCACCCATCCATTCATTCACACTTATCTGATTCTCATCACATCTCGTTTCATCTATTCACCTCACATCTCATAACCTCTATTCAGATCACATCCATCCATCCATTCAAATCTATCTGATTCACATCACATCTATTCACCTCACATCTTATCACCTCTATTCACATCACATCCATCCATCCATTCACATCTATCTGATTCACATCACATCTCATCACATCTATTCACCTCACATCTCATCACCTCATCACATCCATCCATCCATTCACATCTATCTGATTCACATCACATCTATTCACCTCACATCTCATCACCTCTATTCACATCACATTCGATTCACATCTATTCACCTCACATCTCATCACCTCTATTCACATCACATCTCTGAAAAGATGCAGGGGGGAAGAGAGCTTGAGCTCTTGCAAGCACACACACACACTCACAAAACCCTAATAGAGAACACACTAGGTGAGAGGCTGAAAATCTTCTTCTTCTCTACTCAACACTCAACACACCATATACAAGATAAGAGTACACATAATATGAAAGGTACTCAACCAATATATACACGGGTTCTCTATAGTGTGAACCCAACTAAATGAGCTGGCGCTATAACTATGCCAGTCTCTAGAATGGCTGTCACATAGCCTGTCATCCCACTGGCCGCATATCACCCAAGATCTCACCAACCATGCCAGTGGTGTAAGTGTGGGGCCTATCCCCCAGGCGGGTCATCAGTGGGCCACCGCCTCAGTAGACGAGCTCGATATCTCAACACTCTCCCTCGAGCTCAACTCCATCTCATGTACACCAATCAAAGCCCTGAATCTACGAAGCTTCTCTGTACCCAATGCTTTGGTGAAGATGTCAGCTACCTGATCCTCTGTGCTGACATAAACAAGGTGAAGATCTCCTGCCAAGACCTTCTCTCTGACGAAGTGGTAGTGGACCTCTATGTGCTTCATACGAGCATGAAAGACTGGGTTCCTGGCCAACTGTATACTGCTAATGTTGTCACAGAAAATGACAACTTGTCTATCCACTAATAGACCCATATCTGCAAGTAGCTTTCTCAACCAAGCTACCTCACATGCTGCCATAGCAGCTCCTGTACTTGGCCTCTGTACTGGATAGAGCAACCGTAGGCTGCTTCTTGCTGCTCCAAGTCACAGCAACACTCCCCAAAGAAAACATGAATCCACTGGTAGATCTTCTATCTGAGATACTACCAGCCCAATCAGCATCTGTGTACCCATGTACACATATCTCTGTCCCAGTCTCATAGAATAGTCCACAATGCAAAGTAGCACTCCCCAAAGAAAACATGAATCCACTGGTAGATCTTCTATCTGAGATACTACCAGCCCAATCAGCATCTGTGTACCCATGTACACATATCTCTGTCCCAGTCTCATAGAATAGTCCACAATGCAAAGTAGACTTCACATACCTCAGTATGCGTCTCACTGCATCCAAATGCGGTTTTCGTGGAACCTGCATAAACTGACTCACCAACCTAACAGCATAGCTCAAATCTGGTCTGGTGATCGTCATGTAGATCAAACTTCCTACTATGCACCTGTACATAGTAGGATCCTCCAAGATCTCTCCTGAATCTGCACTCAACTTGCCATTCTGATCCAGTGGCACAGAAATAGGCTTACAGCCTGTCATACCATACATGGACAACATGTCCAAGCCATACTGTCTCTGCAGTAATCCAATACCATGTGGTGACCTAATCACCTCAATGCCCAAGAAATATCTGAGCTCTCCCAGATCCTTCATCTCAAACTTCTATCTTAGAAGATCTTTACATCAAAGATCTCTGCATCATGGTCCCCCGTAATGATCAAGTCATCTACATAGATGACAACAAGCACAACCCCACTATCACCATGTCTCACATACAGCGAGAAATCTGCATTGGCTACATGAAAGCCAATAGTGACAAGATATTCAGAAATCTTGTCAGACCATGCTCTTGGTGCTTGTTTTAAGCCATACAAGGCTTTCTTCAACCTGCAAACATGCTCGGGGTGACCCACATCCTCATAACCAGGTGGCTGCAACATATACACATCTTCTTGCAAATCCCCATGCAAGAATGCATTCTTTACATCCATCTGATGTAAAGACCATTGCTTTGACGCAGCCAACCACTGCTATCATAACTCTCACCGTTGCCATCTTGGCAACTGGGCTGAAAGTTTCCTCATAATCAATCCCATATGTCTGCGCATATCCTTTGGCTACCAATCTAGCCTTGTACCTGTTTATGCTTCCATCAAGTTGTTATGTTTAACTTTGTACACCCACTTGCATCCAATGGCTTTCTTGCCTTCAGGCAATTGCACTAAATCCCAAGTTTCATTTCCATATAGTGCATCCATCTCCTCATCTATAGCTTTCTCCCAACACACATTTCCAACAGCCTCATCAATGCATGTGGGCTCTACAACCTGCACAACCTTTGCCATATATGCATAGTGATGTGCCACATAACCATCATATGTAAATCTCTGCACAGGGTTCTTCACTCTCCCTGATCTTCGTAGCTTTTCATTCATGGCTTCCATAGCCTTCTTTACACCAGGTGTTCTCATAGCTGGGATCCCAAGCTCCTCATCAAGGCTCATATCTGAGCCACTAGACTCTCCATCAACATGAGAATGCCCTGCAGAAATGTCAGGCATACCAAGGGGCTCAACCACTTTCTCTTTTCCTTTACGTGATGTAGTAATCACATTTGCAGGGCTGGTATTATGACGCAGCCTGCCTCTCCATGGTCTATCAATAGACCCACTAGATGAGGACTCTCCTGGTCCACTCAAAGACTGTGATTGCTGACCTGCATTCTGTGCAACCACACTTCCACTCACATCAGCCCCAACAGCTTCTTTTTCAGCAGCATACCAGCTGCTCATCTCATCAAAGACAACATCCCTGCTTACCCTCAACTCACGTGTAGTAGGGTTATAACACCTGTATCCCTTTTGCTCAAGGGAGTATCCAATAAACACACATTTTTCAGCTTTTGGATCCAGCTTAGTTCTCAGCTCATCTGGCACATGCACATATGCAATGCATCCAAAAACTTTCAGATGAGACAAATCTGGTTTTCTACCAGTAAACCTCTCCTCTGGAGTTACATCATGTATGGCTGCAGTTGGAGTCCTGTTCATGATGTATACTGCTGTAGAAACAGCCTCAGCCCAATAGCAATGCAGCATATTCTTCTCTTCCATCAATGCTCGCGCAATCTCAGCAATGTGCCTGTTTTTCCGCTCAGCAACTCCATTTTGTTGCGGAGTGTATCTGCATGTAAACTGTCTCCGAATACCATTCTTCTTCAAAAATTCAAAGAACTCATTGGAGAAGTATTCTCCCCCTCCATCTGACCTTAGGCACTTGACATATTTCCCTGTTTGCTTTTCAACCAAAACTCTGAAATTCTGAAAGTGAGTGAACACCTCACTCTTCTCTTTCATGAAATATACCCACACTTTCCTTGTGTGGTCATCAATGAAAGTCACATAATACCTACAGCCTCCCATAGATATGGTCTTCGTAGGCCCCCAGACATCTGAATGCACAACATCTAGTGCATTTCTACTCACATATCTGTTACGTGGAAACACATGCTTTGTTTGCTTCCCAAATTGGCATGCTTCACATATTTTCTGCATACCTTCCACTTTAAATTTTGGCAGCCCTGTCACAATTCATTTTGTCTGCATAGACTTCAATCTCTGCACATTTACATGTCCAATTCTTTTATGCCATATGTCTGTGTCTGCAACAACTCCTGAACCATTTGCAAACATTGCAGCACTCATTTCAGGCATGTCTACATTCAATGTAAACATTCTGCCCACTCTGTTGCCTTTTGCAACCAACCTGCACTTGTCTTTAAAATCTTCAACATAACACCCATCAGGGTTAAACCGAACCTGCAAACCCTGCTCAATCATCTGGCCAACTGAAACCAGATTCTTTGTTATGTTCGGTACATGAAGTACATCTGCAAGGTACTTCACTTTGCCATCCTGCATAGACAATGGCACATCTCCAACGTGGGCAATTGGATGAGCAGTGTCATCCCCTGTTTCCACAAAACCTGGTCTTTCCGGGTTTTTCATCTCCTTGAACCACTCCCCATGACTCGTCATGTGGTTCGAAGCGCCTGAATCCACATACCATACATTATCTTTTTTTTGCTGCATCAACATTTTCAGACATGGCATTCACAACATGCTGCATAACAAACAACCTTTCATTATCCTCATTATTTCTGCTTGAGGAGGATGCATAGTTGTTTTGCTGCACTTTCCCATTATCCTCATTATTTCTGCTTGTTGAGGAGGATGCATAGTTGTTTTGCTGCACTTTCCCATTTTGCATGTCAGCCTGCTTCTTATAACATTCTGCTTGCACATGTCCAGGCTTACCACAATAATAGCATTCACGTGCATCATTATATTGCCTTTGCCAATTTCCACGGCCTCTCTCCCCCTGCTTCTGAATTTGCCTCTTCCACCTGCGTGTTGTTGTTGTTGTTGCTGTGTATTCTGGGACTGTTGTTGCTGCTGCTGCTGTCCATAATTCTGATTACCTGTTCGGCCACCTCCTTGACCGCGTCCACGGCCTCCTCTACCTCGTCCTCTTCCTGAACTTGTGTAGAAGGCCTGTTGCTCCGAACTGTTTTTGGTTTGTGAAGACTGTTGGTCTTCACCCAAGCTCTTCTCTTCGATAATCAGCATAGACACCAAATCTGTAAAGTTGGGAATGTTTTCCCGAGTCTGAATAGACGTCTTAAACACCTTGTATTGTGGCCCGAGACCACGTAGACAGACTTCCACCTTGTCATCATCATCTACTGACACACCAATAGATGCAAGGGATTCCACAATACCCTTTATCTTCAGCGCATAGTCATTCACAGACATGCTCTTTTTCTCCACAGTATGAAGTTCATTCTTCAACTGTATCTTACGTGCCTTGGTGTTTGTTTCATAAAGCTTTACCAAGGTGTCCCACGCCTCCTTGGGGGACTTGGCATCTTGAATATGCCCAATCATGGTGTCCTGTATACTAATGGAGAGCCAATACATAACCTTCCTGGCTCCTTGGTTCCAGTCTTTAAACTCTTTCACATCTGCAGCAGCAGTCGGGTGCCTCTTCATGCTCACCTTCTATGTAGTCCCAATATCCTTTTCCCATCAGGAAATTCGTCAACCTGAACCTCCAAGCATGGAAGTTATTCTTATCCAGCTTCTCAACCACAATCTATGTTATGCCATCATTAGACATCTTGCCAAACACACAATTTTACCAGAAACTGCACTCTGGTTTTTCCTGCACAAATGCTGTATTTTTTGCACAACGGTACTGTAGTACTCTCAAATGTCACAACCAGTGACTTCAATGTGCATACATACACCCAATGGCAACTGTAGACCTCTTTGCAGCACCCACAGTGTCTGCACAGTCAATCTGTCTTCCTGCAGTTCTTAAAACAGAGTTCTGCAGAGAATCGATGACTTACCCGCAGTGCTCGAAATCGCCTGCTTTCTGAAAAACGAAGGTCCAGACGCGCCCGAAACGCGTTTTTGGCCCGAAAATTTCAGTTCGAAGGACTATATAGTTGCCCTATAGCTTTACTCCCGCGAAGAAAGCTCCTCAATCAAAGATCGTTTGCCGGTGCCTCCCGTAGAGCTCCCGACAAGGGTGTAGTCACCAACACAATAGGGAAGAGTAGTTGAAGCTCTTACCCTCGTACCGCTTCCTGTGGTTCTCTTGCTTGCAGCTCAGCCCTTAGCACGAACCAGGCTCTGATACCATGAAAAGATGTAGGGGGGAAGAGAGCTTGAGCTCTTGCAAGCATACACACACACTCACAAAACCCTAATAGAGAACACACTAGGTGAGAGGCTGAAAATCTTCTTCTTCTCTACTCAACACTCAACACACCATATACAAGATAAGAGTACACATAATATGAAAGGTACTCAACCAATACATACATGGGTTCTCTATAGTGTGAACCCAACTAAATGAGCTGGCGCTATAACTATGCCAGTCTCTAGAATGGCTGTCACATAGCCTGTCATCCCACTGGCCGCATATCACCCAAGATCTCACCAACCATGTCAGTGGTGTAAGTGTGGGGCCTATCCCCCAGGCGGGTCATCAGTGGCCACCGCCTTAGTAGACGAGCTCGATATCTCAATAATCTCATCACATCTATTCACCTCACATCTCATCACCTCATCACATCCATCCATCCATTCACATCTATCTGATTCACATCACATCTATTCACCTCACATCTCATCACCTCATCACATCCATCCATCCATTCACATCTACCTGATTCACATCACATCTATTCACCTCACATCTCATCACCTCTATTCACATCACATCCATCCATCCATTCACATCTCATCACATCTATTCAACTCACATCTCATCACCTCTATTCACATCACAACCATCCAGCCATTCACATCTATCTGATTCACATCACATCTCATCACCTCTATTCACATCACAACCATCCAGCCATTCACATCTATCTGATTCACATCACATCTCATCACCTCTATTCACATCACATCCATCCATCCCTTCACATTTATCTGATTCACATCACATCTTTTCACCTCACATCTCATCACCTCTATTCACATCACATCCATCCATCCATTCACATCTCATCACCTCTATTCACATCACATCCATCCATCCATTCACATCTATCTGATTCACATCACATCTATTCACCTCTATTCACATCACATCAATCCATCCATTCACATCTATCTGATTCACATCACATCTCATCACATCTATTCACCTCACATCTCATCACCTCTATTCACATCACATCCATCCATCCATCGATTCACACTTATCTGATTCTCATCACATCTCGTTACATCTATTCATAGAATTTAAACATAGAATTTAAGAGAATTCTAATTTTTTATATAAAGATTCTTTACACATCTATTTATGCATCAAAATCAACTTTAGTAGGAATAACACTTTTATAAAAATCCTTTTATGCATAATTCAAATTTAAGGAAAATAATACTTTTGAAATAAAATTAAATCCTTTATGCATCTTTCTAGGCATAAAATCAATTTTAATCAAAATAACACTTTTGAAATAAAAAAAATCCTTTATGCATCTTTCTTTACATAAAATCAATTTTAATGAGAATAACACTTTTGAAAGAAAAATAAATCCTTTATGCATCTTTCTATGCATAAAATCAAATTGAATGAGAATAACACTTTCAAAAGAAAAATAAATCCTTTATGCATCTTTCTATGCATAAACTCAATTTTAATGAGAATAACACTTTGAAATAAAAATAAATCTTTTATGCATCTTTCTATGCAAAAAATCAATTTTAATGAAAATAATACTTTTGAAAGAAAAATAAATCCTTTATGCATCTTTCTATGCATAAAATCAATTTTAATGAGAATAACACTTTTGAAATAAAAACATCAGGATTCACTTTAATCAACTATTAAAAAAACAAGGAAATTAGAAAACCATAGATTTCAAATTAAAAAGTAGAAATTTTAGCTTACATAGAGTTTTGTAAGCTTTCCTTTAGCTTGAGGGATTGAGGGTTCTACTCTTGTTTGGATCAAGAGTGGCCACCAATTTCTTTGGAGAGGATTTAGTCAAAAATAATTGAATTATTAAGTGAATTCAATGAAATTGGCTCTGGGTAGGAGAGTAGAGTAATAGTGCATAAACACTATGTAAGGTTCCCCCCTTCCAAAAATTCGGGGAAACGCTTAAGATAGTCCACTAAGTCTTATCTTAGAGAAAATTTCCTACTCATCGACACCTTGACCATACAGAGATTCAAGGATACGATTCATAGGTAAGACCTAGTTCTATCCCATAGGGGGAGCGTGGTCTTCTAAAAATCAAATCACCCATAGGGTAATTGATCATAAATTGGGTAACTACAAGACTTGATTTCTAGAGGCATTGCTTTTTTCCTCATCCATGCAAGGCACAGTCGTTGGCCTAGTCTTCTAAAATAGAATTGTTCGAGAACCTATTTATCTAACATAGGGCTTTCACTTAATCTGTTACTTAATCTGTTTGGAAAGCTACCCGACTAATCGGGTCCACCCGCCGTCCGTAGGATGGTGCCATCGGGGCATTCCATCCTCCCACTTTCCACCCTACTCACGCGTCAATTTGTTTTCTAATTAATCCTACCACACTGTTTGACATAAATAAACATGTTCCTTAATTAAGGCCCTTTTCACAAGGTTTGTTAAAACAGCCTTTTTCTACAATACAATCATACCAAAGATAAGATTTATAAAAACAAAGTTTAAACATGAATCAATTTCATACAAGCCGAACCGGGTCTCTTATTCTTTTCCTTTATACCGCCGATGATCTAGAATTCGGCCTTCTAGTCTCTACATGCTCGGAAAAACCCTACGGGACCATACACCTCATCGTCGGCATTGCTGGCGAGGACTCAAGCCGGCCTATCGCCCTCTCAGGCTCCATCGCTCGATCCTCCTGTCCCTCAGAGGGATGTCTGCGCACTAGGGTGGGCTAATTCACCGCACTAGCCTGGGCCGTCAGAACTAGGCAGCATCACAATCACTCACCTCAATCGACGAACCTCATTCTCCCAATGGTATGAGGGATACCATGGGCCAACTCCGAGCCTTACTAACGTCTCCGCCGTCTGGCTATACAAGCACAAGAACGGGGCAGCATCAAGGCAGGGAGAGTTGTCCCTGTACCTTAATTTAACCAAGATAACAATCCATTTACTCACTAAACCATAAGACTAGAATCCATGTTACCTTCTTAAGAAAACAATCCTTTTCTCACATAGATTTTAGCATTTCAACTTGAGATTGCGATAAGACATTCTTTATTAAGGCATATGCTGTTGTTTAAAAGAATACAAACTTTAAATAGTAAACAGGGATTTAATATTCACATGATCACAAGATTTTTTGTGATAATAACACATGTGAACAAGTTATTCACATGTTCTCATGTTACCGTTCACAAAATAACAGGTCACTTGCCATTTGGGAACCCCTTAAAAGCTTGGCTACACATGGGAATAAGCTATTCACATGTTCTCATGTTACCATCTTCACATACTAGCAGGTCAGTGGCCACCTAAGAAGATTTTTTATGCCCGACAAAGATAATTTTTTCAGGCCCTTGTAAAAGCTTTGTGAATATAACATGTGATCACAAGTTTGTGTTATTAACATATGTTATTAACATGTTCACATGTTTTCGTTTACGTCAGTGAAATCCCTAATAGTAAATCAATCAAATAGATCACTATTAACAATTAATAGAGAAGTCGGGGCCATACCTCAACCCCTAAGAATGATATATAATTGAAAAACAAAATATGTATATACCTTATAGAAATTTATTGTTTATCATTGCCTTTGCTCGTTAACAAGAGCTTTAGAACTTGACATATGAGAATAGAGTCTTCTAATACCTTGTCTTTGTTTGAAACTATCCAATAATCTCCAAGCTTTATCTCTTCTTACTCGTACTATGACTCTTCTCTCTTTCTAAGGTCTATAGCAAAATAGCCTTCTCTTACAGGACTACGGCATACTATTCTTTCTCTAAAAGAAAAGCTATGGAGTTTTGGTCTCTTTCTCCGAAAGACCATAGAAATCTAAGCTTCTTTTCTAAGATATTAGATAAGAATAAAGGGATATATACATCTCAAACTCTAGGATTATCTTGAGGCTACTTGCTGTCTTCTCATAGTTTTCTCTGTGTAGAGACCCTGACAGAAACAGCAAATTGTTTTGGCCAAAACTCTCTGATAAAAACTCAGAATATAGTCATGTAACCAGTCAAAAGAACTGGAAGGCAACTGGTCTACAAGCTAGCATGGGCAGAATATGCAAAAATGAGTGTATATAGCCACAAACGCACCATCTTTAGAAACGCATTATTTTTCCACATTTTTAGTATGCATGGACTCTAAATGTGTAAAAGTACTCTAAATATGACCTCTTATCACCTAAACTCGAAATTCTATTTTTGGGAATACTTATCTCTTAATAGAACTATTCTTATGTTCTTATTTCTTTTAGGATTTTTGGAGCTAATATTTTTATTCTAACACTTTCCCAATGTTTCTAGCCTTGTTGTCTCACTCTTCTCTAATTACACTCTCTTTTCTTATTGAAATCTATATTAAAAGAGACACATACATACATGGCTTGGGAGGGACTTTACACACTATTAACCTTTTACAAAGGGGGAGGCTTCTATTTATAGGAAAAAATGAGCCTCTAACCAAGCAAATTGATTCTAGAATTTTCCAAATCAGTTTTGTCAATTTTTAACCATTTTTGGGTCAGTTTAGCTTACTTTTTGGATCTAGTTGTAAGGGGGGGAAATACATGATAAGATTGCTAAATAGGAGTGAATATGTATTCCAACACAATAAGTTTTTGAGGAGCTTTTTGTCCAGAATGTCATTCTTATAAGGACTGCACTTATTGCAAGAAGATGTGTGTTGAATATGGCAAAGGTGAGCAAGCTCTGAGCTATTATGAATGGATGTAGAGAGCAAGGGCCTCTATTTGTATGCAGTGAACTTTGTTTGTATTTTGAAAGCTTGTGGGAGAATAAGAGCAGGTGGCATGATGAGATTGCTAAATAGAGGTTCCTAGAAAACGATGTGCTTGAGTGTGTGGTGGTGGACATGTATGCCAAGTGTGTGACATTATTGCAAAAGCATTATTGAAGAGCTTTGTGCTTTAAATGTCATCTCTTGGAATGCACTTGTTGTAGGGTGTTTGAACATGGCAAAGGTGAACAAGCTCTGAACTATTATGAACAGAGGCAATGTGAGGGCCTCTATCTAGATGCAGTGACCTCTGTTTGCATTTTGAAAGCTTGTGGCAGTATAAGAGAAAATTACATGATGAGATTGCTAATAACAAGGGTGAGAAAGGGCAAATGTGAGAAAGCTCTAAAATATTATGAATGGATGCAATGTGAGGGCCTCTATCTAGATGTAGTGACCTCTGTTTGAATTTTGAAAGCTTGTGGTAGTGTAAGAGCAAATGACATGATGATATTGCTAATAACAAGGGTTGCTAGGAAATGATATTGTTCTTGTAACTTCTCTAGTGGACATGTATGCCACAAGTGTGGCATTCTCAAAAGCAGGCTTGAGGAGCTTTGTTTCCGGAATGTCATCTCTTGGAATGCCTCACATGACATGCTGGACATGGCGAAGGTGATCAAGCTCTAAATTATTGTGAATGGATGCAAAAAGTGAGGGCTTGTATTTGGATACAGTGTATCTTGAAAGACTATGGTAGCATAATACGAGCATGTGACAAAGGGGACCTAAACACACAACCTCTCAGTAGTAAAGATGTACAAACTTTTTTCATGGGTAAAATTGCTCCATACCTTGCAAGGATCTTGTCCTAATGTTGCTAATGTGTACAAAGCCACTACATCTTACTTGAAGCACTCCTATTAGATCATATCCAACTAGTTTATCCCTTTACTAATTGTCTGGTTAGAAACCTAGAAGTTGATCCCAGATGACCCAAATGACATCCAAACCTAATAAGACTTGGTAGCATGGTTTAAAATGATGTTCATACCCTAGTTGATGTGTGAGATTCATATTTGGAAGAAAACCCTATATATGTGCATAACAAGGTAGGTCTCAGTTGTTAAAAACAATAGACCTCGATGTCATGTGAAAACCGAGTAGATGACCTCAAAAAGAGATGGGATTTGTCACATATGTCGTCCATACATTGGGGTAGGACCCTATCATGTCATGTTTTATGAATCTTCTAGCATTTAATAGAGCTAGTAGCTGTAAAACCTATGGGCTATTTTAGTGCTTGTGTATTGATAGTCCTAATCCTTTTGCAAAATAATTCCAAATGAAGTCCAAATGGGAATGTAAGTTGGTGCACATCTTCATTGCTACTTGTGCCAATTCCTTGAGAAGTTATAGGATCCTAGCCTAGGATTACCTTTAGAACCTTCAACATGTTTCATGCATCACAACCCTAGATCCCTTGCAAAATTGCTTGCAAGATTGAAGCTATGGGAGCAGAAAGGCAAGCTTAGGAAGTAGTTGGTGGAGCGACACAAGTAGATTATCAATTCATGTGTGTGTGTGTGTGTGAACGTGTGTGCATGCATATGTGAAAGTGTTTGAGTGCATATATGCATGCATGCATATGTCAGAGTGCTTGTGTGCATGAGTGTCAACGAGCTTATAGCTCAATTGGTAGGGAATTGAAGTTTCAAGGCAAAGATCTTAAGTTTAAATCCTTGACACGTTGATTTGTTTACTTGTAAATATGATATTGCATCTACCGAGATTGATGAAATTCTAACACTTGTTTTTTTGTTTGTGTGCATGTGTAAACATGTGTGTATGTATATGTGTTCTTGTGTGTAAACTCATCCTAGACATATGCAATTAGGGAGTTTTTTCCAAATGCACTAATCTTTGCTTACATGTTGAAAAAAGGTAATCCATGAGAAAGTAGTACTTAGCAATGGCACTAGGTCGTCTTGAAACTTGCGGATACTACTTTTGTGGCCTTATTGAGTGAGGGCTTGTGCCAAGAAGAAGGAGATATACAAAGGCAATAAAGTGCATGCTGATATTTTGAAAAGGGAGTTTCTTGAGGAGATTCTTATTTGAGATGTTATCTCTTGGTCTACACTAACTATAGGAATGCCCAATAGGGCCAAGCTAAGCAAGCACTAAACTATTTTGAACAAATGCAACATGAGGGTCTCTCTTCAAAAGCAACCACCTTCACTTAAGCATGTGTTAGCATAGGAAGGAAAACAAATTCATGATGAGATTTGTCAGACATGGGTTGTTGGGAAACAATGTTGTGTTTCGCACTGCTTTGGTGGCTATGTGCATTAAATGCAGTGCTTTGGTGGCTATGTGCATTAAATGCAGTGCACTTGCAAAAGCACAATGAGTGCTAAAGGAGCTTCCTATTGGGAATGCAGTCTTGTGGAGTGCACTAATAGAAGGATATGCCCAATAGTAGTAGGGTCACGATGCTTTGAAATACTCTCTGATGTAGCACAAGGCCATCTTTCTAAATGCAGTCATGTTTTTTATGTGCTTAGTAATGCATACAATCACTCAAGTCTAGTAGACGAGGGCCAAATGTATTTTGAAAAATGAGCATAGACTATGGCATGGAGAAAGATTTAGAGCCCTACACTTTTACTTATTTAATTATTTATTTATCAAATACTCATAGAATTTAAACATGGAATTTAAGAGAATTCTAATCTTGATATAAAAATTCTTTATGCATCCATTTATGCATAAAAATCAAATTCAATGGGAATAACACTTTTATAAAAAAAAATCCTTTTATGCATAAAATCAATTTTGATAGGAATAACACTTTTAAAATAAAAAGAATTTCTTTATGCATCTATTTACGTAAAAAATTTAATTTTTATAACAATAAAGCTTTTATAATAAAAAAATTCCTTTATGCATCTTTCTATGCATAGAAATCAAATTTAATAAGAATAACACTTTTGTAATGAAAAAAATTCCTTAATGCATCTTTCTATGCATAAAATCAAATTTAATAAGAATAACACTTTTGTAATAAAAAACATTCCTTTATGCATCTTTCTATTCATAAAATCAAATTTAATAAGAATAACACTTTTGTAATAAAAAAATCCTTTATGCATCATTCTATGCATAAAAATCAAATTTAATAAGAATAACACTTTTATAATAAACAAATTCTTTTATGCATCTTTCTATGCATAAAAATCAAATTTAATAAGAATAACACTTTTGTAATAAACAAATTCCTTTATGCATCTTTCTATGCATAAAAATCAAATTTAATAAGAATAACACTTTTGTAATAAAAAAATCCTTTATTTATCTTTCTATGCATAAAATAATTAAAAAAAATCCTTTATGCATCTTTCTATGCATAAAAATCAAATTTAATAATTAATATCAATGATATCCATGCATATTCATAGATGAATATGTACATGGAGTAATTAGAATATTTCTTTTAGATACAAAAATGGTGGGAATTACTCTTTTGGAATAACATAAAAACAAACTTTCTTTTTTACAAAATTCTAGAAAATTTTACCATAACCTCCTTTGTGTGGCTAACCATTTCTCATTTTTATCTATCTTAATTTAACTTAATTAACTCAAATTAGAATTATAGAACTCTAATCTACATAATTTTCTAAATTCAAGAGAGTAAACAATAAGAAGAGTTTAATTAAATACTTAGTTAATCTTTCTAGGATTGAAAAAGGTTGGAATGTAAAGAAGAGAAGGGGGTGGCCTTTTTATCAAAGGCATAGCATTTGAATTTAATTCAAACATTTGCAAAACATAAAAATCAAGAAAACCATAGATTTTTCATTAAACAAAGAAAATTAGCTTACATGGAGCTTGTAAGTTCTCCTTTGGCTTGAGGGATTGAGGGTTTGAAGCAAGAGTGGCCACCAATTCACTTTGGAGAAGATTAGGCCAAAAACAATTGAATTATTAAAAAATTCAATGTAGATGGCTCAGGATAAGAGTAGAGTAACAATGCATAAACACCATTAAGCTTTTACAAAGGGAAGGCTTCCATTTATAGGAAAAAGTGAGCCTCTAACCAAGCAAACTGATTCTAGAATTTTCCAGATCAGTTTGATCAATTTTTGACCATTTTTAGGTCAGTTCAGCTTACTTTTTGGATCTAGTTTTGAAAAAGGATAGAGGAGAGATGAAATATCTCATTTTATTGATTAAAAATTGGGGGTGGTGATGAGAAAAAGGCACCTACTTCATGAGAAAAAGGCACCTACTTCATGAGGGGAGATCCCCTACTTCATGAGGGCACCTACTTCATGAGGGGAGATCCCCGCACTTAGGTGTCAAAATTCAGTTTCTTTTATTGTTTTCTTTGGTCCTTAGTCCACTCTTCATCTTATGTGAGCATTTACTCATTTTTGGGGGGGTTTTTCTTTTATTCTTCAATTTATCTCCTCCCTACATTTGGATTAATCTTATTGGTCTATAGGAGCCTTAATTGGACCATAATCCAAAATTTTTTAAAAATCTGGACCCTTAGGCTAAGGTCCTTTATACCTATTTTCAATTAATTTCAATTGCACATTGGAAAGTTCTTTTTGATTTTTTGTATTAGGGGAGACCATTTTAGACACTAGGAGGATTGTTATATCAAAAAATATCTCAATGTTGAATTACCTCCCTCTAGACATTTTCTCTCTCCAGGCCAAAATAGGATCTTTCTTTTATTTCAAAGAGGGGAATAGTTATAAGATCAGAAGGGGAGGTTCTTACACTTGCACACCTCAAAAGCTGGTGGGAGGAATCTTACATGCTACCTCACTTAAAAAATGCGAGATGTCCTAATCTTGTAACTAGAGGACAACTCTTTCCCTTAAGATCCAAGTGATTACGGGGTTCCTTATAGTCTGGTGAACCCAACAAAATCCTGGGATAAAGATCCCTTATATAGAACTCATCACCAGATAACAATTCATTCAGATCATATCATTCATATCCTTAACACAATAATGGTCCATTAGAACGAAATTTCCATCTGAACGTTCCTCCATGAGTTTGTGAGGATATCAAGAAGTGGTATCTTGAATTTCATAATGTCCAAGGAGAGCACTTGCACAAGATTCATTTGTTTGTAGCTAATCAGGATCGAGAAGGCCAAATAATATGATCACATTGGGTATGTAAAATTAGTTGAAGAGTTGGACATCCACAAAGGGATGGCCTGGGTGAAGATCCGCTTCCGACTTTTGTAGTCAGTTACAAGCTTGAATTTTCCCCCAGGAGATAATGTCTCCATAATTTGAGGCAATGAACAACTACTAAGAGCTCCAAATCATGGATGGCATAATTTGATTCATATTTCTTCAGCTTGCAGACAGGAAGTATAAGCGATTAGTCTTCCTTCTTGGCCTATGATAAGATTCTAGAAATGGGATTGGTCATGGTGAAGGAGATAGATTAAGCATAAGATTAAGGTGGATTAAACCACACTAAAAACTCCATGACTAGAGAGAGAGAGATTGCACACTCAACACTATTCCCTTGTATTGCATATCACAATGAACCATACAATGATATAGGCTTTCTAGCCTTATCCCACTTTACACATCATCATCCATGTGGCAACTCCTTTTCCACTCTTTTGGCACACACCATGCAATATTACATGTGGCATTCCTATCTCACCACAATATCTTGCACCTCTAGGGTGCTTTCCCACATACACACAACACCACGATTATATCTCTCAACACCCCCTCTTAATCGAGGTGTTCCACACCTCACCCATCATCCATCACCCATATCAATGTAGCATTGCACAACCGCAATCGCTACCTTTCAACACTCCCCCTCAATCATACATTGGAGTGTCCATCAACCAAACATGTGTGCCCGTGTCTACCATCTTAGACACCTACTCCACGACTCATCGCTCACAGCGGAACCACTGAGTCCGATTTGAACATGGAAGTTCGGGTGGGATCCAACCCATGCGTATGCACCTCACACGTGCATCGCTCTTGCACACATCACACAACAACCATTTCGAGCTTCTAGGTGAGCTCGGGCAGGGCAACCCTCATACCAGGGTGATTACAAATTTTTTGTTTTGAGCACGCAAACTCGTTGGTGGACGGTTATCCATCATCATATTTGGGTGAAAAAATACAATGCAATAACCACCAAAATTCCCAAGAATAAATGTGTGAGAGCATCAAAATCACATAACCTATGTGAAGTGACCCTTTGAGATTTTGAAAGGTTGTGGACCTTAATAATAAAAAATATTTTTGATGACTGCGCCCTCTTTAAACCTACACATGCTGCAGGTTGCGTTTGAACACCCTGTTTACTACGAGACAAGGCTGCCAGCACTGTACTCTGCTACGCGACAAGGTTGCGAGCTGCTCTGGTAATTGTGTGCTGAAATGGGACCAACTAGGTCTCCATTCTCCTCAACTCTCCGTTGGTTGCAGGTTCCATGGTAAGCTTCACGGAACCTTCTCTCTCTCCTGCACCACTGCTTCATCCCGTTCAGAAGGCCAGCTATGGCAAAGCAGCCTTCTATATAAACCTCGCTTGACACAGCCCTTCTGCCCCTTGGATCTACGCCGCTTTCCTTGACTGTTTCTTGCAGTAAGCCACTGCCGCCTATCAACTAGGCCACCTTCACTTTCTGCCACCACTGACCACCATTGATCCATAATGAAGACATCCATTTGTTACTGTCCATTCTCTCATCTTCTTCTGCAGCTTTTTGTTCTCCACTCAACTGCTTCTGCACAGCAGCTATGGCTGTCTTTCCGCTCGTGTTGCTGCGCTTTGGTTATCCAACGTCCAGCCTCACGTATGGCTGTCCTTCCGCTTGTGTTGCTGCGCTTTGGTTATCCCAATGTCCAGCCTCACGTTTAGCTATGTGGCTGTTGCCAAGGGGCAAGGTGGACCTGGCACCATCCGCTGGGCGCTTCCTCAACTACCTACTTTGCTGCTTCACTGCAGCACTGATGACCACAATCTTTCGCCATTATTGGTGCTATCTTCTTGTGGGTGACCTCGATTTCTTTCATCGATTTCTACTGCTGGATGGGTTGTCTCCATGCCAGCTTCTCTTACTTGCATGCTATACCCAGTTGCATCCTCTTCAAGCTCTATCATTGAGCCTGTAAAAAAACCTTCTCTCGGTTGCATCCTCATTTGTCCTTTCATGGACAAGGCTTCACAAGTCTTCTTCTTTGCTGCGATTTCTTACATTGATGTAATTGGCATCACACACCAACTACCTCTTCTTTGCCTCTTCTAACCTCTCTCATTGAGGTTTCTCCCATAGCCATCAACATGGCCTTCAAATCAGCATGCTTTTCCTTCAATGCATGCATCCATTCAAGGGTGCTTTTCATTTTGGTTTCTCTCAAGAAACCAAGGTGCAAACCAATGTGAAAACTCCAAAAGCTTCCACCAAACATTGCCCATCTTCTATGAGCAAAAACTTTAGCATCACTCTTTCCAATGTGCTCAACCATGGACTTCTTCCAAGCCCATAACCGCTTGTCCCTTCTTAGACAAGCATTGCACCTCTTACACTCTTTGCCGAAATGCAAAGAACCATGGGATCCACAAATCCCACACATAGCAACGCTTCTCAAATATGAACATTCTTCCATGCTCAAATACAAAACTTTGAGGCAAAACTTCATAAAACCAACCTTCTTGAGGCATAATCAGCAGCATATCTTCTCTTGGCAGCTTTTCCTTGACGATGATGAAGACTCCATAGCCTTCATAATGCTGAAATCTCCATTTTCAGCTTCCTTGATGATGAGAAAGCTCTCCATGTTGCAAAACTCCATTTGCAACTCTCTTGGGCAGCTTCTATGCAACCTCCTTGTTGCAAATCTCCTCACAAATACAAATCTCCTCTCAAATCCTCACAAATGCAAATCCAAATGATAATATGAGTGTGCATAATTTTTTTCATAATAAGCTGAAAATAATGCTTAATCAAAGAAACACACAACCAAACTAATATACATAATAATCACCCATGACCAAGAGCCCATTTGGCTCTGATACCATGATAAGATTCTAGAAATGGGATTGGTCATGGTGAAGGAGATAGATTAAGCATAAGATTAAGGTGGATTAAACCACACTAAAAACTCCATGACTAGAGAGAGAGAGATTGCACACTCAACACTATTCCCTTGTATTGCATATCACAATGAACCATACAATGATATAGGCTTTCTAGCCTTGTCCCACTTTACACATCATCATCCATGTGGCAACTCCTTTTCCACTCTTTTGATCAACTCTCACACACCATGCAATATTACATGTGGCATTCCTATCTCACCACAATATCTTGCACCTCTAGGGTGCTTTCCCACATACACACAACACCACGATTATATCTCTCAACACCCCCTCTTAATCGAGGTGTTCCACAACTCACCCATCATCCATCACCCATATCAATGTAGCATTGCACAACCGCAATCGCTACCTTTCAACAGCCTAAGACACCACCAAGTGCTATACTACTGACATCAGTAAAACCACTTCAAATTCCTTGGTGAAATTAAGAAGTTTCAAGAGACTAGGGCAAAAGTAATAATGGCCTTGAGCCGATCAAAACTATTTTGATGGATTGGCAGCCACACTATTTTGCAATCCTTCTTAAGAAGATTCATAAGGGTGTAGCTACTAGGGCATAATCTTTGATGAAAATCCTGTACCATCCTGTGATTCCCAAAAACCCACGAACTTCATGAATTAATTTAGGGGGTGGCCACTCCAGTATATCTTTGACCTTGGTGGGATCTATTGATATACCATCTTCGGAGATGATGAATCTAAGATTCTCAATTTGATGAGTAAAGAAGGTACATTTTATCTTCTTAGCATAGAGTTTATGTCTACGTAGCAATTGCATAATCCTACGCACATGTTCCTCATGCTCTTCCATTGACTTGGAGTAGACTAAGATGTCATCAAAAAAGACAAGCGCAAATTCATCCAAGTAAGGACGGAATAAATCTTGCATTAGGTGGTTGAAGGTTTCAGGAGCATTGGTTAACCCGAATCACATTACAGTAAACTCATAGTGGGGCATAACAGGAATTGAAGGCTATCTTGGGTATATCTACTTCCTTGACTCTGATCTGATAGAGTAACCAAACCTCAAATCTATTTTTGAGAAAACTTTGGCCCCATGAAGCCTATCAAAAGCTCGTCGATATATGCGAGGGATAGGATACATATTGTTGACAGTGACTTGATTTAGCCCTCGATAATCTATGGAGATGTGAAGAGTGATGTCCTTAACAGGTGCTCCCTAAGGAGAGCTACTGGGGTGTACAAATCCTTGCTTAATGAGTTGGAAAAGTTGCTCCTTAAGCTCAATGATGGCTTCAGGGAGGGACATTTTATAGGGCATTTTTGAGATGGGTTGAGCTCCAGGGATTACCTCGATTTCATGATCGACTTCTCAAGGAGGTGGTAGCCCTGTAAGCTCGTCATCAAAGATGTCAGAGAATTCTTGGAGCCAAGAGGGTTCTGTCTCCTTACTAGGTTCAACGGCTTTGTTGAGCTTGAGTAGGAAAACTTGATATCCCTTACGTGTTGTGCTCCCTTTGAGAAGATGTTTTGCCTTGACTATCCTAGATTTAGGTTTACATCTCTTCCCCTGAAATGGATACTACTTGGCCATGCTCATTTTCAAAAGTGATACTCCCCTGGTTACAATGAATACTAGCTTTTTTTGCAATTAGCCAATCCATCCCAAGGATTCCATCATAAATTCCTAATGGCAAGACTCTAAAGTGGCCATGAGTTTTCTCATTAGAGCCAGCTCAAAATCAAGGTTTCCAAAGATACTACTTCTTTTCCACTAGCTAACTCTATAATCATTCTTCTAGCTGTTTTTTGACCCAAGTTTAATTTTTTCAAACACCTAGGAGAAAGAAATAAATGGATACTACCACAATCAATCAAAAGCTAGAATGGCTTACCACGATGAGTGGCTGGGGTTTGGATTACACCAAATTGTTGATTTGGACCTTGATGTTCTACCATCGCATATGGATGGTGGCGCACTCTTTTTCAGCCATTTCTATTGGCAGTTATTCACTTATAGTATAGGCAGTTCTACCAACTGCTCCTCCGCGGTCTCTGCCACATCCACTGCCTCTTGCACCTTGGTGGGTAGGGGTTCCACGGCCTTGATTTGCTCTGCCACCTTGGGGAAAAGATGTTGCTAACTTGGGACAGTTGGCCCTAAAGTGTCCCGGCTCATTGCATTCAAAACACAGAGGGCCTTCTCTGGAAGAATCAATACACAAGCGAGGAACAAAAGAGTTCCTTTGCTTCCCTCAGTTATAGTAAGGGAAATTTTGTTAGGTTTTCTTGTATAGGGATGATCTTTAGGGTTTGTCTCAGGGAAAGATCTCTTTTTAGGCTTAGCTTTGTTGGTCTTCAATTCTTTCACAAGAGGCTTTTCTCGTATATGAGAGCATCCTATAATGTACTTGGCTCATTGCTTTCAAGATGGGAATCTAAGGGTTCATTTAAACCTTGGCAGAAACGAGCCACTTGCTGGGAAGTAGTTATAGCTGGGGCATACTTCCGAAGAGACTGATAAATTTGGAATAGTAGTCTTTGAGAGTTAAGCAGCAGCAGCACTGCCTAAGACTAAAAAACTCGTTCATCTTTATGGATTCATGGGATGGGGAAACATATCTTTCCTTCACGGCTTGCTTGATGTCTTCCCATGTTTCAGAATGCTCGGCAACTCCCTTGTCGGCACCATTGTTTCCACCAGAGTTTAGCATCTTCGGTGAGGCAGAACCGTGCAAGCATAGACTAATTTGTTGCTCCAGTACACCGGCAACAAAGACATAATCGTCCATCACTTCAATCCAGACTTCAGTATCCTTCTCAGCCTTTGAACCTTCTCCCCCTTAAAGGAGGGAGGTTGCATTTACTTGAGCCAGATCTTCTTTTCTTGGATATCGGTGTATAGCGCATTAGAAAGTGGAGGTTGATTGTCATGGCCATCATTGTAAGATTAAGTTTTTAAGATTATAAGATTCATACTTTGCACAACGCTTAAGCTTTTGTTTTTTAAAGTAAAACATTGAAATCATTTTATTTCTCAAATATTTACAAGGACAAGTTTTATTACAAAGATTTGAGACTAGTATAATTAGTCTTATTCGTCTTCATGAAGGGAAATTCCTAAGCTTGGTAGACTCTAGATTGGGCTAGGTCCCAACACGGCTACCCTATTGGCGGGGGTAAGACCTGCATCACTCGGTCATACACCCAGCAGTCCTGTAGTATGCAAATCCCATCTATAGTCACAGAGGTGTCAGGCCTAGGAGTACCCACGAACCAAAATAAATAGACCATCTTCAACTTTTCAATCCAACAAATCCGCTTTAGGTCCTTTGTAACGTTTCCAACTTGATCCGCTCAGATGAAGAAATATCTCGGTCCACGACTCTAGAAATCTTTACCCCATCCTCTTTCGATATGAGACAAATGGGGGAGGGACATCTTCTCTAGTATCTGCACCATGGTGTCACGGAACTGGAAATTTGGGGAGAGACAAGCGGTCTAGAAGATGCACTAGAAAAGTAGAAGTATCGAGTAGGCATCTTCTTCTTCCTACAATCATTCAAACATCAATTCAAATTTGGGGAGAGACAAGCGGTCTAGAAGATGCACTAGAAAAGTAGAAGTATCGACGAGTAGGCATCTTCTTCTTCCTACAATCATTCAAACATCAATTCAAATTGTTCTTAGTAAGGCATTTTTATTAATTAGCATTGTGTTAGGTAAAACATACATTGCAAAACAGTCCTTAAATGGCAAGTCCTAGGAGCTAAGATCGGCTTTGATACCAATTGTAAGGTTCCCCCCTTCCAAAATAGGCGAAACACTTAAGATAGTCTACTAAGGCTTAACTTGGAGGAAATTTCCTACTCGTCGACACCTTGACCGTACAAAGATTCAAGGATACGATTTGTAGGTAAGACCTAGTCCTATCCCACAGAGGGGGAGCGTGGTCTTCTAAAAATTAAATCACCCATAGGGTAATTGATCATAATTTGGGCAACTACTAATCTTGATTCCTAGAGACAATGCATTTTTCCTCATCCATGCAAGGCATAGCCGCTGGCCTAGTCTTCTAGAATAGAGTTGCCCGAGAACCTATTTATCTAGCGTAGGGCTTTCACTTAATCTATTGGAAAGCTACTCGACTAATCGGTCCACCTATCCATAGGATGGTTCCGTCGGGGCATTCCATCCTCCCACTTTCCACCCTCCTACTCACGTGTCACTGTTTGACACAAATAAACATGTTCCTTAATTAAAGCCCTTTCACAAGGTTTGTTAAAACGGCCTCTTTCCACAGTATAATAATGCTAAAGACAAGATATATATGAAAAAGAAAGTTTACACATACAAGCCAAACCAACTCTCTTATTCTTTTCCTTTATACTGCCGATGATCTAGAATTCGGCCTTCCAACCTCTATGAAAGATCCCTACCCCCTCCACGCAACGGATTCGGAGGTGCTAGCAGCGGAAGTAGCACTCCGTGCGCGGGGCAGGATCCCTCACTTATCATGGCGTCACCCACGGATATCGGGACAAGAGACTAATCCCTCGGTTCTTTAAAAGCCGAACCCGAAAAAACTTCCCTCGCTCAGAAAGCATGGGCGAGTCCACCAGGATATTTGTACTTTAATGTAGTTAGGGTCATTACTGACCAAACTGATCCGACCAAACCTGTGAGTCACTTGGTCAGATCAAGGAAGAAACTTGCACTTGGATCATAGAAGCCAACACTTTTTTCCCCATCGAGAGGCACAGCCGTTGATTCTTTTTCCATAGAACAATTATTATCCGGGATTTACTTCATCTATCGTACTATAATAGAATTGAGTCTCATTTTACGGATCCATCAGTCCAGCCTAACCCCATCATGGGTTAGCCAACCGCCCAACCACTATAGTAATGGGATCCAATTAGGAATTTGGTTAGGTTTTGTCTTGGGTACCAGGGAAAAGAGTTCGCAGGCCCCCTAGCCGGATATTCATGCAAATTTAACACCAGTCACACCACTTACACACCCAATATGAAATTGCCTTTTTCACAGATTTAGCTATCTTTAAAACAATCTTTTAATGAAACCATAGTGTCACTGATCATAATACTCCAAAATATGCCGGATATTCATGCAAATTTAATGCCAGTCACACCACTTACACACCCAATGTGAAATCGCCTTTTTCACATATTTAGCTATCTTTAAAACAATCTTTTAATGAAACCATAGTGTCACTGATCATAATACTCCAAAATATCCGGTTGAATCCTAATTTCCAATCATTCCTTCATCGGTGTACCTATAGCATCCATTGGCAACCAGAACGCTCACCACCTGTCCCTGAGGGGCCTTTTCGATAGTTCCTAACTCATAGTACCCGACAATATATTCACTTATAAAAATCAAGATGGAATCTCCATTGAAGATCAGCAAGATCAACCAAAAGATCCATATAACAGAGCCATGGACTCATCCGTTGAGGACCAACAAGGTCAATCAACCAAATCCATGCCCGGTTTCAGAAAACAACTCTTACTCCTTGTTCCAATATCTTCCCCGACGCACGTGTGGGTATCTTCAGCAACCCAGAGCCCGAGCATCGTATGGTCAGCACCCTCTAGGATCCTTCGCAGAGCAGCTGACCTAGCGTTTCACTCATAGGCCGCTTCCTTGGTCCCTCATCCACCATACCGGAAGCTCACCATTTAAATCCAACTGAGGCTAGTCGAGACCTCGACCGACCTTGCTACGCGAGACATCCTCCATTGACTCTTTGTCAGCTATTGCAACTTTATCAGCTAGGTCACCACGACCTCATTCAAAAGACGGTAAAAAATGCTTCCCCAACATTTTTGACATAAAATAGTCATTTAAAAACAGGTCATAAATAGAGTTCCTATAATGAACTCTCGTCTTTCACATTGTTCCACATCCGTCCACATTACTTAATCCATATCCAATTCATATGTATACCCATTCTCATCCAATCACATCATTTTTCATCTCATCACATCTTTCCTCATTTATTCTCATCACATCTCATCCACTCGCATCAACCCATATTTACATCCCATCACACCTCATTCATTTCACATCTATCTCAATTTACATCACATCTCATCTCATTCATTTCACATCTATCTCAATTTACATCACATCTCATCTCATTCATTTCACATCTCATCTCATTCATTCTTATCCCCATTCACATCACATCATATCACATTTCATTCATTCACTCACATCGATATATCACATCCTTTCACATACATATCCACATCCATTCTTCCACATACACAACCACATCCATTCTTCCACATACACATCCGCATTCATTCTTCCACATACACATCCACATCCATTCTTCCACATACACATCCGCATTCATTCTTCCACATACACATCCACATCCACATCCACATCCATTCTTCCACATACACATCCACATCCATTCTTCCACATACACATCCACATTCATTCTTCTACATACACATCCACATTCATTCTCATCCTATCGCATCCCGTTTACATCTTATCACATCCTATCACATCCCATACACATCTTATCGCATCCTATTTTCACCTTATCTCATCCATTCACATGCTATTCCCATTTAATAGCTTTTTCTAGGTTGATCCCGAGAATGGGACTTCTTCTAAATTTCTGCCAATTACTTGGTCTAATTAAAGGTTCTTTTCTCGACGACTATTTCCATATTCATTCTCAATTTCTCAAATGAATTATATTCAATATTCCTCTTTTGAATAAAAGAATTCATGGGATTTACAGAAATCAATTCTACCCATATTTTCACTTTTGATAATTAATCATAAATTGAATTATACTAAAAACTCCTCTTCTTCTCATTTAATTTCTTGGATCTCAATTACCACGAAATTTTCTCTTTTTGCATTTAATTATTTGCATTCCAATGTCATGGTTATTCCTCTTTTATCATCAAATATTTCTCATAAAGTAATTTCATCTAAAATAAAATACCCATTAATTCAATATGCTAGGAATTTCTCTTTTTCCATCTAAATGATGGAATTCCAAATGTCATAGGAATTCCTCTTTTAACATTTAAATATTTCTCATAGATAAAATAAATTTATCTAAATTCCATCTTTGAATTTAATTAAAATACTCATTAATTCCAATATGCTAGGAATTTCTCTTTTTCCATCTAAATGATGGAATTCCAAATGTCATAGGAGTTCCTCTTTTAATATTTAAATATTTCTCATAGATAAAATAAATTTATCTAAATTTCATCTTTGAATTTAATTAAAATACTCATTAATTCCAATATGCTAGGAATTTCTCTTTTCCCATCTAAATGATGGAATTCCAAATATCATAGGAATTCCTCTTTTAACATTTAAATTTATCTATGCAAAAAGATAAATTCAACTAAAATCCTTCTTTAATTTTTAAATAAAAATATACATTATTTTAGCATCCCAAGTTTTCTCTTACTTCATTGGAATACATGGATTTCCATTGTCATGGTGGGGATTACTCTTTCAACATAAAAATGGATTACTAGAAATTCCTCTTTTTCTTTATTAACTATTTATGCATAAACATAGAAATCAAAATTTTCATGATTATAATGAGAATTATTCAATTAATCTAGGATGATTAATCCTAGAATATGGTAGGAAGTCCTCTTTTCATATTATGAATGAAAATGATTTATGTGTTTATTTTTCAAAAAATTTGCCATAGCTCCACTGCTATTACTGATAAATCTCAATAAATTTGAAAGAATAAAGTTTAGTATTATTCATGTGATTAGAATAACCACTGATTGGATCATTATCCAATTATGGATTGATTCTTAATTTTACCATAAATTAAATAGCATAAAAGTATTAAAAAGCCATTATTTTGGCCTCCAATTAAACAAGCATAGAAATTACTTTTCGATTAGAGAAATGCTTCATGAGAAGCCTCATTCGAATTGAGAATAGGTCATATGAATGACCATTCTTTGGGGGAGAGAGAGAGAGAGAGAAATGCTTAAAAACCATTATAAATTAAGCATAAATAGAAATTTATGTGTTTCTTCATTACAATACATTAAAGAACTTCAATAGTATTCAAAAGCCATTCAAATTAATGCTTCTCAAGCTTGAGAGGGGTTGAGAAGAGAAACATTTGGAGATTTAAGAAAATGAAGATAATAATCCACTCTTTACCTCCTAAATTACTTGATTCTTTGATCACAGTAGAGGCCCCCAATCAATCAATTGGTTTGGTATGTTGATGAAGTCTCCAAGGAAGATTGAAGAGAGAGAGAGAAGCTCCAATCTCTTCAATTTGTAGAGGATTTTTAGAGGATAATAGAAAATATCATTATTTCAATATAATACTAGCATGGTATAGTTCTCATAATTTTCGCACTGCTTTGGTGGCTATGTGCATTAAATGCAGTGCACTTGCAAAAGCACAATGAGTGCTAAAGGAGCTTCCTATTGGGAATGCAGTCTTGTGGAGTGCACTAATAGAAGGATATGCCCAATAGTAGTAGGGTCACGATGCTTTGAAATACTCTCTGATGTAGCACAAGGCCATCTTTCTAAATGCAGTCATGTTTTTTATGTGCTTAGTAATGCATACAATCACTCAAGTCTAGTAGACGAGGGCCAAATGTATTTTGAAAAATGAGCATAGACTATGGCATGGAGAAAGATTTAGAGCCCTACACTTTTACTTATTTAATTATTTATTTATCAAATACTCATAGAATTTAAACATGGAATTTAAGAGAATTCTAATCTTGATATAAAAATTCTTTATGCATCCATTTATGCATAAAAATCAAATTCAATGGGAATAACACTTTTATAAAAAAAATCCTTTTATGCATAAAATCAATTTTGATAGGAATAACACTTTTAAAATAAAAAGAATTTCTTTATGCATCTATTTACGTAAAAAAATTAATTTTTATAACAATAAAGCTTTTATAATAAAAAAATTCCTTTATGCATCTTTCTATGCATAGAAATCAAATTTAATAAGAATAACACTTTTGTAATGAAAAAAATTCCTTAATGCATCTTTCTATGCATAAAATCAAATTTAATAAGAATAACACTTTTGTAATAAAAAACATTCCTTTGTGCATCTTTCTATTCATAAAATCAAATTTAATAAGAATAACACTTTTGTAATAAAAAAATCCTTTATGCATCATTCTATGCATAAAAATCAAATTTAATAAGAATAACACTTTTATAATAAACAAATTCCTTTATGCATCTTTCTATGCATAAAAATCAAATTTAATAAGAATAACACTTTTGTAATAAAAAAATTCCTTTATGCATCTTTCTATGCATAAAAATCAAATTTAATAAGAATAACACTTTTGTAATAAAAAAATCCTTTATTTATCTTTCTATGCATAAAATAATTAAAAAAAATCCTTTATGCATCTTTCTATGCATAAAAATCAAATTTAATAATTAATATCAATGATATCCATGCATATTCATAGATGAATATGTACATGGAGTAATTAGAATATTTCTTTTAGATACAAAAATGGTGGGAATTACTCTTTTGGAATAACATAAAAACAAACTTTCTTTTTTACAAAATTCTAGAAAATTTTGCCATAACCTCCTTTGTGTGGCTAACCATTTCTCATTTTTATCTATCTTAATTTAACTTAATTAACTCAAATTAGAATTATAGAACTCTAATCTACATAATTTTCTAAATTCAAGAGAGTAAACAATAAGAAGAGTTTAATTAAATACTTAGTTAATCTTTCTAGGATTGAAAAAGGTTGGAATGTAAAGAAGAGAAGGGGGGTGGCCTTTTTATCAAAGGCATAGCATTTGAATTTAATTCAAACATTTGCAAAACATAAAAATCAAGAAAACCATAGATTTTTCATTAAACAAAGAAAATTAGCTTACATGGAGCTTGTAAGTTCTCCTTTGGCTTGAGGGATTGAGGGTTTGAAGCAAGAGTGGCCACCAATTCACTTTGGAGAAGATTAGGCCAAAAACAATTGAATTATTAAAAAATTCAATGTAGATGGCTCAGGATAAGAGTAGAGTAACAATGCATAAACACCATTAAGCTTTTACAAAGGGAAGGCTTCCATTTATAGGAAAAAGTGAGCCTCTAACCAAGCAAACTGATTCTAGAATTTTCCAGATCAGTTTGATCAATTTTTGACCATTTTTGGGTCAGTTCAGCTTACTTTTTGGATCTAGTTTTGAAAAAGGATAGAGGAGAGATGAAATATCTCATTTTATTGATTAAAAATTGGGGGTGGTGATGAGAAAAAGGCACCTACTTCATGAGAAAAAGGCACCTACTTCATGAGGGGAGATCCCCGCACTTAGGTGTCAAAATTCAGTTTCTTTTATTGTTTTCTTTGGTCCTTAGTCCACTCTTCATCTTATGTGAGCATTTACTCATTTTTGGGGGGGTTTTTCTTTTATTCTTCAATTTATCTCCTCCCTACATTTGGATTAATCTTATTGGTCCATAGGAGCCTTAATTGGACCATAATCCAAAATTTTTTAAAAATCTGGACCCTTAGGCTAAGGTCCTTTATACCTATTTTCAATTAATTTCAATTGCACATTGGAAAGTTCTTTTTGATTTTTTGTTTTAGGGGAGACCATTTTAGACACTAGGAGGATTGTTATATCAAAAAATATCTCAATTTTGAATTACCTCCCTCTAGATATTTTCTCTCTCCAGGCCAAAATAGGATCTTTCTTTTATTTTAGAGAGGGGAATAGTTATAAGATCAGAAGGGGAGGTTCTTACACTTGCACACCTCAAAAGCTGGTGGGAGGAATCTTACATGCTACCTCACTTAAAAAATGCGAGATGTCCTAATCTTGCAACTAGAGGACAACTCTTTCCCTTAAGATCCAAGTGATTACGGGGTTCCTTATAGTCTGGTGAACCCAACAAAATCCTGGGATAAAGATCCCTTATATAGAACTCATCACCAGATAACAATTCATTCAGATCATATCATTCATATCCTTAACACAATAATGGTCCATTAGAACGAAATTTCCATCTGAACGTTCCTCCATGAGTTTGTGAGGATATCAAGAAGTGGTATCTTGAATTTCATAATGTCCAAGGAGAGCACTTGCACAAGATTCATTTGTTTGTAGCTAATCAGGATCGAGAAGGCCAAATAATATGATCACATTGGGTATGTAAAATTAGTTGAAGAGTTGGACATCCACAAAGGGATGGCCTGGGTGAAGATCCGCTTCTGACTTTTGTAGTCAGTTACAAGCTTGAATTTTCCCCCAGGAGATAAGGTCTCCATAATTTGAGGCAATGAACAACTACTAAGAGCTCCAAATCATGGATGGCATAATTTGATTCATATTTCTTCAGCTTGCAGACAGGAAGTATAAGCGATTAGTCTTCCTTCTTGGCCTATGATAAGATTCTAGAAATGGGATTGGTCATGGTGAAGGAGATAGATTAAGCATAAGATTAAGGTGGATTAAACCACACTAAAAACTCCATGACTAGAGAGAGAGAGATTGCACACTCAACACTATTCCCTTGTATTGCATATCACAATGAACCATACAATGATATAGGCTTTCTAGCCTTATCCCACTTTACACATCATCATCCATGTGGCAACTCCTTTTCCACTCTTTTGGCACACACCATGCAGTATTACATGTGGCATTCCTATATCTCACCACAATATCTTGCACCTCTAGGGTGCTTTCCCACATACACACAACACCACGATTATATCTCTCAACACCCCCTCTTAATCGAGGTGTTCCACACCTCACCCATCATCCATCACCCATATCAATGTAGCATTGCACAACCGCAATCGCTACCTTTCAACACTCCCCCTCAATGATACATTGGAGTGTCCATCAACCAAACATGTGTGCCCGTGTCTACCATCTTAGACACCTAGTCCACGACTCATCGCTCACAGCGGAACCACTGAGTCCGATTTGAACATGGAAGTTCGGGTGGGATCCAACCCATGCGTATGCACCTCACACGTGCATCGCTCTTGCACACATCACACAACAACCATTTCGAGCTTCTAGGTGAGCTCGGGCAGGGCAACCCTCATACCAGGGTGATTACAAATTTTTTGTTTTGAGCACGCTGTCGTGCCATGGCACGTCTATGATGTGAAACCGTGCATGTGAGGCCGTCAAATACACATCCAGATGCATGAGGTTATGTGCCATGACGAATCATTATATGATGCCTGAGTATATATGTTCATATTGTAGATAAGGTTCAATAAGATGAGCTGAGGCTGAGCCAGGTTTTGAAGCCTTTGACAGTGTGGTGTGAATTGTGGAGGATTTTTTTTTATGTTTATGGAGAATTTTGGAGCCAGCAGATATCTTGTGCCTTGATAGGACTGGATTTTGCTTGTGACATTAGCACTGAGACAGAGAACTTAATGGTGCATATTGGTCGGGATCTTAATCGTATGCTTTAAATGGCAAAATCATATGCACAATAAGGATGCTAAATGGAGCTAAGGCGTGAGAAAAACCTTTAGAAAGGTTATGGTGTAAAGGTAAAAAGGAGTTTGATTATATATATATATATATATATGGTCAACACTCCATAACAATGGAAGAAAGGGAAAATAATAGGTGCATTGAGGGCTTTAACCTTAATGCTAAGGTTATGCTTTGTAACCTTAGTGCTAAGGTTAACAAAGCATGTTTGGGATTTTTCTAGAAAGCGTGGAAACAAAAATGCGCAGTCTTTTTTTTAATGGCATGTTTAGCTGGCGAAAGGTGGTGGGTGTGGGCACCGAGTTCGCCGCGGGGAAAGAGAAAAAGGGCCGGAAAGAGAACGGCGTGTGCAGAGTTAGAAGGGGGATATATGCAGCATTGAGGAACAGCGTCGTGGCGACCAGAGAATTTCATGAGAATACTCTACCTTCAGTGCGTAGCTTTTAGGTGCTAGAAATGAAGAGAAATTCAAGTGCTACACAATGATGTGCTTTTTGGAAATTCAGAATTTTCAGTTAGCAGCAGAGGGCTCTGTTCCGCCATTTCTTCCTCCTCCGTGTACCGGCGCTGAAGCGGCTATTATGGATTAATAAAAACAAAGAAAAAATCGACGTGTTCACTCTTCGCTTATTTCAGATAAGCTTAATTTAAAATTAACTTTGTTACTTAGAAAAAGGGCATGGCAAATAAGCCCTTAAAGGTTTTGGAATATATGGGCAAAGGTTGATGAACAAGATATAAATTTTGGAAGAACTGGAGTTTGTAAAATCACGGAAGATGGCCTTGTGATTGCTTGACTGAGTTTTGGAAATTATGTACATGAAATAGCTATGCCGTATTCTATCTTTTGCTTGTGAAATGTTAGAATATTAAGGCAGGTTTTCAGGTGAAAAAGAGCATCATGATTTAATGGTTTTGAGGGCACTGGATGTAATGGATGTAGCTGGCCACATGTATATTGGAAAAATTAGAAAGCTTTATTATGCCCACATGTGAATGGTTCAAAGGGATTTCATGCAATTCTGTGCAATCATCTGGATGAATTCAAGGATGTATTGAGGGAAGTGGACACATGTATTTGTCATTGGAAATAATGATGTTCAATACTCCTTGGGAAATCTTGTACGTGAAATTCCTTGTTGGATTTGACATTCACTCTCACAGCTAGAAGTTTCGTACTTTCCTGGCTGTACCGCACACTTCACGACATCTTTGGTGAACCCGACGTGAAAATTGCTGGGGTGAGAGTATGTGGTGAAATCCCCGTGAACTATGTATGTGATGATTTCAGCATATGTATGAGGCAGAAAACCTTGATGGCCTATGATCTAGAGGGTATTCCTTAAGGGTACAGGCAGCAGAGCCAGTATGATTTGTTGGTACCATTTGACCCGGGTGGATTAGGGAAGAAGAAGGATTACAAGGGCTTATGACACTTGTTCACCTCAAGAGAAGGGGATAACAAGGAGCTTGTATAGACTTGTAGTTCTCTCTTAGGACTGTAGAATGGGTAACAAGGGCTTGTGACACTCATCCTTCTCGACAGCTGAGGAAGGAGAGGAGCTTGCAATGACTTGATCCATTCTTGCCACTTCAAGGGCCTATGACACTCATCTATTCCAATAACCAAGGATAGAGAGGAGCTTGTAGTGACTTGAAGCTAACCCTTTGTCTCAAGGGCTTATGACACTCAACCTTTCTGATAGCTGAGGAAGGTGAGGAGCTTGTATTGACTTGAGGTCTTCCCTACAAGTTGCAAAACAGATAGAATGCTCAAGAACTCATGAATGCCGGAAAGGTGGACACTTCTTTGTACTCTGATTGTCAGGATATCTGAAAGAAACTCTTTGAAAAACAGGGCTAAATGTATGCAATGATAATCTGAATGAATGGTTCGACATAGAGAAAGCCCAAAACATCAGAAGGATAAAAGGAATGCCAATGCAGAATGCTGTAGAATTGAGTGTATGAACATGGAGATTAAAGCTCTACTCGTTGTTCAGGAAAGCCATATATGATGGCATTATATGTACACATGGAATGCTCATTTGAAAGGGAAGTGCATGCCTTTATGACCAGGGGTAGGTTGCAGTCAAATGCATATGTGGGGAGCTACCTTATCCGCATGTTTGATGCGTGTGGTAGTTTGTTGGAAGCCAATGAAGTCTTCAACAAATTGTGGGAACACAATTGCTACACATGGAGTGCAATCATTTCGGCACATGTTAACCATGGGAAACCAGATGGGCATACCTTTGTGGCCGTCCTAAAAGCATGTATCACCCTCACAGAGCTCAAACAAGGCAAGGTGATTCATGCTCATGTTATTAAAAGCACTTTAGGGCTGGATGTTGTCATTGGCAACACTCTTGTTGACATGTATGCAAAATGCGGAAGTGTCGTAGATGGGTGGAGTGTCTTTGACAAGCTTCCAAAGCACGATGTGGTGACTTGGAATGCAATGATTGGAGGATATTCTCGGAATGGTTTCGGGCTGGATGTGTTTTGTCTCTTTTGGAAAATGCAGCATCAAAGCATACAGCCAGACACATTTACTCTAGTAAGCAAATGGAGGGCGTGTTCCCAAATGCTGTCACATTTGTTGGCAGTTTGAAAATTTGCAGCCGGACAGGATCTCTAGAAAGGGGACAAGAAGTACATGCTGAGATTGCAAAAGAGGGTTTTGAATCAGAAACTTTTGTTGGTAGTACCTTGTTGGACATGTATGCCAAATGTGGCCTGCTTGTGGAAGCACAGGAGGTGTTTGATGGGCTATTGGTTAGAGATGTGGTCTCATGGACAGCACTGATCGCAGGGTATGGAGATCATGGACATGGACAAGCAGGACTGATTGAAGAAGCAGAGACTCTTATTAATGAAATGCCTTATACTCCCACTTCAATAACTTGGACAACTCTGCTTTTCTCCTTTTTCAACGAATGTAAGCAGAAGGGTTGATGCCAAACAAGTACATTTTTTTTCTAGTCTTTTATCTGCATATGCCAACCAAGCGGCTTTATCTGAAAGCCAACAAGTGCATGTCCAAGTTGCAAGCAGTGGGTGCATGGATGATAATTATGTTGGCACAGCACTGGTCGGCATGTATGGAAAATGTGGCAGCGTGGAAGATGCACGGAGAGTGTTTGTTCAAATGCAAAAACAAGATGCCATCTTCTGGAATACAATGATTGCTCTCTATACCTTGTCAATATGTACGGAAAATGTGGCAATCTGGAGGGCTCATGGAGAATGTTCTGCACTTTACGCGATCGTGATGTTGTTTCATGGAATGTCATCATTGCAGCCTATGCCCAGCATGGCAAAGATAGTAGTAGTCTCCAAATCTTTGAGCAAATGCAGCAAGAGGGAGTACTACCGAACAGTATCACACTCGTCAGCATTTTCGAGATATGTGGCAGCCAGGCTGTTCAAGGTAACGGTGAGCGATTGCATGCTAGTATTTTTGGCAGAGGACTTTATTTAAATACTGCTGTGGGAAATGCCCTTGTGAACATGTACGGAAACTGGGGCAAACTATGCAAAAGGTTCAGGAAGTTCTTGTGGTCCTTTGAAGACGCTAGAACTTGGAACTTTGTCTCATGGGAAGTAAGTGTGTTCCACGAAAGAGGATGGGGGTTGGGGAATTCCAGACATAATCAAGCAGTCAGGTGAACTGCTAGCCAAATGGATCACAAGAGTGGAGTCAGATCAGCCATGGGCAATCATCACAAGGAAGAAACTAGGTGAAGCTGATGTCCTGGGGAAAAAGTGGACTGACACCCACTGGTTAGACAAGTTGATGTTTCCAGGCAGCATCAAAATCAAAGGCTCTGAACACATTCAGAGATTAATTCAAAGCTGGAAGGAAACTCTATCAAATGCTAAGTGGAATGGCTCTGCAAGAGGTGACTCCTCTCTATTACAGAGTATCTGGCTGTGTAAGGATGCCTTTAAGGATGGAGTCTCAACCATACTCAGGAACAAAAAGCTTGCTAAAAGGGCTGCACAACAAAGGGCTGAAAATCTTTAAGGACTTGTGGAGCAGCAGTACCCAACAGTGGGCAATACCAATTAATACTTGGCAGAGACTTACCAGGGATGAGCAGCTATTCTTGGTTGACTTAATTAGCAGGATCAAAGACTCTTGGCCTACTGCTAGATTTCTCTCTCTGGAGCAATGTATCACAGAATGGAAGGTTAAGGAAGTGAGACTTGATAAGAAGATTAAAAATATAGTCAGAACTGACAAGTGGATTGAGAAGCTAGCAAGGAGCTGGAACAAAAAGGGTATTCATCTGACTCCGTAGAAGAGGTCATCCAAGGTGCGGAAAGCTTCAGGGTCTGGAAGATTGGATTTAATGCTCTGGAGAGTGCTTCATCTGAAGCTCCTAGTAAGGGAAGTCACTACAAGATAGGGGGATGCCAAACCAACACTTGTGTAAGTTGCATTAGCTGGCAAAGAGAATGGAGATGGAGTTTTAACAACCCTTGAAAATAGGCTTCTTATGAGCAGGATGATCAATACAGGAAATTCAACCAGTCAGGAAAGCCTTGATGAGAATGTGGGTTCAGAGGATGAAAAAGCTGAAGATAACGTGCCAAAATTTGATAAAGATGAAGGCAAATCAGTATAAATTTGAATGAAGATTAGCCTATATAGCAACTTGGTGGCACATACCGGAGGATGTGCAGGTTTAGAGGGGGTCGATGTCGTGCTATGGCACGTCCATGCAATGAAAGCATGCTCAGAGACTATTTTAAATGGATTGAGATGCGTGGACATGAAAACAGTGAAGTACATGTGTGTATATGCTTTAAAATACAAGCCTGTGTGGGTAATAGAGGAGGACAGGGAGCCATTTTGGAGGCAAAATATCAGGAGCAGGGAGTGCCTGATGAAGATGCTACGAACTGGAGAAATATAGTCAAACATATTGGGAACAACTTTGCAGAAGGAAGTTTTTGCAAAGGAGCTATGGTTTGAGATATTTTTAGCCTCGAATGTGGGTACTTTTCATCCGGAGCAGTTGCAGATGATAAATGGTCAGCTTGATGCAAGTGCTGAAGCCATCAATCTTATGATGGCTTTGTGTTCATGGGATCCTAGTCAGCGACCAACAGCCATTGAAGCGCTTCAGCATCTTTTTTTTTCGGTTGGCTCATATACCCCACCATGCACCTACTAATTTGGGCAGAAGGGGAAAGTTTCCCTCTCCCTTTTCAGAAAAAGCGACCTTGGCCTGACAGAGAGGGGGGCAGGAAACCAAGAGGGGGGGCCTCCTCGTTGAGGAGGAGAGCCCTATATGTTTTGTGTGGGGCGCTACAGCAGGTTTTTCAGAGAAGGGCCCCGTTCGTGTTTTTGTGGACTAGCTGCAGCCACAGGCGCAGCCTGGGTTTGAAGGAACTGGCAGCACTGAAAGCTGTTTCAAGTGTGGTTACTGAATACAAGCTGGAAGGTTATTATACGCTTGACTATGTGGAAAAGCAAGTTGCTCTCTTGGAGAAGACCAAGGCAGATAGAAAGAGAGTGGCTACTGCCTCAAAGGCTTCGCAGCCATTGAAGAGGCCTCGTACTAATGACCGCTCCCCTAGTGGTGGCGGTGGCAAAAGTGGTACAGCATCTCCAGAGAGACCTTTGTATGGGACACATGATAGGAATCAGTATGATGGGTCTGGCATGTCGCCATTTGGTATCATGGTAATGCCTGGGTTTGATCAGAGGCACTTAAGGGCATACACGTCTTCTTATGGTGGCCTTGCTCCAAACCCTACTGCTCCTGCTAGCTCGTGTGTGCATCCGTCTATTGGACTTACTCCACTTGGCTACAGATCTGCTGCTCATGCTGGCCCTCAAGTTCTCTAAGTGGTTACAACTATGCCTCAGCCTTATCTTCATTGGGGATGGGTGGGTTCAAGCCTTATCGATAGTGTTTTAGGTGGATGATTTTGACAGAATTGGAACCTCAAGGACCATGTAGGACAGGAACAAGCTGGTCTTATAGTCTGTTTCACGGATGCTGCAGCATGTATGTATCTTTGATTCTGCTCCTTAATGGTAACCCCTGGCTGATTGCAGTCATTCATGCACCATGGTATAGCAGCAATTCTAAACATCAGGATGATGGTGAGGAAATGAGGAAGTCCATGGAGCTTATTCTGAGGGAAGCAAAACTGGATTTGATATTTGCAGGTCATGTCCATGCATATGAACGGAAGGACTAGAGAACGGCTCAATGGGAAGAAACCGGGATGAGGCAAACATGTCGATGGAGGCTTTGCCCATCTAAAAAACCAGGATTGTATTATGATGGATTAAGTGATAATGATTTATAATGTGCATCTGTTCTCTCTCTTCTCCCTTCATTATATTTGCTTATCGGCTGCTTGGCCTATGGGAAAAAGTGACCTTGTTCCCCTATGTGTGTGTGCTTTGCCTTGTACAAGCGCCTTTGAGAGAGGAGGGAGGAGGTTTAGCAGAATTTATTTTCTCTGAAGAATCAAATCAAGTGAATTACAAAACACCAAACTCTCACAGCCAGACACCCAGTGTGTTCCCGGCTAGACTGCACACGTCACGACAACGCAGACTCGTTGGTGGACGGTTATCCATCATCATATTTGGGTGAAAAAATACAATGCAATAACCACCAAAATTCCCAAGAATAAATGTGTGAGAGCATCAAAATCACATAACCTATGTGAAGTGACCCTTTGAGATTTTGAAAGGTTGTGGACCTTAATAATAAAAAATATTTTTGATGACTGCGCCCTCTTTAAACCTACACATGCTGCAGGTTGCGTTTGAACACCCTGTTTACTACGAGACAAGGCTGCCAGCACTGTACTCTGCTACGCGACAAGGTTGCGAGATGCTCTGGTAATTGTGTGCTAAAATGGGACCAACTAGGTCTCCATTCTCCTCAACTCTCCGTTGGTTGCAAGTTCCATGGTGAGCTTCACGGAACCTTCTCTCTCTCCTGCACCACTGCTTCATCCCGTTCGGAAGGCCAGCTATGGCAAAGCAGCCTTCTATATAAACCTCGCTTGACACAGCCCTTCTGCCCCTTGGATCTACGCCGCTTTCCTTGACTGTTTCTTGCAGTAAGCCACTGCCGCCTATCAACTATGCCACCTTCACTTTCTACCACCACTGACCACCATTGATCCATAATGAAGACATCCATTTGTTACTGTCCATTCTCTCATCTTCTTCTGCAGCTTTTTGTTCTCCACTCAACTGCTTCTGCATAGCAGCTATGGCTGTCCTTCCGCTCGTGTTGCTGCGCTTTGGTTATCCAACGTCCAGCCTCACGTATGGCTGTCCTTCCGCTCGTGTTGCTGCACTTTGGTTATTCAACGTCCAGCCTCACGTTTAGCTATGTGGCTGTTGCCAAGGGGCAAGGTGGACCTGGCACCATCCGCTGGGCGCTTCCTCAACTACCTACTTTGCTGCTTCACTGCAGCACTGATGACCACAATCTTTCGCCATTATTGGTGCTATCTTCTTGAGGGTGACCTCGATTTCTTTCATCGATTTCTACTGCTGGATGGGTTGTCTCCATGCCAGCTTCTCTTACTTGCATGCTATACCCAGTTGCATCCTCTTCAAGCTCCATCATTGAGCCTGTAAAAAAACCTTCTCTCGGTTGCATCCTCATTTGTCCTTTCATGGACAAGGCTTCACAAGTCTTCTTCTTTGCTGCGATTTCTTACATTGATGTAATTGGCATCACACACCAACTACCTCTTCTTTGCCTCTTCTAACCTCTCTCATTGAGGTTTCTCCCATAGCCATCAACATGGCCTTCAAATCAGCATGCTTTTCCTTCAATGCATGCATCCATTCAAGGGTGCTTTTCATTTTGGTTTCTCTCAAGAAACCAAGGTGCAAACCAATGTGAAAACTCCAAAAGCTTCCACCAAACATTGCCCATCTTCTATGAGCAAAAACATGAGCATCACTCTTTCCAATGTGCTCAACCATGGACTTCTTCCAAGCCCATAACCACTTGTCCCTTCTTAGACAAGCATTGCACCTCTTACACTCTTTGCCCAAATGCAAAGAACCATGGGATCCACAAATCCCACACATAGCAACCCTTCTCAAATATGAACATTCTTCCATGCTCAAATACAAAACTTTGAGGCAAAACTTCACAAAACCAACCTTCTTGAGGCATAATCAGCAGCATATCTTCTCTTGGCAGCTTTTCCTTGACGATGATGAAGACTCCATAGCCTTCATAATGCTGAAATCTCCATTTTCAGCTTCCTTGATGATGAGAAAGCTCTCCATGTTGCAAAACTCCATTTGCAACTCTCTTGGGCAGCTTCTATGCAACCTCCTTGTTGCAAATCTCCTCTCAAATCCTCACAAATACAAATCTCCTCTCAAATCCTCACAAATGCAAATCCAAATGATAATATGAGTGTGTATAATTTTTTCCATAATAAGCTGAAAATAATGCTTAATCAAAGAAACACACACCCAAACTAATATACATAATAATCACCCATGACCAAGAGCCCATTTGGCTCTGATACCATGATAAGATTCTAGAAATGGGATTGGTCATGGTGAAGGAGATAGATTAAGCATAAGATTAAGGTGGATTAAACCACACTAAAAACTCCATGACTAGAGAGAGAGAGATTGCACACTCAACACTATTCCCTTGTATTGCATATCACAATGAACCATACAATGATATAGGCTTTCTAGCCTTGTCCCACTTTACACATCATCATCCATGTGGCAACTCCTTTTCCACTCTTTTGGTCAACTCTCACACACCATGCAATATTACATGTGGCATTCCTATCTCACCACAATATCTTGCACCTCTAGGGTGCTTTCCCACATACACACAACACCACGATTATATCTCTCAACACCCCCTCTTAATCGAGGTGTTCCACAACTCACCCATCATCCATCACCCATATCAATGTAGCATTGCACAACCGCAATCGCTACCTTTCAACAGCCTAAGACACCACCAAGTGCTATACTACTGACATCAGTAAAACCACTTCAAATTCCTTGGTGAAATTAAGAAGTTTCAAGAGACTAGGGCAAAAGTAATAATGGCCTTGAGCCGATCAAAACTATTTTGATGGATTGGCAGCCACACTATTTTGCAATCCTTCTTAAGAAGATTCATAAGGGTGTAGCTACTAGGGCATAATCTTTGATGAAAATCCTGTACCATCCTGTGATTCCCAAAAACCCACGAACTTCATGAATTAATTTAGGGGGTGGCCACTCCAGTATATCTTTGACCTTGGTGGGATCTATTGATATACCATCTTCGGAGATGATGAATCTAAGATTCTCAATTTGATGAGTAAAGAAGGTACATTTAATCTTCTTAGCATAGAGTTTATGTCTACGTAGCAATTGCATAATCCTACGCACATGTTCCTCATGCTCTTCCATTGACTTGGAGTAGACTAAGATGTCATCAAAAAAGACAAGCGCAAATTCATCCAAGTAAGGACGGAATAAATCTTGCATTAGGTGGTTGAAGGTTTCAGGAGCATTGGTTAACCCGAATCACATTACAGTAAACTCATAGTGGGGCATAACAGGAATTGAAGGCTATCTTGGGTATATCTACTTCCTTGACTCTGATCTGATAGAGTAACCAAACCTCAAATCTATTTTTGAGAAAACTTTGGCCCCATGAAGCCTATCAAAAGCTCGTCGATATATGCGAGGGATAGGATACATATTGTTGACAGTGACTTGATTTAGCCCTCGATAATCTATGGAGATGTGAAGAGTGATGTCCTTAACAGGTGCTCCCTAAGGAGAGCTACTGGGGCGTACAAATCCTTGCTTAATGAGTTGGGAAAGTTGCTCCCTTAAGCTCAATGGCTTCAGGGAGGGACATTTTATAGGGCATTTTTGAGATGGGTTGAGCTCCAGGGATTACCTCGATTTCATGATCGACTTCTCAAGGAGGTGGTAGCCCTGTAAGCTCGTCATCAAAGATGTCAGAGAATTCTTGGAGCCAAGAGGGTTCTGTCTCCTTACTAGGTTCAACGGCTTTGTTGAGCTTGAGTAGGAAAACTTGATATCCCTTACGTGTTGTGCTCCCTTTGAGAAGATGTTTTGCCTTGACTATCCTAGATTTAGGTTTACATCTCTTCCCCTGAAATGGATACTCCTTGGCCATGCTCATTTTCAAAAGTGATACTCCCCTGGTTACAATGAATACTAGCTTTTTTTGCAATTAGCCAATCCATCCCAAGGATTCCATCATAAATTCCTAATGGCAAGACTCTAAAGTGGCCATGAGTTTTCTCATTAGAGCCAGCTCAAAATCAAGGTTTCCAAAGATACTACTTCTTTTCCACTAGCTAACTCTATAATCATTCTTCTAGCTGTTTTTTGACCCAAGTTTAATTTTTTCAAACACCTAGGAGAAAGAAATAAATGGATACTACCACAATCAATCAAAATCTAGAATGGCTTACCACGATGAGTGGCTGGGGTTTGGATTACACCAAATTGTTGATTTGGACCTTGATGTTCTACCATCGCATATGGATGGTGGCGCACTCTTTTTCAGCCATTTCTATTGGCAGTTATTCACTTATAGTATAGGCAGTTCTACCAACTGCTCCTCCGCGGTCTCTGCCACATCCACTGCCTCTTGCACCTTGGTGGGTAGGGGTTCCACGGCCTTGATTTGCTCTGCCACCTTGGGGAAAAGATGTTGCTAACTTGGGACAGTTGGCCCTAAAGTGTCCCGGCTCATTGCATTCAAAACACAGAGGGCCTTCTCTGGAAGAATCAAAACACAAGCGAGGAACAAAAGAGTTCCTTTGCTTCCCTCAGTTATAGTAAGGGAAATTTTGTTAGGTTTTCTTGTATAGGGATGATCTTTAGGGTTTGTCTCAGGGAAAGATCTCTTTTTAGGCTTAGCTTTGTTGGTCTTCAATTCTTTCACAAGAGGCTTTTCTCGTATATGAGAGCATCCTATAATGTACTTGGCTCATTGCTTTCAAGATGGGAATCTAAGGGTTCATTTAAACCTTGGCAGAAACGAGCCACTTGCTGGGAAGTAGTTATAGCTGGGGCATACTTCCGAAGAGACTGATAAATTTGGAATAGTAGTCTTTGAGAGTTAAGCAGCAGCAGCACTGCCTAAGACTAAAAAACTCGTTCATCTTTATGGATTCATGGGATGGGGAAACATATCTTTCCTTCACGGCTTGCTTGATGTCTTCCCATGTTTCAGAATGCTCGGCAACTCCCTTGTCGGCACCATTGTTTCCACCAGAGTTTAGCATCTTCGGTGAGGCAGAACCGTGCAAGCATAGACTAATTTGTTGCTCCAGTACACCGGCAACAAAGACATAATCGTCCATCACTTCAATCCAGACTTCAATATCCTTCTCAGCCTTTGAACCTTCTCCCCCTTAAAGGAGGGAGGTTGCATTTACTTGAGCCGGATCTTCTTTTCTTGGATATCGGTGTATAGCGCATTAGAAAGTGGAGGTTGATTGTCATGGCCATCATTGTAAGATTAAGTTTTTAAGATTATAAGATTCATACTTTGCACAACGCTTAAGCTTTTGTTTTTTAAAGTAAAACATTGAAATCATTTTATTTCTCAAATATTTACAAGGACAAGTTTTATTACAAAGATTTGAGACTAGTATAATTAGTCTTATTCGTCTTCATGAAGGGAAATTCCTAAGCTTGGTAGACTCTAGATTGGGCTAGGTCCCAACACGGCTACCCTATTGGCGGGGGTAAGACCTGCATCACTCGGTCATACACCCAGCAGTCCTGTAGTATGCAAATCCCATCTATAGTCACAGAGGTGTCAGGCCTAGGAGTACCCACGAACCAAAATAAATAGACCATCTTCAACTTTTCAATCCAACAAATCCGCTTTAGGTCATTTGTAACGTTTCCAACTTGATCCGCTCAGATGAAGAAATATCTCGGTCCACGACTCTAGAAATCTTTACCCCATCCTCTTTCGATATGAGACAAATGGGGGAGGGACATCTTCTCTAGTATCTGCACCATGGTGTCACGGAACTGGAAATTTGGGGAGAGACAAGCGGTCTAGAAGATGCACTAGAAAAGTAGAAGTATCGAGTAGGCATCTTCTTCTTCCTACAATCATTCAAACATCAATTCAAATTTGGGGAGAGACAAGCGGTCTAGAAGATGCACTAGAAAAGTAGAAGTATCGACGAGTAGGCATCTTCTTCTTCCTACAATCATTCAAACATCAATTCAAATTGTTCTTAGTAAGGCATTTTTATTAATTAGCATTGTGTTAGGTAAAACATACATTGCAAAACAGTCCTTAAATGGCAAGTCCTAGGAGCTAAGATCGGCTTTGATACCAATTGTAAGGTTCCCCCCTTCCAAAATAGGCGAAACACTTAAGATAGTCTACTAAGGCTTAACTTGGAGGAAATTTCCTACTCGTCGACACCTTGACCGTACAAAGATTCAAGGATACGATTTGTAGGTAAGACCTAGTCCTATCCCACAGAGGGGGAGCGTGGTCTTCTAAAAATTAAATCACCCATAGGGTAATTTATCATAATTTGGGCAACTACTAATCTTGATTCCTAGAGACAATGCATTTTTCCTCATCCATGCAAGGCATAGCCGCTGGCCTAGTCTTCTAGAATAGAGTTGCCCGAGAACCTATTTATCTAGCGTAGGGCTTTCACTTAATCTATTGGAAAGCTACTCGACTAATCGGTCCACCTATCCATAGGATGGTTCCGTCGGGGCATTCCATCCTCCCACTTTCCACCCTCCTACTCACGTGTCACTGTTTGACACAAATAAACATGTTCCTTAATTAAAGCCCTTTCACAAGGTTTGTTAAAACGGCCTCTTTCCACAGTATAATAATGCTAAAGACAAGATATATATGAAAAAGAAAGTTTACACATACAAGCCAAACCAACTCTCTTATTCTTTTCCTTTATACTGCCGATGATCTAGAATTCGGCCTTCCAACCTCTATGAAAGATCCCTACCCCCTCCACGCAACGGATTCGGAGGTGCTAGCAGCGGAAGTAGCACTCCGTGCGCGCGGGGCAGGATCCCTCACTTATCATGGCCTCACCCACGGATATCGGGACAAGAGACTAATCCCTCGGTTCTTCAAAAGCCGAACCCGAAAAAACTTCCCTCGCTCAGAAAGCATGGGCGAGTCCACCAGGATATTTGTACTTTAATGTAGTCAGGGTCATTACTGACCAAACTGATTCGACCAAACCTGTGAGTCACTTGGTCAGATCAAGGAAGAAACTTGCACTTGGATCATAGAAGCCAACACTTTTTTCCCCATCGAGAGGCACAGCCGTTGATTCTTTTTCCATAGAACAATTACTATCCGGGATTTACTTCATCTATCGTACTATAATAGAATTGAGTCTCATTTTACGGATCCATCAGTCCAGCCTAACCCCATCATGGGTTAGCCAACCGCCCAACCACTATAGTAATGGGATCCAATTAGGAATTTGGTTAGGTTTTGTCTCGGGTACCAGGGAAAAGAGTTCGCAGGCCCCCTAGCCGGATATTCATGCAAATTTAACACCAGTCACACCACTTACACACCCAATATGAAATTGCCTTTTTCACAGATTTAGCTATCTTTAAAACAATCTTTTAATGAAACCATAGTGTCACTGATCATAATACTCCAAAATATGCCGGATATTCATGCAAATTTAATGCCAGTCACACCACTTACACACCCAATGTGAAATCGCCTTTTTCACATATTTAGCTATCTTTAAAACAATCTTTTAATGAAACCATAGTGTCACTGATCATAATACTCCAAAATATCCGGTTGAATCCTAATTTCCAATCATTCCTTCATCGGTGTACCTATAGCATCCATTGGCAACCAGAACGCTCACCACCTGTCCCTGAGGGGCCTTTTCGATAGTTCCTAACTCATAGTACCCGACAATATATTCACTTATAAAAATCAAGATGGAATCTCCATTGAAGATCAGCAAGATCAACCAAAAGATCCATATAACAGAGCCATGGACTCATCCGTTGAGGACCAACAAGGTCAATCAACCAAATCCATGCCCGGTTTCAGAAAACAACTCTTACTCCTTGTTCCAATATCTTCCCCGACGCACGTGTGGGTATCTTCAGCAACCCAGAGCCCGAGCATCGTATGGTCAGCACCCTCTAGGATCCTTCGCAGAGCAGCTGACCTAGCGTTTCACTCATAGGCCGTTTCCTTGGTCCCTCATCCACCATACCGGAAGCTCACCATTTAAATCCAACTGAGGCTAGTCGAGACCTCGACCGACCTTGCTACGCGAGACATCCTCCATTGACTCTTTGTCAGCTATTGCAACTTTATCAGCTAGGTCACCACGACCTCATTCAAAAGACGGTCAAAAATGCTTCCCCAACATTTTTGACATAAAATAGTCATTTAAAAACAGGTCATAAATAGAGTTCCTATAATGAACTCTCGTCTTTCACATTGTTCCACATCCGTCCACATTACTTAATCCATATCCAATTCATATGTATACCCATTCTCATCCAATCACATCATTTTCCATCTCATCACATCTTTCCTCATTTATTCTCATCACATCTCATCCACTCGCATCAACCCATATTTACATCCCATCACACCTCATTCATTTCACATCTATCTCAATTTACATCACATCTCATCTCATTCATTTCACATCTATCTCAATTTACATCACATCTCATCTCATTCATTTCACATCTCATCTCATTCATTCTTATCCCCATTCACATCACATCATATCACATTTCATTCATTCACTCACATCGATATATCACATCCTTTCACATACATATCCACATCCATTCTTCCACATACACAACCACATCCATTCTTCCACATACACATCCGCATTCATTCTTCCACATACACATCCACATCCACATCCATTCTTCCACATGCACATCCACATCCATTCTTCCACATACACATCCACATTCATTCTTCTACATACACATCCACATTCATTCTCATCCTATCACATCCCGTTTACATCTTATCACATCCTATCACATCCCATACACATCTTATCGCATCCTATTTTCACCTTATCTCATCCATTCACATGCTATTCCCATTTAATAGCTTTTTCTAGGTTGATCCCGAGAATGGGACTTCTTCTAAATTTCTGCCAATTACTTGGTCTAATTAAAGGTTCTTTTCTCGACGACTATTTCCATATTCATTCTCAATTTCTCAAATGAATTATATTCAATATTCCTCTTTTGAATAAAAGAATTCATGGGATTTACAGAAATCAATTCTACCCATATTTTCACTTTTGATAATTAATCATAAATTGAATTATACTAAAAACTCCTCTTCTTCTCATTTAATTTCTTGGATCTCAATTACCACAAAATTTTCTCTTTTTGCATTTAATTATTTGCATTCCAATGTCATGGTTATTCCTCTTTTATCATCAAATATTTCTCATAAAGTAATTTCATCTAAAATAAAATACCCATTAATTCAATATGCTAGGAATTTCTCTTTTTCCATCTAAATGATGGAATTCCAAATGTCATAGGAATTCCTCTTTTAACATTTAAATATTTCTCATAGATAAAATAAATTTATCTAAATTCCATCTTTGAATTTAATTAAAATACTCATTAATTCCAATATGCTAGGAATTTCTCTTTTTCCATCTAAATGATGGAATTCCAAATGTCATAGGAATTCCTCTTTTAACATTTAAATATTTCTCATAGATAAAATAAATTTATCTAAATTCTATCTTTGAATTTAATTAAAATACTCATTAATTCCAATATGCTAGGAATTTCTCTTTTCCCATCTAAATGATGGAATTCCAAATGTCATAGGAATTCCTCTTTTAACATTTAAATTTATCTATGCAAAAAGATAAATTCAATTAAAATCCTTCTTTAATTTTTAAATAAGAATATACATTATTTTAGCATCCCAAGTTTTCTCTTACTTCATTGGAATACATGGATTTCCATTGTCATAGTGGGGATTACTCTTTCAACATAAAAATGGATTACTAGAAATTCCTCTTTTTCTTTATTAACTATTTATGCATAAACATAGAAATCAAAATTTTCATGATTATAATGAGAATTATTCAATTAATCTAGGATGATTAATCCTAGAATATGGTAGGAAGTCCTCTTTTCATATTATGAATGAAAATGATTTATGTGTTTATTTTTCAAAAAATTTGCCATAGCTCCACTGCTATTACTGATAAATCTCAATAAATTTGAAAGGATAAAGTTTAGTATTATTCATATGATTAGAATAACCACTGATTGGATCATTATCCAATTATGGATTGATTCTTAATTTTACCATAAATTAAATAGCATAAAAGTATTAAAAAGCCATTATTTTGGCCTCCAATTAAACAAGCATAGAAATTACTTTTCGATTAGAGAAATGCTTCATGAGAAGCCTCATTCGAATTGAGAATAGGTCATAGGAATGACCATTCTTTGGGGGAGAGAGAGAGAGAGAAATGCTTAAAAACCATTATAAATTAAGCATAAATAGAAATTTATGTGTTTCTTCATTACAATACATTAAAGAACTTCAATAGTATTCAAAAGCCATTCAAATTAATGCTTCTCAAGCTTGAGAGGGGTTGAGAAGAGAAACATTTGGAGATTTAAGAAAATGAAGATAATAATCCACTCTTTACCTCCTAAATTACTTGATTCTTTGATCACAGTAGAGGCCCCCAATCAATCAATTGGTTTGGTATGTTGATGAAGTCTCCAAGGAAGATTGAAGAGAGAGAGAGAAGCTCCAATCTCTTCAATTTGTAGAGGATTTTTAGAGGATAATAGAAAATATCATTATTTCAATATAATACTAGCATGGTATAGTTCTCATAATTTTCTACAAAGGGCTAAGGATCTATTTATAGGTGAGGGAGGCCTCTAACCAAGTCCAACTAGTTTCTAGAATTTTCCAGGTTCAGTTTGGCTGAATTTGGACAAGATTTGGGCTCCCTTTTGATTGATTTGGTTTGATCTAGGAGAGATGAGAGATAAAAAATATCACGATTTTTTTGAGTTTAAAACTCCACCACACATGTGAAATAGGCACCTCCTTGAAGAGCCCCCTTCTCCTTACCAAGGTGTCAAAATTGAATCATTATACCCAGTAATACTCATAGTTTTTTTACTAATAAACCTTGTCCTTAGTCAACTCTTCATCTTATGTAAGCATTTACTCATTTTTGGGGATTTTTCTTTTATAAATTGGATTTATCTCCTCCCCACACTTGGATTGATCCTATTGGCCCATAGGAACCTTAATTGGAGCATAATTCAAAAATTTCTGAAAATCTGGACCCTTAGGCTAAGGTCCTTTATACTTATTTTCAATTAATTTCAAATGCACATTGGAAAGTTCTTTTTGAATTTCTGTTTTAGGGGAAACCATTTTAGACACTAGGAGGATTTTTATATCCAAAAATATCTCAATTTTGGATTACCTCTCTCTAGATATTTTCTCTCTCTAGGTCAAAACAGGGTAAAACAGAATCTTTCTTTTATTTCAAAGAGGGGAATAATTACAAGATCAGAAGGGGAGGTTCTGTTACATTCCCGTAACGCCTACGGGCGTTACCACAAGAGGGGACGGCCTCTGGCTCACCACCCAGCCATAGAGGAAGAATGAGGATTGCCCCTCATCCCCCAGGCTATATAGTGTGTGGCCTGCCATCCACACTAGCCTGGCCACCCATGACTCCGCATGGGCGTCCTCTCCCACACTGAACCCCGGATATAGCCATCCGGTCTGTCGTCGGTCACACAGGCATTACAGCCTACGTGACATTACCCCCCCTTAAGAAGAGTTTTCGTCCTCGAAAACAAACTGGGGAATCCTTTTGAAAATTGCACTACGGCATTCCCAGGTAGCTACCTCCTCATCCCTATCTGTCCATTTAACAAGTACCTTCTGGTACACTTTATGTCGGGTTTGTCTGTCTCGATACCCAAGAATCCTTTCCGGTTCATGTGGTATCTTTGGTGGAGTGATCAATTCCACCAAAATATCTAGAGAAACTACGTTCTCTAACCCGTGAACTGATTTCTTCAGGTTACTAACATGGAAGACAGGATGAACTTGAGAACTCTCCGGTAACTCAAGTTTGTAGGCTACGTCCCCAATCTTCTTAAGGACCTTGAAAGGACCGCAATATCTAGGAGAAAGTTTATCACACTTTCCCGTTTACATGGTTGCTGACTGCGCAGGAACCTTTAAAAATACAAAGTCACCTTCTGCAAAGGTCACTTGTCTGCATCCTTTACGGCATAAGTTTTAGCGCGATTTTGAGTGCTACGAATGCTCTCTCGTGCGGCTCTGAGCATATCATTCATATCTTCAAGGAAATCCTTGACAGATTGAATCTCCTCCTTTTCTAGGCCTACAGCCATCGGAGATCTCGGCTGGAATCCATACATTAACATGAATGGTGTAAATCCAGCCGTCTCGCTGAATGCTTGGAGCTATTATAAGCAAACTCCAATATGGGCAAATATTCTTCCCAATTTGATTGCTTCTTATCAACATAAGAATGCAATATATCTTCTAGAATTTGGTTAACTCTTTCAATGTGACCATCAGACTCCGGATGATCTGCCGTACTCATACTGAGAGTAGTATCCAACTTTTTGAAGATTTTCCTCCAAAAATGGCTGTTGAACTTTCTATCTCTATCTGACACTATATCTGCGGGCAGGCCATATAGTTTGTAGAGATGTTCAATAAAGAGTTTTGCCAACTCTGGCGTTTTTACAGTTTTCTTCGTGGCAATAAACTTTGCCATTTTAGTCCTGTCCACTACCACCCACACCGAGTCATTCCCTCGACTCGTCTTGGGTAAACCGGTAATGAAATCCATGGAAATGATTTCCCATTTCCCTTGAGGAATCTCCAGCGGACGGAGTAGTCCTCCAACCTTAAGACGTTCATGTTTATTGACCTGGCACTTACTGCATTTCAGCACATAAGTCTGGACGTTCTTAAACAAATTAGGCCAATAAAACTGTCTTTTTACTAGTGCATAGGTCTTCTGAATCCCAGGATGACCCGCACTTGGACTATCAAAACTATACCTCGAAGACTCGGCTAGCCTCTCCGGACTAACTCTCGCTCTGATACCAGTGTTACATTCCCGTAACGCCGCTACGGGTGTTACCACAAGAGGGGACGGCCTCTGGCTCACCACCCAGCCATAGAGGAAGAATGAGGATTGCCCCTCATCCCCCAAGCTATATAGTGTGTGGCCTGCCGTCCACACTAGCCTGGCCGCCCATGACTCCGCATGGGCGTCCTCTCCCACTGAACCCCGGATATAGCCATCCGGTTTGCCGTCGGTCATAGGCATTACAGCCTACGTGTGACAGGTTCTTACACCCGTACACCTCAAAAGCTGCAGCCTAACCCTATCATGGGTTAGCCAACCGTCCAACCACTGTAGTGATGGAATCCAATTAGGAATTTGGTTAGGTTTTGTCCCGGGTACCAGGGAAAAGAGTTCCCAGGTCCCCTAGTCAAATATTCATGCAAATTTAATGCCAGTCACACCACTTACACACCCAATATGAAATTACCTTTTTCACAGATTCAGCTATCTTCAAAACAATCATTTAATGAAACCATAGTGTCACTGATCATAATCCTCCAAAATATTCGGTTGAATCATTTCCAATCATTCCTTCATCGGTGTACCTATGGCATCATTGGCAACCAGAACGCTCACCACCTGTCCCTCAGGGGCCTTTTCGATAGTTCCTAGCTACCCGACAATATATTCACTTATAAAAATCGAGATGGAATCTCCGTTGAAGATCAGCAAGATCAACCAACAAATCCATATAAAAGAGCTATGGACTCATTCGTTGAGGACCAGCAAGTTCAATCAACCAGATCCATGCCCAGTTTCAGAAAACAACTCTTACTCCTTGTTCCAATATCTTCCCGGACGCACGTGTGGGTATCTTCAGCAACCCAGAGCCCGAGCACCGTATGGTCAGCACCCTCTAGGATCCTTCGCAGGTGACCTAGCACTTCACTCATAGGCCGCTTCCTTGGTCCCTCATCCACCTCTCTCTCTCTCTCTCTCTCTCTCTCTCTCTCTCTCTCTCTCTCTCTCTGCATCTTTTAAAAATTGTACAAGCAAAGTACTTCTAGGTAGCAAATTACTCACACGATACAAGACTCTAAAAGACTTAAACTACTTAACAAGAATTGAAATGAAGAAAAACCAAGAAGTACATGGAGACAGATTTAGTACTCTAATTCATATTCATCTTCATCTTCATCTACCTTTCCCTCTTCCTCTTCACAGATATCATCGTAGTGCTGTCCTGCTTCCTCTAGGCACTCAGCTAGCAGTGAATCTTTCTGAGTCGATTTATTAAGCTCCTCGTCCATTTCCATTTTCCAAACCTTATAAAGATTATGGTATTCTTTCTCATTATAACCAAATACATCACATACAGATTTTCCCTTCTTGAGACATAACACCCTCTCATTTAAAGTCTTTTTCTTTGCTTTAATATCCTCTCTTCCTCTCTTAGCTACATTCATACATTTACAAAGTTATTAGCTAGGACAATAGGATAGGAAATCCAAAGGGAATAAAATTTACCTGAACTATTTGTGTCATTGTGTCTGAAAGCCATTCAAGGGCTTTAGGTACGGTTCGTGTGGGTGGTGACCAAATCAAAGTCACTTTGCAAATTCATTTGTGTAGCCTAAGGAGTGAGCTGCTTTGAGAAATTGCATTAGAGGGTGGGATTTCATCTTAGGTGCCATTGTGCTTATGCTAATGCTACCCTCCACTAATAGTCAGACATTTGCCCCATTCTTCTTTATAGATGGGGGTTGGGATGCATGTGGCTGAGACTCTTCAGCGTATTGCAGGCCCTCTTCCATCAATCATCACAAATTCTTGGATTTTCCTCTAGAGATAAGACATGATTTGACAGTTGTCCTTTCAGATATGAATATATATATATATATATATATATATTATATTTAAAAAATTACGTTTAATTTTTTTTTAAATTTTCAAATTGTTTGTTTATAATTTAGGTAGTTAATCATTTTGTATTTGAGTGGAAGTTTCTTTGTGTTATTCTAGCATAGAACCATAAAAGTGTAAGAACTATAACTGAAGTTAGAAACACATTTATAAAATATGTATTGTGTGAGTAGGTAGTTGATTGCCATTTGACACGAATATGTGATTCCAACTTGTAGAATCATCCATTTGACACGAATATGTGATTGCCATTTGACACGAATATGTGATTCCAACTTGTAGAATCATCCTTTATCGTGCCAAATGGCATGCTTTTTTGATATCTATTTGGTGGGTTTGTGCCTCCAACCTCCATTGGAGCCTAGTGTGCTTTGAATTGGACAAGAGAATGGTATGGACCATTAATTCAATAACAGGCACGCATGCAGAGATAAGAATGTAGGTATTGGTATTGAAGAACTCTGGTTTATAATAAAGGCCTCCTTCTCATTCATGAATGTTTATTTGTTCTAGGTGCATTAAGAGATTGCTTGTAGCCCTAGGAACAGTCTGCCCTATCGAAGATTTATTTGACTCAGAAATCAAGAATATCTCAGTACCATAGCAGAAAGATAGTTACTCCTGTGGTGGGTGGAGGACTCTTTTTCACGTTGAATACATTCTTGATAGCTTGTACAACTTGAACCCTAGGTTGCAGAAGATAAGAAAATCACCAGCAAATAAAAATTAATATTAAGTCAATGTTCGAAAAATTTCTGAAACACTGTCTTCTTGACTATGCAAAACTATGATAGTTTATTTATAGAGAGTTATAGGGTCATCACTATCATAGAGTGTTATAGGGTCATCATTGTGCAGAACTATGGTAGTTTATTTATAGAGCGTTATAGGGTCATCACTATCAAGGTGATCCTGAAATGTGCAGAAGAGAAAATTGAACACAACCAGCTAGCATTTCCAGATGAGGTAGAGGCTCTGCTCAAGAACCAAACAACTCCCGGATCATTAGGAGAGAAAGAGGAGAAAGAGGAGGAAAATCACAAGGAGGAGAAGCTTTTGAATAACGAGGAGGAGAAGTCAGAAGAGGAGAAAAAAGAGGATAAGCAGGAGGAGGAGAAACAAGAGAAGAAAGAGGAGAAGAAGGATAGAGATAATTATGTGAAAAAGCAGGAGGAGAAGCATGAGAAGATGGAGGAGGAGAAGGAAGAGGAGAAGCAGGAGGAGAAAGAAGAGGAGATGCAGGAGGGGAAGAAGGATGAGGAAAAGCAAGAGGAGAAGCTGGAGAAGCTGGAGGACTCAGGGGAATGAGGGAAAGAAAGATGAGAAGCTGGAGAAGACAAGCAAGAGGAGGACAAGCAGGAGAGGGTGTAGGAGAAAGTTGCAAAAAACATTACACATCAAATTAAACCTAAGAAAATAGATGTAAGCCTACAGTAACAAATTGTAGCATTTGTGATATATCAATATCTATAATGTTTTCAATATCTCTAAATCTTTTGAAGAGTTGTAGAGATCTTAGAAACACTAATTGAATTTTTTTTCCACTTTCGGAGATTGATCATTCTTGACCTTAGTGGTCTTTTAGTCAAAAGACAGTCTGAGTACGTTCAAGCCTAGCAGAGTCACAACCGCTCGTTCTGGCTTTTCATATGTTAGAGTGAGACCGAGATTAGGGTTCTTCCCTTAATGATGGATTGTTGGTTGCATGTGAGATGTTGGGTTGAGAAGATAAGGTCTCCTAAATTTGGTCCTAAAACTCAGAGGTGATATCGCATGGAAAAACAAACTAATCACACATTTGTTGCCTTTATTGAGAACTCAGTTTGGCACTAGACCCATAGTCAAAGCGAGGGGGAATGCTGGAAAAACAGTCCCCCTGTGGTTACACTACAGATGTCATGACGGAGGCTTGCCTAGTGCTGGGGTATCAGATCTCTTGGGAACAATCTTGCTTCTTGTGTGAAGATGAAAGATGGGAGTTTTTATGTAAAATCTTGAATGAGGTGAAAAAAGAGTAGATAGGGGTATTCTGGGTCAGGTTGTATGACAGCTTTGGCACAATTAATATAAATACATATTATTGGTTAAAAAACGTGTTAATATAAATAAATATTATTGGTTTTAAAAAAAACGTATTAAAGACGAAGAGTGAGAGATTGATTCAAAGTCCATCGATTACTTACTACTACAAGCCCTTACACCTCCCAGATGGGCTACCAGTGTCATTATTATAGATTAGGCTAGAGGTAGCCACTGGTGGGGACAGGATCAGTGGATCAGTTGCAGATTGCGGACCAGGTGCCTAACCCGGAACCCACCCCGCAGACGCGTGAGTTGGCTTTGATGAGGCCCACAGAGCATTGATTCGCGTCCCGGAAGTTAAGCCATAGTAGTCCGCCGGAACCCCACACGGTGAAGTTACGGGTCGTCGTGAGCTGATCGCCGCATGCGAGCACCCCATCGAAGGTGTTGCAAATGCCGACGGGCAAGTTACCGGAGGCCTCGCCGTCGAACTTGTAACCACCACCCCGATTAAGGATTTGAGTTTGAGCGGTGATGATGGCCATCGGCAGAATCTCCTTCACCTGGCCGGAGACGCTGTAGGTGTGGATTGACTGACCACCTCCATTATACGCAGCTTCGACAGCTTTCTCGACGGCGATAGCGGCGGCCTCGATCTGATCGGGCGAGAGCTTGCCCTCCACCGCCGTGCGAAAGTCACTCGCCACTACCTTCGCACTCACAGCTACAGCCTGCGCCATTGATGCAGCTTCTTTTTTTTCTATGGAAGTCTAGTGTGAATTCCATGAGATTTTATAGCTGCTGTGCGGCGTGCAGGCGGCGTGGGCATTGGAAAAAATGACAAGATGCTCATCCATGCCCATCCACTGACATCCACTTCATATTCGATTCCAACATGCTTAGCCTTAGTGCGCCATGCCCATCCACTTCATATTCGATTCCAACATGCGAATGCCCATCCAGTGTCCACACGCTACATCCACTCACACCAACAACGATTGGAGTTGAAACCAAATAGAAAACCCATACGTATAGGACCCCACTAGTCCCCCAACCTCATAGTTGGAACCAGCTTCATAGGTACAACCTCTCCTTCTCTAGCAAGCCCAACCTTGACCTCGCTTTGACCCTACCCCTTTTGTGACATATCTCATAATTAGTGCTGACCAAGAGACAAAGTTTTGCACAAGACGTTGATCAAACACTTCACATACTTTGACAAGTGCACTGCATTTGGCATACATACTCACTACTATGAAAATGTTGTTTTCAAGGAACCCCCCTTTGATCATGAAGTCTAGTGCCTATGTGCGTCTCCACTCTCATTTTCCAATAAGCCCTATTTGGCAATCTCATCATGAATTTTTTGCCCCTTGTTAGTAACTTGTCTCATCATGAATTTTGTCACCCTTGTTAGTTGCTCCTATATTGCCACATGATTTCAAGGTGTAAGCAAGGATCATTGCATCTGAATATAGAGGCCCTCATGCTGATCCGTTCAAAACTGTCCAATGTTTGCTGACTTTTGCCATGTTCCACATACCCATGCAATTAGTGTATTCCAAGAGATGACAGGCCGACATGAAGCTCTTCAAGCACTTACTGTGCTTTTGCATAAGAGAACTGCACTTGGCATACATATCCACCAGAGCATTGCCAAACATAATATTATTTCCCACCCATTAATCCATATTCAGCAATCTTATCATGAAATTTCCCCCCCTTCTCAGTTGCTTTTATGCTAACACACGCTTTCAAGATGGAAATGAAGCTCACTGCATCTGGAAATAAGCCCTTACGCTGCATCGATTCAAAATAGTTCAATGCTCGCTCATCTACATATAGGACCCCACTAGTCACCCAACCCGTCCTTCGGATGGAAGAGGAATGGATACCATAGAGTAGGCCTTACATTGATAGGCTTTTATATAGAAAGTTATAATTATAATATTATATATACATATATAATTATATAATTATATAAATATATGTCCATATATACATACGTACATACTAAAACTTACTTAGATTCAACTCTAATTTATATTTTGGGAAAAACAATTAAAGCCATAAACATTAAACATTGTCCAACTCAAACTTTTAAACCCAAACCTCATGACCCATTATAAAAAGTCTATGTTGATGCATTTCTTAGAATAGCTTAAAATGATGACCACACTGAGTATATTCTTCAACTTTTGCATCCCATAACCCTCATTGCTCTTGATTGCTTAGGCTTTGGTTTATTAGTGCACCACATCACCAGGGCTTTAATCTATTAATGCCACTGACTTGGCATTAATGAACTAAAGCCATACCCTAAGGCTAGCTACCCCGTCTCTCTTGGGCTTTAATTTATTGATGCCCATTCCTCACCCTAAGGAGCTACCCCCTTATTTCTTTTACCCCTCTCCCACAAAATGTCAATCTATGCCCTTCTCTCTCCTCTTGCCTCTCTCCTTGCTCCCCCTCCCCCTCCCCCTCCCCCTCTCTCTGTCTCCCCTTGCCCTCTCTCCCCTATCACCTCGATCCCTAACCCTCCCACCTTTCCCTCAACCCTACACTCCCAACCCTATACCCTCCTCACTCTTGATCTCACTCCTGCGCTTTGTTTCCCCTTGCACTCCATCTTAATAAATGGTGGCCATATTTTGATGCACAATTTTTGGAAATAGAAGGCTTGAGAAGGGAAAACGCCCTTTGCAGCCTGCAAATTTCACACTAGCATTGAGCCTTCATACACCTCTTAAATTCCACCAAGTTGCAATCACCATTGGCCCCTCTTAGATAATTTATGTAGCCTTACCCCCCAAAAATTTAGCACATACCCTTTATTTTTATTCAGATTTGTAGTAAATATACGTACCTTTATCTAAGCTTTAGCCCTTTGATTTGATTAATTCAGATATCCCAACATGCATATATGTCTATTATATCTTAATCATGTAGTTACATACCTTTGAGATTTCTAGCAATTCTTTGAGCTACGATTTAATTAAGCATCCATTTAAATTGCCAATGTCACTTTCCCTTCTAGAAGATGGTGCTCTAGATTGCTTTCCCAATGTAGCAGGCTTCACATACTTTATCAACTTTTTGCAGGGATGGTATGCCCAAAACCATACCTTTTTATTTCAGTAGACACATGCTATTGAAATTCAAGTGACCATACCTTTTATGCCATAATTTTGAAGGAGGTTGACCTATCAGCTTGCATTGCTAACATTTTTGCTAATGATCCACTCAACTTGAAGAGTTTTCCATACTTCTAACCTTTTCCAAGATGACTTTGTAGCTATGTTGAGGATCTCTAATTAGGCAGTTCTGACCTTGAAATTCTACTTTGAAGCCCTTATCCACTATGGCTCCAACTGAGAGAAGATTCCTGGTGAGTGAAGGAACCAAGAGGACATCTCCAAGATACTTCCTTTCCCCTATGTTCAACTTAAGGGAAACTTCTCCTTTACCTTTGATAGAATTAGGAGTTTTGTTCGCAATATAAATCAAATCATCAGGAGTAGAATCCAACTTAGAAAAATATTCAATATGAGAAGTCATCTGGGAAATTGGCCCACCATCAATCCATCATGGTTCTTGCTTTTGCTGCCATGGTCTATATGATTGGACTCTTTGATCTCTTCAATAGAGAGAAAAGTGTTGGCATTTGTGAAGCTTTGAGAGCTTCCATCTCCAGCATAGCTAACTAATTTCCCCTTCAGATTAGCTTGATTTTTCTTGCAATCTTTCTCAAAATGTCCATATTTTTGACAATAATAACATTGAATAGAGTTATGGGAAGTTCTACCTCTGGAGAAATAGCCACCTCTACCATTAGAAGAATAAGTACCTTTATGAGTACCTTGATCATTGTTGTTGTTGTTGGCTTGATAGTTATTATGTCTTTCTCTTTCTCTTTGATTATTTAATCTTCCTTTGCCTCTGTGTGTGAAGAGAGCATTGTCATTGTTGCTTGCTAAAGTGCTACTACTACCATGGATGTCCTTCATGGTTGCTTTTCTTTGATCCTCGTCCCTAAAGGATTTGCTCCATTTTGTCTAGTTAGGGTTTTTCTCTCAGAATGATGAGGCCTTGAATAAGACCTTCATAGCCTTCCTTCAGCCCATGGATGATGATTGTAGCAAGCTTGTTGTTGGACATCTTGTCTCCAACATCTAGTAGTTTACTAATATATAGATCTTTCACCTGCTTGTTTTGATGAAGTATGTAGCAGTGTCATTGGGCTTCCTTGTCTCATTTGTGAGTTTATCTCTCAAGGCAATTTACCTTGAAGTGATTTTAGACTCATAGACCTTCTTCAAGTTGTCCCAAGCTTCTTTGGGAGAGTCAAAACTTCCCTCAAATGGATGAGGATGTCATCCTTCACACTCAATTCTATCATGTGGACAATAAACATGGCCTTCTCTCCATAGAATCCATCTCCCAAGAGTCTTGTAAGAATAATAGAGTGACTTCATCTTCAGCTTCTAGGTTCCATGGTTTGTACTATTGAGTTTTTCAGCTCTCTCCAAATGTATGCTACTACTCAGGTTGGGTGCCATCGAGTCAGTAGAACAAATTGTTGATTTCGCCTTTGGGTTCCAATAATTGGAGTTGAATTCAACAGTCCAAAAGGTGATTTTGACTTAGTAAACCTGGACAACAAAGAGTAAACATGGCCAACAACAAAGAGTAAACCTGGCCAACAAAGAGTAAACTTGGCCAAACAAGTAAACCCAGTCAAATTAGTAAACCTAGAAAAATGTTGAATGCTAACTCCAGAATGCGGAAGGTTGTGTGGCAATAGGCAGTGTGATTATCAATAGAGTAGAAAGTTACTAATATTAGTTGGTAGGTTGATGGGCTGTGTCAGTATAGTAGGTCAACGGCTTGTCTGTATATAGAAGTCAACTCAAATGGTTGACTCTAATAGTTAATGTAGAAGGATAATTCCGTCAGCCGAGATTTAGGAAGCTATTATAGCTGATTTAGCAGCTACCTCTCTGATAACTAATAGCTAGCTCCGATAGCTATTTTAGATAGCAAGCTTCAATAGCTCTTTCAGATAGCAAATTTAGTCAACGGTTTCAGACAGCTGACTCAGATATTCGAAAGATGATGTGGCATCAATAGGTCATCGAATGATGACATGGATTTAGAATGTCAAAAGATGATATGGCATCAACAAATCAGAAGATGACATGGCTTCAACATGTCAAAAGATGATGTGACATCAGCAAATCAGAAAATGACATGGGTTCAGCACATGTTGAAAGATAACGTGACATCAACAGATCAGAAGCTGATGCAAATTCTGTAGATCTGAGTCTACATACAAATGTGGCTGATGTTGAATATTTAACCCATGTGCACAATGCAAAATTCCATAATGTAGAAGACTCACTTAGCAGTAGTGCAATGCTGATGTGGAGCAATATGGTACATATCTGAGACAATGTGTGACTTAAGTTGATGCAAATATTGGTATTCTTAATCTCAAAGGCTAGGTGGAGCCTAATCAGACTACTCTATGCAATGGAGTAAATGAGGCTTTGATAGAAACCATGTGAAAATAGAGGATAGGAGGAAATGTGACACAATGACTAGCACGAATATTTGAATGAACAAGTTAAAACCGAATCAACACTGTTATATTACTGAATCAGATGAGATATGATAATGATACATTCTAACTCTAATTTGGAAGGGATAAACCCTAAAACTCTATCCTAATGCTTAGGAGCTCAATCAGCTCAGATATTATAATCAGTACAGTGATGTGAGTTTTAGGCTTCTTGTACACTTCTTGTTTCTTGTTCACTATCAAGCCCAGTTGAGTACAAAACTGGATTTTATAATGATCCAAGATGAGCAACTCATCACCGCATCGTGCTTTATCTTTGCCAATGTAATTATGTAGATATGACCAAGATTATGTAGCTAAATCACAGTGGTTAGGTCTCCTAATGCATAATTATCTCTTGAGAAGATGGCGACATGTAATTCTTTCCCCAAATAGTTTACCAAACACGCGGCACATTTTCAAGATGATGTGAACTTGCATCTTTTAACACAAAGAAGCTGGATTTGATCAGCCAACAAGTGTGATGTGCTATTTTGCAAGACATGATTAGACAAATGTCCGACCCAGTTGTGAACCATAACTTAGCAGGAAGACAAGGGGCCAGATTGATGGATATGTGGGAGCTCAACATCTGAACTAGGAGGCTAACACTGCAAGGCTGAGGGTTAATGGCACACAAAAAGAAAGATGGAATTGTTGAGCACGGAACAATGGGAGGTGGCAAGGAGGAACAAAGGTGTTGAGATTCAAGCTCGATGTCAGTGTGAGCCAGCTATGCTATGTGCTGGCAGATTAGGTAGGAACATGTGTGAGACATAAATGACCGCGTGTCCAGCTGGTCATAGTGTGTGGACATTAGCTAGGGTTAGTAGAGTGTGGACACAACTCATTGTGTGTTGTGTGGATTATGGATTAGTGCATTATGCTTTGTGTGAGAGTGGACATGGCTTCCCTCTATGGTTAGGATTTGCAATATACATTAGGGTTTGCTCCTGTGTGTGTGTCTCCTCCTCCTCTACCGATCTTTCAACATGGTATCAGAGCCTTGTGGGGTTGTTGCAAGATCAGGGTGTCCAGTTTTGTCCAGTTTATGCTGGACTGGGACAATTCTTGGAGAACAAATTTGGGGGGGAAAGGTACTTCAAACGAGATCAAGAAAGTAATAGAAAATACACACACTCAAATTTAACCCCAATATAAATTAAATTAATATAAATTAGTCCAATTTATCAAAATTAACCAAAAATATGATAAAATAATAAAATAATGATCTTTCCATACTTAGAGTGATCTAATTTTTTTTCCATAGATGCACCAATACAAGTACACTAGTTCCTATAGGTTTGAGATGATTTACATTAAAAATGTAATTTTACTAATTAGATTATTAGTATTTGCAGGCCTTCTGATAGCCTGGAAGAATTTTAGAAAAGAGATCATTAAAAATCAAACCATTGGATTTGCAATTTTGACTAACCATCACATTCTAACAATGTCTCACTATCTACCACTCTTTTGATCTACAAGATTATGCATTTTTAAGTGGTAGTTATTGTGGGTGCAAAAAGTAGCATATATTATAACACGTTAAAGACCTTGAAATATTTAAAGAAAATAGACAAATAGCTTAAAAATTTCTCAAAAAATCAAGTTAAGATCTATATTATGTGAAGATCTAAGATGCAAAGTGGAAATCTCATATGAGTTTATATGTGAAAGATATTAGCATTTTATGGAACCAGCCCAAATTTGGGACATGGTGTATACATTGAGCTTGTACCTAAGGAAATGAGGACTTTTAACTATCTAATTCTTAATTAGATTATGCAACTATATTCCCAACTTTGCATGTGACGTTCCAACAAAAGAACTTGAAAGGAAATTCCTTTGTTAGCTAGGAGAGATTGGCCACTAAAGGTAAATAAATGCCTGTTTTTTTACTATTTACAGGGTGCCTGAGTGGACAAAACTGGGCACCCTGATCCTGCAACCAACCTGTGCTGTTTATTAGGGTTTATGAGTGAGTGAGTGAAGAGGGAGAAGAAGAAGCTGTGAAGCTGCCATTGGAGCTGTGAAGCTTGGAGCACACCAAATACTATCAGATCTGAAAGCTTGGCCTACCGGGTAAGGTCTCCTAAACATCCTTGAGCGGATTGCAGGTGAAACAGGCAAAAGCAAAGCAAAATAGAGCAAATCAAAGCAAAGAAAAATTCTGGTTTTTGAAGCTTTCCATTAAAGCTTGGGAACATTGATGTATGGTGGAAATGCGCGTGATTCTGGCAAAAGACATATGTATTTGACAAAGAGGGATGTATTGGCAACCCATGTGCAAGCCTTGAACAAAATTTGGAGCAATTTACATGCATTTAATTGAGTGGAAAACTCTGGTTTTTGACCTCTCACAAAACAGTGAAAAAGAAGCCAAAAATTGATTAATTTGGAGCATGTATTTGACAAAAATCCAAGCATTGATGGGTTACACACATGCCTAGGTGTGTTGGGCACCTATAGGCATCTTCAATTAGCATCAAAAACTCTTCTAAACCCCTCTACAGCAGGCGGCGCAGCCCATACAGACAAAACAGAGCATTTTTCTGGTTTTTTCACCACGAGGAGGTCGATTATCACTCGGTTGCTTGATATCTTCCACAACTCTCTTAGCAATTGGATGCTTTACATCTTGGAGAAGAGGGCTATGTGATTTGTTTGGTCAATGATGCTTAATTGAGCTGGGAATGAGCTGATTAAAACAGGCTGTCCACTGGTTGCAGAGAAACAGAGCATTTTAATCGAGCAATTAATCTTTGGTGTTTTACAATTGGACAAATTCCTCTTACATGGAGTTGATGGACACTATTGCTAAGCCAATGAATGCCTGGTTGCTCAATTTGGTGAAATATTGAAGGAATTAGAGCCAAATCATTACTGGTTTTTCTGGTTTTTCTGGTTTTTCCAAAAACAGAAAAAGGGGTTTTCAAAAATTGATAATTACACATGTCAGATGGAGTTGATACTCAACATTGAGGTTCATTAGGTGTCAATGCAAGTTGCCTAGACTTGATTGCACCATTACATTGCGATTTGGAGCCTTGGAAGGCGTGTCAATTCAGGGTATCCCGCACTGCGTGAGTCAGTTCATCTTGGATGATTACAGGTTGATTTTATATATCAAATTTGGAGTTTGTTGGCTATCTTGGAGTATCTGGAACATTCGTTGGAGTGTGGTTGAGTTGAGGAAGGCTCGGTTTCAGATTTGAAGTGTGCGGCAGGTGTACGCATTGAGCGAACATGTCTGACAATCCAGTTCAGATTGTTGGTGAAAAGCTGGATAGGAAGAACTTCCAGGCATGGAAGTACAGGATAAAGAGCTTCTTGAAAGGGAAAGGATTCTGGAATCTCATTACAGGTGCTGAGCCAGAGCCTGAGCTACCTCGGCAACCTACACAGCAGTAGCTTATTGCTCATAAGCAGTGGTCTGAGAGAGCATTCAAAGTGCTGCATTATTTGTCTATATGTATATCTGATGCTATGCTCATACACATTCAGGATGCTGAGAATCCCAAAGATGCATGGGATACTTTGGTCAAGATGTTTGACACAGATACGAGTGCTCGCAAGTCTCAATTGCGACAGCAGATACACAATGTGAAAAGGAATAAAAGGAGCATACATGATTATGTGCAAGAAATCAAGAAGTTTGCAGATGCATTGGCCACAATAAATGCCCCCATGCCTGATGATGATTTGGTGGATATTACCTTGCGTGGTCTTGGCAAGGAATACAAATCCTTTGATACATCTATCTCAGTGAGGAGTACAGGTCTACCCGACTTCGATGAGTTGGTTTCCCTCTTGTTGGTTGAGGAAATCAAGCTCAGTGATTCATTTCTGGATGCATCTACTAGCCATGATGATGGCAGAAATCAGGCATTTTACTCGCAGAGAGGTTTTAGAGGCAGGGGGAGATTTGCATCACGTGGACGTGGTGGTAATGGTCGTGGATGGCAGGATAGACCTCCACAACAGAATTTTCAGCCTTCTTATGGTGCTCGAGGTGGTCGTGGATATGCACCTCAGCGAGGCAGAGGTACCCCCCATGGAAGAGGACGTTGGCAAGGCCAACAAAATTCTATGCAAGATGTGGAATGCCATTATTGTGGCAAATATGGTCATATGGCGAGAGATTGCTTTCGTAAACAGAATGATTTGAGAGGGGGAAGAGCACAACGTGGTGGTCATTATGGTGGAAACTATGCACAACATGGTGGCAACTATGCATCAAGTAGCAATGATGGAACTGCAAATCATTTGTTTGCCATGAAGCATGTTGTGGGTTCTATGACAACAAATGCTGAGAATGATGATACAAGGTATATGGACTCAGGAGCATCAAATCATATGACATGCCATGGTGAATGGTTTGAGCACATGAAGCCAATGGATGTCAAAGGCTATGTGGAAACAGGTGATGATACCCAGCATGTCATTACACATGTTGGAAGTGTACCATTGGTCATGCATAATGGTCAGACAAAGTCTATGTCAGATGTGCTGTATGTGCCTTCGATCACTAAAAGCTTGGCCTCAGTTGGTCAAATGGTAGAACAGGGATTACAGGTTAGATTCAATGATCATGGATGCTTTGTTGAAGACTTCAAACATGGATGTAGAGTGATTGCTAAAGGCAAGAAAGAAGGAAGATTGTTTAAGCTGGTGGATGCTGGAATTCCTGAGCTTAAATCAGCTATGTTCTCAAAGAGCAGGAATGTGGTACAGGATATTGATATGTGGCACAAGAGGATTGGCCATGTCAATATACAGAGATTAAAGAACATGCAAACAAGAGGCATTGTCAATGGATTGCCTAGGTTCAAATATGATGGACATATGCATGTGTGTGAAGCCTGTCAGTTTGGGAAGCAGGCAAGGTTGAGATTTCCTAGAGAAGGAAATATGAGTAACAGGCCACTTGAGATAGTACACAGTGATGTATGGGGTCCTGCACAAAACCCATCTATCAAAGGCAGTTTATACTATGTTACATTCATAGATGATTTCAGCAGGATGACATGGATATACTTTCTCAAAGAGAAGAGTGAAGTGTTGGAAAAATTCATGGATTTCAAAGCTTTTGCAAAAAAGCAGTATGGCTGTTGGATTAAATGTCTGAGGATAGATGGAGGTGGTGAATACACCTCAAAAGCTTTTGAACATTTCTTGAGGAAGCATGGAATAAGAAGACAATTGACTTGCAGGTATACACCTCAGCAGAATGGTGTGGCTGAGAGAAAGAATAGAGTCATATGTGAAGTGGCAAGGGCAATGCTTAATGAAAAGAGCATGCCAGATTACTATTGGGCAGAAGCATGTGCTACTGCAGTATACATATTGAACAAAACACCTACAGCAGCCATTCATGGAAGCACGCCAGAGATGCAGCTCACAGGTTACAGGCCAGACATTGGACATCTTAAAGTTTTTGGATGCATAGCTTATGTTCATGTGCCTGATGAAAGGAGAAGAAAGTTGGATCCTAAGGCAGAGAAATGTATATTTGTTGGATATGCACAGGATCGAAAGGCCTACAAGTGTTATAATCCACAAACTAGACAAGTGGTCATCTCACGTGATGTGGTGTTTGATGAGCTTGCTAGTTGGTATAAAGCAAAAGATGAGGGTGTTATTGAGTCACTTGAGGCTGATGTACATGTGAACTTGCCACCACAAGCAAGTTCTAGTTCTACTACTATGTCTGGGCCAGCAGCAGCAGAAGCTGAGAGTAGCAGTGTACGTCCATGGTCAGGACGGTTGAGGCATGAGAGTGTGAGCACTGGGAGTAGTGCTATGGACAAAGGAAAGAAGAAAGTCGAAGGAATCGGAATCACAGGTTATGAGTCATCTAGTTCCGAGAGTTTGGATGAGGAGCTTGGCATACCTGTTTTACGCACACCTGCTGGTGCTAGACAGGACAGATATGTGCCACCACATGCTAGAGTTACAGGTGTTCAGAGTGACCCGCAGGCATTGCGGAGATCCCAGAGAGTCAGATATCCTGTTGACAGATTGACATATAGAGATTTTGCTATGCACTATGCATACATGACATCTATGGTGAAGCATGTGGAACCTACATGCTATACAGAGGCTATTGGAGAGCATGTATGGGAAAAAGCAATGGATGTGGAGATGGACGCATTGGTCCATAATGATACATGGGACTTGGTTGCACTACCAAAAGACAAGAATGTTATTGGATGTAAATGGGTTTACAAAGTGAAGTGCAAATCTGATGGTTCTATTGAAAGACATAAGGCAAGATTGGTAGCAAAGGGTTATGCACAGACCCAAGGATTGGATTATGATGAGACGTTTAGTCCAGTGGCTAAGATGGGCACAGTCAGAGCAGTCATTGCTATGGCTGCAGCAGCTAATGGCTGGGAAATGCATCAGATGGATGTAAAGAATGCATTTCTTAATGGAGATCTACAAGAGGAAGTATACATGGCACATCCAGAAGGGTATGTACACCCTAGATATCCCACTCACGTATGCAGGTTGAAAAAGGCATTGTATGGTCTAAAGCAAGCACCTCGTGCTTGGAGTGATAAGATGAGCAGATATCTTATCTCACTTGGTTTTCAGACTTCTACAGCAGATTCTTCACTGTATGTGAAGAAGACACAGCATGGGATTGTTTTACTAGTCATCTATGTGGATGACTTGATTATCACAGGTGATCATGGTGCAGATGTGATGCATGTCAAGAAAGCTTTAAGTGGGAAATTTGACATGAAAGATCTTGGTGAGTTGAGATACTTCCTTAAAATTGAAGTGGTGAAAGATCATGCAGGTACTTGGTTAGTACAGCGCCAATATGCCTTGGATATGTTGGCAAAGTATGGCATGACAGGGTGTAAGCCTATGAGTACACCATTGGAGCAAAATGTGAAGTTGCGGGCTGATTATGGCGAGGAATTGGATGATCCTTCCATGTACAGGAAGATGGTTGGTAGTCTCATATATATGACTATCACACGCCCGGATTTGAGTTATGCAGTGGGGCTAGTCAGTCAGTTTATGCAGAGCCCCAGGAAACCACATTTGGATGCAGTGAGACGCATCATGAGATATGTGAAGACCACAGCACATTATGGTCTATTTTATGAGAGTGGTAAAAGCTTGGACATACATGGCTACACAGATGCTGATTGGGCAGGTAGCGCATATGACAGGAGGTCTACTAGTGGATATGCTTTTACACTTGGAAGTGCTGTGGTGAGTTGGAGTAGCAAGAAGCAACCTACAGTTGCTTTATCCAGTACAGAGGCTGAGTACAGGGGTGCAGCCATTGCTACTTGCGAGGCTGTTTGGTTAAAGAGTCTCTTGGCAGATTTATGTGAGCCTATTGGTGGCAAAGTTGTCATTCATTGTGACAACATGAGCAGTATACAGCTGGCAAAGAATCCAGTGTTTCATGCGAGGACCAAACACATAGAGGTCCATTATCACTTTGTCAGAGAAAAGGTGCTGGATGGTACAGTTGATCTTCACTATGTGAAGACTGATGAGCAGGTGGCTGATATCTTCACGAAGCCACTTAGCAGGGAGAAGTTTGAGTACTTCCGGACTATGTTGGGAGTCCATGGGATGAGCTTGAGGGGGAGTGTTGAGAGTCTTGATATCCCAAGCTCATCTACATCTTCATCGGCAGTACATCATGAGCTTGAGAGGGGCTGTTGAGATTCAAGCTCGATGTCAGTGTGAGCCAGCTATGCTATGTGCTGGCAGATTAGGTAGGAACATGTGTGAGACATAAATGATCACGTGTCCAGCTGGTCATAGTGTGTGGACATTAGCTAGGGTTAGTAGAGTGTGGACACAACTCATTGTGTGTTGTGTGGATTATGGATTAGTGCATTATGCTTTGTGTGAGAGTGGACATGGCTTCCCTCTATGGTTAGGGTTTGCAATATACATTAGGGTTTGCTCCTGTGTGTGTGTCTCCTCCTCCTCTACCGTTCTTTCAACAAAAGGGTGACGATGAGGGGTGTGTGTACATAGGCTAAAGATAGGTACATAAGCGATTCAGGCTGTGTGAAAGGGCGGATGATGAAAAGGGTGTGATGGAGGGGTCCAAGGGAAGGCCGACTAATAGAAGGGGGGGTGGTCAGAAGGTGCTTTTCAGAAGGTTGGATGGAAGGAAAGTTGTGTCCAATAGATGGAAAGAAATCAAGGGGAAGCCGTGGATGAGATGGGAGGAAGACTATGTCAGGTGAAACGGAACCAAAAGACCCTATTTTTTTCCTTTCCGGTTGAGCTATGGAGAAGGGGATCTACTAGGTGGTAAGTTTTGATCCTGGAGCCATTAACTAGGGGGAAGAAGCAAGCCATCCAAGGTGCGGAGTTGTACAATGCCATGAAGAAGAATCTGGTGAGAATGAGGAATAGGAGCGCACCCAAGATGGTGGCCAAGATAGTGTCCACCACTAGGGCTTGAGTGCACATCTTCCACCAGGTGAGGCGCCTCGTGTGAGGACTCACACACCTGCATAAAACACCATCATGATCCGCCTTGTGGAGTTGGCTACTAGCGATGAGTTGAAAGGGTCGGCTCTTCATGAGAAGCCAACGTTTGTCCTTTGTCTTAGTGCTGATCAGAAGCTGTCCTATAGAGACCAAAACAAGGATATTCCCAAACAAGTTTGGGGTAGCATCAACTTTGAATAGGACACTAATAAGAAAGTCATCATCAATACTTGCAGGCTCCCTAGTGTTGATGCGAGAAAGGTGGTTTGCCATGATGTGCTGTTTGGTTGGTCAAGTTGTTAAGGAAACCCTACCCTAAATGTGTCATGGGAAGTTTCCTATCTGTCGAGCTTGAGCATGGCTCAAGTGCTCCACCATGGCCACTCGTCAACCATCGTCACCCGCACTTGTCGTCACACCAAGGCAGTTGCTCTAATCCAACAGGTGATGAAAGATCTCTCATGAAGATCGTGGGGGATCTCTGTGGAAGAAGATTGCGCTGGTTAGCCTAATCACGAGAGAGAGAGAGAGAGAGAGAGAGAGAGAGAGAGAGAGAGAGAGAGAGAGAGAGAGAGGAAGCAAGAGGGAACAAGTGATTAGCACTCCCAAACCCTAACCAAAATCACACCACACATGCTAGATTAGAGTTGCAAGAGAGAGGGAGAGAGAGAACACTCCACTTATATTGCACAAATGGGAGAATGAGTTAAAAACAAGAGAAATTGACTTTTATAGTTCCAAGCCTTTTCCCACTAGTCCCCACCCGGGAGTAAGCACCCAAAACATAGTTACAAGGCTTTTCTCTATGGTATGGCCAACTGACCAAGATCCTCTTGTATGTCCTTTTTGAAGCTCAATACTTGGGAGCGTATTTAGGGTGTTTCCCTCATCAAATGACGGGATTTACAATATAGCATGGGCACCCATTACATAAGTGTGCGGACATAGTTGTCATAAGAATGTGTTAACCAGCAAAAGTATGGTGGAAACTGAAGATGTTGGTGATAAGCCATTGGAAGGTGGCAGCAGCGTTACATAGCCCAAAAGACATCTGATTGTAGACATAGGTCCATCATTGGGGTGACGAAAGCTGTTTTGGCATGGTCAACCGAGTGGATAGCAACATGATTATATCCGCGTTGAACCCATCCATGAAACTTTACAAGGCATTCCTCGCTACATCCTCTAAAACCCGATCCATGAAGGGAAGGGGGAATCCATCCTTGATGGTTGCTTTGTTGAGAGACCTGAAACCCACACAGACGCGGATCTTGTTAGTCTTCTTCTTGGGTGGGATGACCATGGGGGAAGGCCATGTGTAGAGTGTTCCACTAGGGCGATGATTTGGGCTTCCTCCATGTTTTCTAGCTCCACCTTGACAGCTTCTGCATACTTGGGGTTGAGCTTATAAGCCCGTCCTCAAATAGGTCGGGGGTGCCCTCTTTTGGAGGGGTATGGTGTGGACACCAATGTCCATTAGAACACCTTCTAAGTCCTTGTATGTCCAGACAAAGGCATCCTTGTATGACTAAAAGAATGCGACAGGTTGCTCAAGGAGGTCATGGCGGTCCCACAACCAAGAGGCTAATGGGATTGTGTGGGGCTCGTCAAACATGCCAAGATTAAATTCTTGAACATGGTCCTGGCAAGACGAAAGGTTAAGTGTTTCGTGATTTAGCTACTTGTTGGGAGAGAAGAGTGAGGTTGTGGGCCGGTTGGTGGTAGATTGGGAATGTGCCGTAATGGTCTTCCATCCAAGACTTAGAACACTCCCCCATGGAAAAAGGTGGAGTGCACCTTTGGTGGGTCTCCCTACTTGCTACTCTGGAGCCAGTAGGGGTAGTAGTTGGATTGGTGTTTGGGGGCTTGTTAGCCTTGTGGGAGAGAGATTTTACCATTTTGTGCCCTCTGTGGAAACCCTTGAGACTAGTTCTCCGTGGCCTACGGCTTCATAGTTCTGGATTTGGTTGGTACCTCTGTGATTTCCAACATCTATGATATCAAGCCTTTTGGGCTGTCTAAGCCAGTTGAGAAGTTCTGATTCATTGTTATGGGGAATAATTCCTTCATCATGGTTGAGCCAGGATGTCAGAGGAGAAGGAATTGAAAAAGCTGTGGGAGCTACTATGGCACCCCGGCGGATGCCTTGATCCAAGCCTTCTTCTAGTTTTAGCTCCTATGGCCCCTGCTGATGAGGAATCCATAATTGGTCAGAACCCCAATCGTGGAGAACACCCTTACTCTAAAGCCAAGGACAACCAATGAGTAAGGAATAAGCACCTCTAACTTCAGGAAGTCAAATCACCACAAAGTCTAGACAGAACGGAATCCCTTGGATAAAATGACAATGACACCTTCTACCAGGCTAATGGGGGTCACCTCCCATTAGGTAGCCATCCAAACACAGAAGTTAGCTCCTTGAGACCTAAGGCATGGAGTGTGAATTTAGGCATAAGGTTCACCCCAGAGCTGCTGTCAGCTATTGCCCCATAAAGTTGAGTACCATGAATTTCCACAAAAAGGTGGGGGCTCTGGTAGTTAGTAAGGGAGGGATTGGCTTGGCTGATACTTGTGTAACCAGCGAAGCCTAAAGGAAGTGGAACCCACCATACCGTCCACCACCACTAGAAGTGGTTGCATATCATGGAGCTACTCTAGTAGGGCACTGAAACCTTAGCGGTAGGACACTGGGGCTAATCCAAATAAGATCAAAGAGGTTTAGTGACATTGTGTTTTTCTTGAGGAGATCCTCTACGGAGAAAGGCAGAAGCGGTGCTCTGGAAAGCAAAAGAGAGGGGTAGGTTGTTTGTTTGGTTGTGAAGGTCCTTGAATGCTTGTAAAGAAGGATTGATTGGGGAAGTGGGAGAGTGTTATCAGCATGCTCCTCCTCTTGTTGATTTGTAGTAGGCATAGCCTTCCTTTGTGATCTAGTGACCATGACGGGCGGATGGTGGATCCTCATGAATTTTTGTTGGTGTGATGGACACACTAAGGGTGGGAGAGGAAGGTGAGAAAGTGGATGGGGAATGTATGACAAAGATGAGGTGTGCAGTTGGAAGTGGAAATGTGAAGTCGGAGGAAGTGGATGCCCGTTGGTGGGGGAAATCCTGGGTATACTGATCTTTTGAGTTAGGGCAATGCTTGTAGTAGGGAAAATCACCTTCAAGAAGGGGGTAGCAGCTTTGGTAGTGACCATATTCCCCACATTTGTAGGTAGAGGATGGTTCGATTATTATTGGCAAGCTCTTGCATTCTATAGATTTTATTAATCCCAAATGAGGGATATTTTATTGATACCTCCTGCTAGGAAGCCAATGGAATATTTGTAGATATAAGATAGGTAACACATCAAGTGAATACTAGAGTAAAATCTGAGCAAGATGATCGTTTACAAGAAGACCTTCGAAGGCACAGGGCATGCAAATATGAGGATAAATCTCATTGGAACAAAATGCACTGAATTAAGAGTACAAAAGAAAGACAATAGTACTGGAGCTAGAAAATTTAAGAGAGTTGCAGGATATTAAGAGACCTGTCTATGTATTTGTAGATTTAGCTAATGGAGAAAGGCAACTCTCGTTGGATATAATTGACCTGAATATAAAAAAAAAGAGATATGCTCTAATAACGGATTTGATTATATATGTTGGGCTAAAGTATGTAACTGTTGGATTTTTACTATAGATATGTAGAATTCTTTCTTTGTACATGTTGACAACCTTCTTGTCCATGTCTGTAGTTTAATCAAAACTCAATGTCATAAGGCTCACAACATGAAATTTTTATTGTGAATTCACTGCTCTCCTCACTACTTAGAAAGAAAGGTACTCCACAAGAGTAAATAAGGAGATGGTTCACTGCTCTCCTCACTACTTAGAAAGAAAGGTACTCCACAAGAGTAAATAAGGAGATGGTTCACATTTTGTGACTTCCTACAAGTAAACATAGTACTTTTACCATATCAATCAAAGTATGTGATTACTTTCTCAATTTTGTTTTTTACAATTATTTTTTTTTCTCAAAAAGTTAGCGATCAACAACTTGTAAGAGATGTTATTCTCTCTCTCTCTCTCTCTCTCTCTCTCTCTCTCTCTTTGTCTCTCTCTCTTTGTGCATCTTTTAAAATTTGTACAAGCAAAGTACTTCTAGCTAGCAAATTACTCATAGGATACAAGACTCTAAAAGACTCATAGGATACAAGACTCTAAAAGACTTAAACTACTTACATGGAGATAGATTGAGTAATCTTCATCTTCATCTACCTTTCCCTCTTCCTCTTTAGAGGTATCATCGTAGTACTGTCCTGCTTCCTCTAGGCACTCAACTAGTAGTGAATCTATCTAAGTCACTTTATTAAGCTCCTTGTCCATTTCCATTTTCCAAACCTTATAAATATTATGGTCTTCTTTCTCATTATAACCAAATACGTCACATATAGATTTTCGCTTCTTGAGACATACCGCCCTCTCATTTAAATTCTTTTTCTTTGCTTTAATATCCTCCCTTAGCTGCATTCATACATTTACAAAGTTATTAGCCAATATAATAGGATAGGAAATCCAAAGGGAATAAAATTTACCTGAACTATTTGTGTCATTGTGTTTGAAAGCCATTCAAGGGATTTAGGTATAGTTCGTGTGGGTGGTGAACTGAATCAAAGCCACTTTGAAAATTTATTTGTACAGCCTAAGGAGTGAGCTAATGTGAAATTGTAATAGAGGAGGGCGGGGTTTCATCTTAGGTGCCATTGTGCTTGTGCTAATGCTACCCTCCACTAATGGTCAAACATTTGCCCCATTCTGCTTTATAGATGGGCTGGGATGCATGTGGCTGAAATTTTCAGTGTGCAATGCATGCCCTCTTTCATCAATCATCACAAATTCTTGGATTTCCCTCCAGAGAACAAGACATGATTTGATAGTTTTCCTTTCAAATAGGAATATATATATATATATAATATTATTATATTCAAAAAAATTACATTTTAGTTTGTTTTTATTCTCAAATTGTTTGTTTATATTTTTAGGTATTTAATCATTTTGTATTTGAGTAGAGGTTTCTTTGTGTTATTCCAGCATAGAATCATCCATAAAAGTGTAAATAAAATGCGTATTGTGTGAGTAGATAATTGATAGCCATTTGACACGAATATGTGATTCCAACTTGTAGAATAATCCTTTATCATGCCAAATGGCAGGTCCACCCATCCATAGGATGGTGCCGTCGGGGCATTCCATCCTCCCACTTTCCACCCTACTCATGTGTCAATTTGTTTTCTAATTAATCCTACCACAATGTTTGACACAAATAAACATGTTCCTTAATTAAGGCCCTTTCACAAGGTTCGTTAAAACGGCCTCTTTCCACAGTATAATAATGCTAAAGACAAGATATATATGAAAAAGAAAGTTTACACAAGAATCAATTCCATACACGCCAAACCGGCTCTCTTATTCTTTTCCTTTATACTGCCAATGATCTAGAATTCGGCCTTCTAGCCTCTACATGCTGGGCAAAATCCTACGGGACCATACACCTCGTCAATCATCGGTAGTAGCTGGTGTGGCCCCAGGACTCAAGTTGTCTTGTTGCCCCCTCAGGCTCTATCGCTCAATTCTCCCACCCCCCCTCAGAGGGATGTCTACGCACTAGGGTGGGCTTATTCACCATAGTAGCCTGGGCCCTCAGAACTAGACAACATCATAATCACTCACCTCAATCGGTGAACCTCATTCTCCCCATGGAATGAGGGATACCATGGGCCGATCCCGAGCTTTGCTAACGACGCCGCCGCGGCTACACAAGCACGGAAACGGATTTAGCATCGAAGCCAGGAGAAAAAAAATACATGTACTCTTTCTCTTAAAGATAGCAATTTCAATACAAACCATAATTTGATTACAAAATACAACATCACTTCAAATAGCAGCTTCATAGAATTTCTAACATTTTTCAATGGAAAAATTTGCATCTTCTTTCTTGATTTATTGATATTAATATTAAAGAATAATTTAAAACTCTTTTTAAATGATAACTAAGCTAAACTAGCCACCGTTTCCTTGTAGAGCAAATGGGAGGGTTGGAGCCGCATTAGGAGAATAATCTCACTGTTGTGTGCTTCTCTCAAGGTGACATTTTGGCGTTTCCGAGATGGGGCCATCTTGATCACCGCCTTGTAGTGCTCGATGCTACGATTACAGTGCTGCAGTCGGATCTCGATTCCGAGATCGTTTGCTCACTCTATGAGAAACAACTCGCGTGTGAACCTTCTCTAAGCTCAAAAACCTCTTGTTAAAGTCTACGCAAATGGGGGGGAAGGATTTGTGAGATGTACTAAAGGGAAAAAATGTTTTGCTAGAAGAGGGTAAGGGTTTTTAGTCTCTTCACACGGGGAGGGGGGGAGGGGGTGAAGAGTTAAGAACCCTCTCTGCACAAGGGTGGGGTGATTGAAAATGGGCTTATCTGAGAGATGGCTAATTAGGGGGTGATGAGAGAAAGGCTGTGAGGCACGACTGCAGGTACCCGCAACAAGTATAGTATGCAAGCCGCTGAGTGGCAGTACGATCTGGCGGTACGACCTTATGCAACGTGCAACCTAGGGTTGTGCTCTATGTAATGAGCTACTAGCCATGGAGCACCCGGGGGGTTTATATAGGTGCAGGGTACGGTTGTGGTACTAAGCAAAGTACGGGTGAAAGGGATGGTGTACCATCAAAGAGTGCCAGTCCACTGGTCTACATGAGCTTGGGGAAAGGTATAATGGTGGTGCATAGGCAAAGGTGTGGTACACATGTACCCTTTTAGTCAGAGGCAGCATGAATGTCCACATGGCGGTACGTGTGGACCATACAATGGGTGGTCGACGGCCTTTGGTCCTTACATAGCCATTGTACGGGCGCCCTGGTGAGTGTGTACGATCCTTTTTGGGGCGGGGTTCCCAAATTTGTTACATGCCGGAGCGATTGAGGGGGGTAAAAATGTCCGAGATGTTCCCCTGGTCGTTGGGATGTTCCCCTGGTCGTTGGGGTGTAGGCCGTCCGTCAATCGGATGCCCGGTCGTGCATTTATTAAGGTTTGAAGGTTGTCGTTTTTTAAACTAAAAATAACTAAAATTCATGTATAAGCTTGATCCGGTGTCCGTTTTGGATGCTATAAAATCCTATAATAGGGTAAAATCACGCAGAGATTCCAAATTTGGACTCGAAATTTGAAGATTCTAAGTGGAAATGGCTCATTTTATAATCTCACTAATTTTTACACCATAAAAACTCATAAATTCATCTATTACAGGGACTTTTTTTTATTGATGGAGATGGGCATGTTACATCCTTCCCCCCTTAAAGAAATCGAGATGTCCTTATCTCGTCATAAATTGAGGGTAATCCTTTAAGAGTGTAGTTTCATCTTCCCAAGTTGCATCCTCTCTTCAGGGTAGTCTTTCCATTATACTAGATGATAAGATGTATTGTAGGCAAATTCTACTAGAGGAAGGTATTACATCTTCTCGGTTGCATTTATCGCACATATCGACCAAAGAGGTGCCAAGCACAACATTATTTCCGAGAAACCCATGTCTTACAAATTGCATCATGAATAATTTGTCTACCTTCCTATGCTAACACATTCTTAAGTGAAGGTGCTTACGTTTGAAGAGAGACCCTCATGTTGCATCTGTTCAAAATAGTTTAGTGCTTGCTCAACTTGGCCCTATAGAGCATCCTTATAGTTAGTGTAGACCAAGAGACAATGGAATAAGAATCTCCTCAAATAACTCACTTTTCAAAATATCAACCAAATACATACACGGGTTCTCTAAATGAGCTGGCGCTATAACTATGCCAGTCTCTAGAATAGCCTGTCATCATACCACTGGCCACATATCACTCATGATCGCACCAACCATGCCAGTGGTGTAAGTGTGGGGCCTATCCCCACACTTACATCACCAACCATGCTAGTGGTGTAAGTGTGGGGCCTATCCCCCAGGCGGGTCATTAGTGTCCACCGCCTCACTAGATGAGCTCGATATCTCAACACTCCCCCTCGAGCTCAACTCCATCTCATATACACCAAGCGAAGCCCTGAATCTGCGGAGCTTCTCTGTACCCAATGCTTTGGTGAAGATGTCAGCTACCTGATCCTTTGTGCTGACATAAACAAGGTCAAGGTCTCCTGCCAAGACCTTCTCTCTGACGAAGTGGTAGTGGACCTCTATGTGCTTTGTACGAGCATGAAAGACTGGGTTCCTGGCCAACTGTATACTGCTAATGTTGTCACAGAAAATGACAACTTGTCTATCCACTGATAGACCCAAATCTGCAAGTAGCTTCCTCAACCAAGCTACCTCACATGCTGCCATAGCAGCTCCTCTATACTCGGCCTCTGTACTGGATAGAGCAACCGTAGGTTGCTTCTTGCTGCTCCAAGTCACAACAGCACTCCCCAAAGAAAACATGAATCCACTGGTAGATCTTCTATCTGAGATACTACCAGCCCAATCAGCATCCCATGTACACAAATCTCTGTCCCAGTCTCATAGAATAGTCCACAATGCAAAGTAGACTTCACATACCTCAGTATGCGTCTCACTGCATCCAAATGCGGTTTCTGTGGAACCTGCATAAACTGACTCACCAACCCAATAGCATAGCTCAAATCTGGTCTAGTGATCGTCATGTAGATCAAACTTCCTACTATGCTCCTGTACATAGTAGGATCCTCCAAGACCTCTCCTGAATCTACACTCAACTTGCCATTCTGATCCAATGGCACAGAAATAGGCTTACAGCATATCATACCATACTTGGACAACATGTCCACATGTCCAAGCCATACTGTCTCTGCAGTAATCCAATACCATGTGGTGACCTAATCACCTCAATGCCCAAGAAATATCTGAGCTCCCCCAGATCCTTCATCTCAAACTTCTTTCTAAGCAAGATCTTTACATCAAAGATCTCTGCATCATGGTCCCCCGTAATGATCAAGTCATCTACATAGATGACAACAAGCATAACCCCTCTATCACCATGTCTCACATACAACAAGAAATCTGCATTGGCTACATGAAAGCCAATAGTGACAAGATATTCAGAGATCTTGTTAGACCATGCTCTTGGTGCTTTCTTTAAGCTATACAAGGCTTTCTTCAACCTGCAAACATGCTCGGGGTGACTCACATCCTCATAACCAGGTGGCTGCAACATATACACCTCTTCTTGCAAATCCCCATGCAAGAATGCATTCTTTACATCCATCTGATGTAAAGACCATTGCTTTGACGCAGCCACTACTATCACAACTCTCACCGTTGCCATCTTGGCAACTAGGCTGAAAGTTTCCTCATAATCAATCCCATATGTCTGCGCATATCCTTTGGCTACCAATCTAGCCTTGTACCTGTTTATGCTTCCATCACTGTTATGTTTAACTTTGTACACCCACTTGCATTCAATGGCTTTCTTGCCTTCAGGCAATTGCACTAAATCCCAAGTTTCATTTCCATATAGTGCATCCATCTCCTCATCCATAGCTTTCTCCCAACACACCTTTCCAACAGCCTCATCAATGCATGTGGGCTCTACAACCTGCACAACCTTTGCCATATATGCATAGTGATGTGCCACATAACCATCATATGTAAATCTCTGCACAGGGTTCTTCACTCTCCCTGATCTTCGCAGCTTTTCATTCATGGCTTCCATAGCCTTCTTTACACCAGGTGTTCTCATAGCTGGGATCCCAAGCTCCTCATCAAGGCTCATATCTGAGCCACTAGACTCTCCATTAACATGAGAATGCCCTGCAGAAATGTCAGGCATACCAAGGGGCTCAACCACTTTCTCTTTTCCTTTATGTGATGTAGTAATCACATTTGCAGGGCTGGTATTATGACGCAGCCTGCCACTCCATGGTCTATCAACAGACCCACTAGATGAGGACTCTCTTGGTCCACTCAAAGACTGTGATTGCTGACCTGCATTCTATGCAACCACACTTCCACTCACATCAGCCCCAACAGCTTCTTTTTCAGCAGCATACCAGCTGCTCATCTCATCAAAGACAACATCCCTGCTTACCCTCAACTCACGTGTAGCAGGGTTATAACACCTGTATCCCTTTTGCTCAAGGGAGTATCCAATAAACACACATTTTCAGCTTTTGGATCCAGCTTAGTTCTCAGCTCATCTGGCACATGCACATATGCAATGCATCCAAAGACTTTCAGATGAGACAAATCTGGTTTTCTGCCAGTAAACCTCTCCTCTGGAGTTACATCATGTATGGCTGCAGTTGGAGTCTTGTTCATGATGTATACTGCTGTAGAAACAGCCTCAATGCGGCATATTCTTCTCTTCCATCAATGCTCGTGCAATCTCAGCAATGTGCCTGTTTTTTCGCTCAGCAACTCCATTTTGCTGCGGAGTGTATCTGCATGTAAACTGTCTCCGAATACCATTCTTCTTCAAAAATTCAGAGAACTCATTGGAGAAGTACTCTCCCCCTCCATCTGACCTTAGGCACTTTACATATTTCCCTGTTTGCTTTTCAACCAAAACTCTGAAATTCTGAAAGTGAGTGAACACCTCACTCTTCTCCTTCATGAAATATACCCACACTTTCCTTGTGTGGTCATCAATGAAAGTCACATAATACCTGCAATCTCCCATAGATATGGTCTTTGTAGGACCCCATACATCTGAATGCACAATATCTAGTGCATTTCTGCTCACATATCTGTTACGTGGAAACACATGCTTTGTTTGCTTCCCAAATTGGCATGCTTCACATATTTTCTGCATACCTTCCACTTTAAATTTTGGCAGCCCTGTCACAATTCCTTTTGTCTGCATAGACTTCAATCTCTGCACACTTACATATCCAATCCTTTTATGCCAAATGTCTGTGTCTGCAACAATTCCTGAACCATTTGCAAACATCTCAGCACTCATTTCAGGCATGTCTACATTCAACGTAAACATTCTTCCCACTCTGTTGCCTTTTGCAACCAACCTGCACTTGTCTTTGAAGTCTTCGACATAACAACCATCAGGGTTAAACCGAACCTGCAAACCCTGCTCAATCATCTGGCCAACTGAAACCAGATTCTTTGTTATATTCGGAACGTGAAGTACATCTGCAAGGTACTTCACTTTGCCATCCTGCATAGACAATGGCACATCTCCAACATGGGAAATTGGATGAGCAGTGTCATCCCCTGTTTCCACAAAACCTGGTCTTTCCGGGTTTTTCATCCTTGAACCACTCCCCATGACTCGTCATGTGGTTCGAAGTGCCTGAATCCACATACCATACATTATCTTTTTGTGCTGCATCAACATTTTCAGACATGGCATTCACGACATGCTGCATAACAAACAACCTTTCATTATCCTCATTATTTCTGCTTGAGAATGCATAGTTGTTTTGCTGCACTTTCCCATTTTGCATGTCAGCCTGCTTCTTATAGCATTCTGCCTGCACATGTCTAGGCTTACCACAATAATAGCATTCACGTGCATCATTATATTGCCTTTGCCAATTTCCATGGCCTCTTTGACTCCCCCTGCCTCTGAATTTGCCTCTTCCACCTGCGTGTTGTTGTTGTTGTTGTTGATTCTGGGACTGTTGTTGCTACTGCTGCTGCTGGCCATAATTCTGATTACCTGTTCGGCCACCTCCTTGACCGTGTCCACGGCCTCCTCTACCTCGTCCTCTTCCTGAACTCGTGTAGAAGGCCTGTTGCTCTGAACTGTTTTTGCTTTGTGAAGACTGTTGGTCTTCACCCAAGCTCTTTTCTTCGATAATCAGCATAGACACCAAATCTGTAAAGTTGGGAATGTTTTCCCGAGTCTGAATAGACGTCTTGAACGCCTTGTATTGTGGCCCGAGACCACGTAGACAGACTTCCACCTTGTCATCATTATCTACTGACACACCAATAGATGCAAGAGATTCCACAATACCCTTTATCTTAAGCGCATAGTCATTCACAGACATGCTCTTTTTCTCCACAGTATGAAGTTCATTCTTCAACTGTATCTTGCGTGCCTTGGTATTTGTTTCATAAAGCTTTACCAAGGTGTCCCACGCCTCCTTGGGGGACTTGGCATCCTGAATGTGCCCAATCATGGTGTCCTGTATACTAATGGAGAGCCAATACATGACTTTCCTGGCTCCTTGGTTCCAGTCTTTAAACTCTTTCACATCTGCAGAGCAGTAGGATTTATGTCCCCGGTATCTCCGGTGCCTCTTCATGTTCACCTTCTATGTAGTCCCAATAGCCTTTTCCCATCAGGAAATTCGTCAACCTGAACCTCCAAGCATGGAAGTTATTCTTATCAAGCTTCTCAGCCACAATCTGAGTTATCCCATCATTTGACATCTTGTCAAACACACAGTTTTACCAAAAACTGCACTCTGGTTTTTCTGCACAAACTGCTGTATTTTCTGCACAGCGGTACTGCACTACTCTCAAATGTCACAACCAGTGACTTTAATGTGCATACATACACCCAATGGCAACTGTAGACCTCTTTGCGGCACCCACAGTGTCTGCACAGTCAATCTGTCTTCCTGCAGTTCTTAAAACAGAGTTCTGCAGAGAATCGATGACTTACCCACAGTGCTCGAAATCGCCTGCTTTCTGAAAAACGGAGGTCCAGACGTGCCCGAAACGCGTTTTCGACCCAAAAAATATTGTCCGATAGGATGGTATAGTTGCCCTATAGCTTTACTCCCGCGAAGAAAGCTCCTCAATCAGAGATCGTTGCCGGTGCCTCCCGTAGAGCTCCCGACAAGGGTGTAGTCACCAACACAAGTAGGGAAGAGTAGTTGAAGCTCTTACCCTCGTACCGTTTCCTGTGGTTCTCTTGCTTGCAGCTCAGCCCTTAGCACGAACCAGGCTCTGATACCATGAAAAGATGCAGGGGGGAGGAGAGCTTGAGCTCTTGCAAGCACACACACACACTCACAAAACCCTAATAGAGAACACACAAGGTGAGAGGCTAAAAATCTTCTTCTTCTTCTTCACTCAACACTCAACACACCATATACAAGAATAAGAGTACATACAATATGCAAGGTACTCAACCAAATACATACACGGGTTCTCTATAGTGTGAACCCGACTAAATGAGCTGGCGCTATAACTATGCCAGTCTCTAGAATAGCTGTCACACAGCCTGTCATCCCACTGGCCGCATATCACTCATGATCTCACCAACCATGCCAGTGGTGTAAGTGTGGGGCCTATCCCCCAGGCGGGTCATCAGTGTCCACCGCCTCACTAGATGAGCTCGATATCTCAACAAATTGCTGTAGAAACAGCCTCAGCCCAATAGTTATGCAGCGTATTCTTCTTTCCCATCAATAGTAATGTGCTTGTTTTTTCGCTCAGCAACTCCATTTTGCTGCGGAGTGTATCTGCATGTAAACTGTCTCTGAATACCATTCTTTCGCAAAAATTCAGAGAACTCATTGGAGAAGTACTCTCCCCCTTATCTGACCTTAGGCACTTTACATGTTTCCCTGTTTGCTTTTCAAAATGAGTGAACACCTCACTCTTCTCCTTCATGAAGTATACCCACACTTTCCTTGTGTGGTCATCAATAAATGTCATATAATACCTGCAGCCTCCCATAGACATGGTCTTCGTAGGACCCCATACATTTGAATGCACAACATCTAGTGCATTTCTGCTCACATTTCTGTCACGTGGAAATACATGCTTTGTTTGCTTTCCAAATTGGCATGCTTCACATATTTTCTGCATACCTTCAACTTTAAACTTTGGCAGCCCTATCACAACTCCTTTAGTCTGCATAGACTTCATTCTCTGCACATTCACATGATTCTTTTATGCCAAATGTCTTTGTCTGCAACAATTCCTAAACCATTTGCAAACATCGCAGCACTCACTTCAGGCATGTTTATATTCAATGTAAACATTCTTCCCACTCTGTTGCCTTTTGCAACCAACCTGCACTTGTCTTTAAAGTTTTCAACATAACAGCCCATCAGGGTTAAATTGAACCTGCAAACCTTGCTCAATCATCTGGCCAATTGAAACCAGATTCTTTGTTATGTTTGGAACATGAAGTACATCTGCAAGTACTTCACTTTGCCATCCTGCGTAGACAATGGCACATCTCCAACATGGGCAATTGGATGAGCAGTGTCATCCCCTATTTCCACAAAACCTGGTCTTTCAAGGTTTTTCATCTCCTTGAACCACTCCCCATCACTTGTCATGTGGTTTGACGCACCTGAATCAATGTACCATACATCATCTTTATGTGTTGCTTCAACATTTTCAGACATGGCATTAAAATGACATGCTGCATAACAAACAACCTTTCATTATCCTCATTGATTCTGCTCGAGGATTCATAGTTTTTTGCTGCAATTTTCCATTTTGCATGTCAGCCTGCTTCTTATAACAATCTGCCTGCACATGTCGAGGCTTACTACAATAAAAGCATCCACGTGTATCATTATACTGCCTTTGCCAATTTCCACGACCTCTTTGACTCCCCCTGCCTCTGAATTGGCCTCTTCCACCTACGTGTTGTTGTTGTTGTGAATTCAGGGACTGTTGTTGTTGTTGCTGCTGGCCATAATTGTGATTACCTGTTCGGCCACCTCCTTGGCCGTGTCTACGGCCTCCTCTACCTCATCCTCTTCCTGAACTTGTGTAGAAGGCATGTTGCTCTGAACTATTTTTGTTTTGTAAAGACTTTTGGTCTTCACCCAAGCTCCTCTTTTCTATAATCAACATAGACCCCAAATCTGTAAAATTGGGAATGTTTTCCCGAGTTGAATAGACGTATGCCTTGTATTGTGGCCCGAGACCACGTAGACAGACTTCCAACTTATCATCATCATCTACTACTAAAACACCAATAGATGCAAGGGATTCCACAATACCCTTGATCTTCAATGCATAGTCATTCATCACCACAGACATACTCTTTTTCTCCACAGTCTGAAGTTCATTCAACTATATCTTTCGTGCCTTGGTATTCGTTTCATAGAGTTTTACCAAGGTGTCCCATGCCTCCTTGGGGGACTTCGCATCTTGTATGTGCCCAATCATGATGTCCTGTATACTGATAGAGAGCCAATACATAACTTTTCTGGCTCCTTGGTTCCAATCCTTGAACTCTTTCACATCTATAGCAGTCGGATTGATCTCCGATATCTTTGGTGCCTCTTCATGCTCACCTTCTATGTAGTCCCAGTAACCCTTTCCCATCAGGAAATTTGTCAACCTGAATCTCCAAGCATGGAAGTTGTTCTTGTCAAGCTTCTCAACAACAATCTGGCTTATGCCATCATTTGACATCTTGCCAGACACACAAATTTACCAGAAATAACACTCTGGTTTGTCCTGCACAAACTGCTGTGTTTTCTGCTGCTGTAGTGGTATTGTACTACACTCAAATGTCACAACCAGTGACCTCAATGTGCATACATACACCTAATGGCAACTATTTGACCTCCTTGCAACACACACAATGTCTGCACAACCAATCTGTCTTCCTACAGTTCTTAAAATAGAGTTCTGCATAGAATCGATGACTTACCCACAGTGCTCGAAATCACCTGCTTTCCAAAAAATGGAGGTCCTAACGTGCCTGAAACATGTTTTCGGCCCGAAAAATTTTAGTCCGATAGGACATTATAGTTGCCCTATAGCTTTACTCCCGCGAAGAAAGCTCCTCAATCAGAGATCGTTTTTGCCGGTGCCTCCCGAAGAGCTCCTGACAAGGGTGTAGTCACCAACACAAATAGGAAAGAGTAGATGAAGCTCTTACCCTCGTACCGCTTCCTGTGCTTCTCTTGTAGGGGAGAAGCGAGCTTGAGCTCTTACAAGCACACACACACACTCACAAAACCCTAAAAGAGAACACACAAGGTGAGAGGCTGAAAATCTTCTTCTTCTTCACACAACACTCAACACACCATATACAAAGATAAGAGTACACACAATATGAAAAGGTACTCAACCAAATACATACTAGGGTTCTCTATAGTGTGAACCCAACTAAATGAGCTAGTGCTATAACTATGCCAGTCTCTAGAATGGCTATCACAGAGCCTATCATCCCACTGGCCGCATATCACCCATGATCTCACCAACCATGCCAGTGGTGTAAGTGTAGGGCCTATCCCCCAGGCGGGTCATCACTGTCCACTGCCTCACTAGATGATCTCGATATCTCAACAATACACACCTCAGCAAAATGGTGTGGTTGAGAGGAAGAACAGGTCTCTCATGGAGATGGCACAATGTATGGTGAAAGCCCAAGATTTACCTCATGGTTTGGTTAGAGGCAACTATGTGTCGAACAAATGCCCTACCAAGGCCTTAGAAGTTTGGCATGGCAAGAAGCCTTCTGTGGCTCATTTGGGTGTTTTTAGTTGTCTTGCTTATATGCTCTTGTGCCTGAGCAACAACGCAATAAGCTTAATGATAAGGCAGTTAAATGCATATTTGTGGGATACAGTTCAGAAAGTAAGGGATATAGACTCTACCATCACGTCTCAAAGCAGATTTTGGTAAGTAGAGATGTTGTTTTTGTCAAAAACTCAGTTCAGACCATGCTATCATGCAAAAAATAACAGAATGTATGCTCACAGGACATGTTTGATTCTCTCCTACCTTTGTTTAATGGAGGGCAGCCATATGTAAAGCAATTGAATGCTCAACTAAGTGCTGAAATTCAGTCTTTGTAGGTGCAAAATCAGCCTATGAATCAGCCTTTTGATGAGGTAATTATTAAGGATGTAGTGGATGAGGAGAGAGTAGCCATAGAAGAATCTAGGCGTATGCCAAAATGGCTTGTGCAGACATTGAAGGATAGCAAGTTGGCAGCTCCTTTACCTAGCAGAACTCGTGCAGATTCTCATCATGTATATTATTCTCATGTGGATCATGTTCTCATTTCTACCTTTATGTATTGAGAAGGAACCTGTTTCCTTTGAGGAAGCACATGATGATGATCATTTGGATGCATGCTATGCAAGATGAGTATAACTCTATAATCAAGAATGACACATGGTATTTGATAGATCAAGAAGACCATTGGCACTAAGTGGGTTTACAAGTTAAAATGCAAAGCAGATGGTAGCATTGATCACTACAAGGCCAGACTTTTTGCAAAGGGGTATGCCCAACAAAAGGACATTGATCATGATGAGACCTTTTCACCCACATCTCGTATGACTACCTTTAGGTGTCTCATTGCTTTGGCAGCACATCATGGGTGGAATGTACATTAGTTGAACATTAAGACTGCATTCTTGAATGGTGATTTACATAAGGAGGTGTATGTATCACAGCCTCTTGGTTTTGATGTGAAAGGAGAAGAGTCTAAAGTATGCAGGTTGAAAAAGGCTCCTTATGGCCTTAAGAAGGCTAGCATGGTATGATAAGATTCATGCATACTTGGTTATAAATGAATTTTGCAAAAGTCCAACAGAGGGTACCCCCTATGTGATGAGGAGTAAGGACACATTTTTGGTCATCGTTCTATACATTGATGACATGCTGCTCATCACACGGGACCTAATATAGATCAAATTTTAGCCTTTAAGGCTAATTTACAGTCATCGTTTGAGATGTCAGATTTGGCACCCTTGCATTATTATTTGGGGATTTAGTTTATGCAGCGCAATGATGGCATTATTATGCTACAGTCTAAATATATACAGAAGCTATTGAAGAGGTTTAATCTTGAAGACTATAAACCTGTGGTTACACCTATGGAGACAGGTACTCGACTTAGTCTTCAAGATGTAGGAGACTCTTTTGATGCTAGTTTGTATCAGTAGGCTATTGGATCCCTTCTTTATGTATGCAAACGAGGCCAGATATACAGTATGCGATCTCACAGTTAAGCAAATTTATGCATAGCCCAGGTATGAAGCATTGGCAGGCTCTTAAGCGAGTTTTTCGTTATTTGCAGGGCACTCAGTATTTTGGATTATTTTATCCAAAGGGGGTTGAGTCACAGCTGCATGCTTTTAGTGATTCAGATTGGGCTGGATGTTATGACACACGAGTGCCCACTAGTGGGTTTTGCTTTTGCCTTAGTGATTCATGTATATCATGGCTTAGCAAGAAGCAACCTACAGTGACCACTTCCAGTTGTGAAGCTGAGTATAGGGAAGCTTTTATAGCTACAATTGAGTGTGTGTGGCTTAGACGTCTTATGGCTGATTCGAGTATTGGACAGTCATCTAGCACTACGATTTTCACTCTGACAGCCAGAGCGCATTAGTAGTTGTAAGAAACCCAGTGTTTTATGCTTGCACTAAGCACATTGAGGTGCATTACCACTTTGTCAGGGAAAGACTCTTTGCAGTAGAGATCAGCTTGGTCTATGTGCCTACACATGACAACATGGCAGATTTATTAACAAAAGCTCTTCCTCGTGAAAAGTTCAAAGCTTTTTGTAAAGCTTTGGGCTTACTTTCTTTTCAGGATTGATCGGCCATAACCTGTTACTACGTGTTCACATTATCACTCTAGGAGGGATTTGTAGCATTATATGGTAGTGATGTGTGTGAACACACTTAGGACCGCCGAGGCACTTTTTCCCTCACTAGGAGGTTTTTTCCCCTGTGCATTCACCAAGGTTAATTCACTTATCTTATTGACCTCTTGATTTCGTGGTGCAAGAATAGTGTGATATTTGAAGAAGCATACATAAGTCTCCACTCTTTAAAGATCTTTATACACCCATTCTACCAAACTCAGTGAGGGAGTTCCCATGGATCAACATTCATGGTGGAATTACCACTCTACCTTGATTGTTTGGATGTTTTACAATATTTAGTTCCCCACATGGTCCATGGACTAATATTACAATGATTGATTATGTTGTGCAACTCAGGAAACATCACCTTATTTGGAAGTTCAGCACATACCTACGTAACATAGTGAGCAATCTCAGTAGGTTTACATCCACTTTTCAATATCAATAATATATGTGCATGCAGCAAGCCTCTTTTTTGAAAATTAATAACAAAAAAAAATCCTACCACCCTTCCAAATAATTCTTTTTTTCCCAATAAGTGCATCATATCCTTATGCTTCTCATAGAAGACCCATGTCATCAAGTCAGGTCAATCTTGAGCAACCTAACCTAGTAGTAAAGAATTTCTCATTTCATCCCACTTAGGATTGCAAGTAAAGGTAGTAAAGAGGTCAGGTTTACCTATCTTCCTACAATTACCATTAAATCTTAATATAATTGATGCATATATTGAGTCCCCCCACCAATATATGTAGATGGTAGAACTATCCTACATCCAGCAATGCCCCCAGAGACTCTATTGACACCATTGCTTATATTAACCATATCTATGTTGAAATATACAAGTGAATAGGGTGTGTGTGGGAACAAGCTCTTGGATAGAGGCTGTAAAAGAGGAGATGTAATTGTGAAAGAACCTGTGAAAAGGTGAGAAGAATCTACTGGGAGAGAATAATGGGTAGCATGAGAGAATGTAGGAGTGTGGAGATATTCTGGGAGATATTCAGGTAGCATGAGAGAATGTAGGAGTGTGGAGATATTCTGGGAGATATTCAGGGAAAAGAGAAGAGGTGGAGAGAATCAGGCAAAAGGTGGAGATATTCTGGGAGTGAATCATGGAGAAATCAATGGGATTTGATGCTTGATGTAAACTCTATAAATTGAGGCATAGCCCTAATGAGAATTTGCTGGTTTTTGAGTATCCATGCCTACATTAATCTATGTGCTAATTATTCACTAATTATGTCACTTTGTTAATTATGTTGATTCTAGTGTTTGATCCACCATAGCTCATCATTTTGCTCAAATTTCAACATGGTATCAGAGCCATGCCTAGAATCAACCAGATTTATGAGCCCATTAGTGAATTAATTAGGATTAGTAGGTAATTAGCAAAAAAAATCAATTTTTAGTGAGTTCTTCATCTTCCCCTTCACCCCCAGCCAGTGGAGGGTCTCTAGCACCTTGCACACATAAAATTAGGGCACAAGCTTTATACACAAGCTAGCTAACATCTCTAGCTTCAAGCTCAACAAGACGGCATAGCAAACCGCGCAGCAACGAAGCAGAAATCAGCGATTTGGCCAGCGCGTTTTTTCTGGAGGAGAATTGAGATTTCTTCAAGCTCAGTTCAAATTGCTTGAATTCCTCCTAGCCCAAGGGGTAATCAAGCATGCTCTACAAGCTGGTGAAGACAAAAATCAATTTCATCAAGTCTACAGAGAGATCCAAGCTCTTCATCAAATCTGCAGGTGACTTTGGTAAAACAGAGATTAAGCTTTCATTATTTGGTCAAATCTTGTGTTTCTTGGCTTAATCCTCTACTAGACTCATTGCTATTGATGCCTTTGAAAGCATTTGAGCTCATTTGAAGTGGAAGGCACCAGATCTAGGCTCCCCGCATACTCTATTTTTTGCACACAAACCAGAGCATTAATTTGCTAATCAGTGATTAATCAATGCTAATCACTGTACTTTGGTGCAATTGAGGGTTCAAATTAACCATTAGGTATCTGATACAGATCCCTAAAGCTTTAGATTGCAAATCAGAGTTGGTTTGGTACTCCAACCATCCCGTACAAATTGGTTACCCTTAATTTAATGTAATTTCTGGTGATTTTATGTTGATAAAATTGTTGTAATCATCTATTAAACACCAGATTGAGTTGTAAAAGGGTAGACACTGCCCTTGAATCTTGAATTTAGATCAAGAGGTAAGACCCCCTTCACTTCACCATGAATTCAGCACAGGAAATAGCCAAATTTAATGGGGAACAGTTTTATACATGGCAAACAAAAACCATGTATGGGGATTAGTTGAAGGGAGAGATGAATGCCCAGAGAGAGGAGAAAATGAGTGGAAGAGTAGGAATGAAAAAGCATTGGGACTTATTGCACTCAGTTTAAATGATGAAATCATTCATCATATCACAGGGATACAGTGGGCAAAAGATGCATGGGATGAACTCAATAAATTATTTGGAACACAAGCAAAAAATTCCAAGATAAATCTGTTAATGCAATTCTACAAATTGGACATGAAGGAAAGTGAACCTTTAATCACACACTTGAACAAATATAAAAGCATTAAGTAACAGCTGGCAGCTATTGGCAAAAAGGTAGAAGATGATGAAGCATTAGCTGTACTTCTGAAGAGTGTGGACAAAGGAGATTATGAAAACATTGTAGCAACACTAAAGAATGTACCTGAATTGAAGATACATGAGATAGAAGCAGCTCTACTGGAGCAAGAGAGCAGAGGCAAAGAGAAGAAAGGGCTCGACTCAACAACAGGAGAGGAAAAAGCATTCTTCACCCGCCGAGGAGGATTCTCTCGAGGACGAGGATGAGGAAGAGGCAGAGTAGGAGGGAGGACCTTCACTTGCAACAACTGTGGAAAGCCAGGACACATGGCAAGAGACTGCTACAACAAACCCAGTGGAGAAGGAACGACATCGGCAAACTTCATGGAGGCTCCAAGGGAAGTGGAGTCACATCATCTTTTCTGAGAGAGAGAGAGAGAGAGAGACCCCACAACCCAATGTAACCTGCCCCAATAAAGTAAAACCACCTCCGAGCCACCGATGATGTAGGCCACGTGGTAGATGTATGTGTGAGCACTTTAGTCAAGGTCGCAGGCAACTATAGTAAGCCTTGGACACATAGAGAGAGAGAGTGTCAAGGACTATGAGTTTAGGGACTCGAGGCACTGGTCGCAGGCTATCAAGTAAGAGGGAAACTTGGTATAGGGTCCAGGAGTGCTAGGATTATTCACTTGAGGGGAGGTGTTGAAATATACAAGTGAATAGGGTGTGTGTGGGAACAAGCTCTTGGATAGAGGCTGTAAAAGAGGAGATGTAATTGTGAAAGAACCTGTGAAAAGGTGAGAAGAATCTACTGGGAGAGAATAATGGGTAGCATGAGAGAATGTAGGAGTGTGGAGATATTCTGGGAGATATTCAGGGAAAAGAGAAGAGGTGGAGAGAATCAGGCAAAAGGTGGAGATATTCTGGGAGTGAATCATGGAGAAATCAATGGGATTTGATGCTTGATGTAAACTCTATAAATTGAGGCATAGCCCTAATGAGAATTTGCTGGTTTTTGAGTATCCATGCCTACATTAATCTATGTGCTAATTATTCACTAATTATGTCTTAATCACTTGCTAATCACTTTGTTAATTATGTTGATTCTAGTGTTTGATCCACCATAGCTCATCATTTTGCTCAAATTTCAACAATCTACAAGCCCTTGGTATACTTTAGCACATAATACTTTTTGGTTATTATGTATCCATACCAATATTGATTCCTCCATGCTGCTATATGCCTCGACAATGTACTGCTTGTTGCAAAAGTCGACCACCACGTAGAAGGCATGCATTTGTAGCTTCTCTTATTTGTAATCTATATGCATAATATTGCCGTTACGTTATAGTCTTTGTCTTCTCATTTTAACCTTGTCTATTCCTACCATGGAGTGTAATTCCAACATGCCGACCATCCTCTCCTCAAGGAAACAAAAAAATATATAATAGATGCATATATGAATGATGCAAGTTAGATATTATTTTTATAGCACCTGTGCAAGACATTATTTCAATATCTCCACAACCTACATGAAAATCATCCCCTTGATGGATGCCTAGCATGCGTAGAAGCAAATATACCAGTACATAAAAAGCAACACATATAGAAACAAATAGACATAAAGAAACACACATAGACACAAGCAAACAGAAAGTAACACATGGTACCTAGCACCCCAACAATGATAGAAAGCACACCGACACTAGATGGCACCCGCTAGTATCCCAAAAAGAAACACAACTATCGACATAGATATGCACACCAAAACCAAGAACCACAATAGACACAAAGCATAGACAAACAATGAAGTGAGACCCAAAGTTGTAAAGGCACCCACCACCCACACTATGAGCATGGTACTAGAGATGAACCCATCAATGCTAACGACTACCTTCATAACAAGAACACAATGAAGATATAATAAAATGTAAGATACGATGTGGGAGAAGAAAAATATCACATGTTTCCTTCATGCAACCCGACCAAAGACCACAAGTAACAGCATGCAACTCAACCAAACACCGGTAGGACCCCCCAAGTTGAGGGAACCATAAAGAGCCCCAGAGAGCACAAGTAAGAGCCAACACTTTAGCTAGCTAACACCTCCTAGAAAGGATGTACAAAGAGTTGTCGAAGCTACATAAAATGGAGGTGGTCAGTCAATCCACATCTACAACATCTTTGGCCTATAGGTGAAGGAGCTTCTATCGAATAAGTGCCTGGCCTTCATCACTCAAACTTCTTGTAGAGTGGTTACAAGCTTGAACGCGAGGCCTTTGGTAACTTCCTCACAATTTGCAACACCTTTGAGATGGGGTGCTTATATGTAGCAATCACCTCACAACGATGACCTATCAGTTCATCGTGTGCAATTTTGGCACACCACTATGGCTTGGCTTCACTTCATGGACATGAACATGCACATTTTGTGGGCCTCAACAAAGCCACCTCTAACTCAAGATTTTATGAGAACAGTTTTGGATTAGGCACGATGATGACCTATCAGTTCACTGTGTGCGATTTTGACGCACCACTATGGCTTCACTTCATGGACATAAACATGCACGCTTTGTGGGCCTCATCTAAGCCACCCTTGACTTAAGCTTTATGAGAACTGTTTTAGGTTAGGCACCTTGTCCATAATCAATTGATCCATGGCCCCATTCCATCTCCATCAGTGACTACCTCTAGCCTAATCTATAAGAATGATAGTAGATTATCTAGGAGGTGTAAGGGCTTGTAGGTAAGTAACTAAATCTCTCTCTCTCTCTCTCTCTCTCTCTCTCTCTCTCTCTCTCTCTCTCTCTCTTTGTATTAATTCATTAGTAAGCTTTGCATTGATATTAACATGATGATTTACAAGGTTGGAATGAGGTGAAAGGAAGTTATGCATGTCTCATATATGTATGCATATTCTCATCTATGCACACATGTTCTCATTTGTGCATGCATGTCTCATCTATGCACACATGTTCTCATGTATGCATGCATGTCTCATATGTGCCTTCATGTTCTCCGATTTGTGCATGCATGTTTTCACGTTTTTGTGTATGCACGTACTCATTTACACATGCACCAATCAAGAGCCCTCTTTGTAGTCCAGATTTGTCTTCGGTAAAAGCTAGTAAAATACATGTTGAAAGCTTACCTTAGTAAGCTTTGGTAAGGAGGTAAAGAAGGTGATTAACACAAGAAAATGCCTAAAAATCGCACACACACAACTAAGTGATGGTTCTTTCTTGATCCTCACACCCTCCATCACTAAAAGGAGACATGATTGCACACAAACAAGAGAGAGGAGATGCAAGTAAAATATATGTTGAAAGCTCAGCTTTAAACTTTGGTAAGGAGATAAAGAAGGTAACTAACACAAGAAAATGCCTGAAAATTGCACACCCACAAACTAAGCTATGGTTCTTTCTTGATCCTCACACCCTCCATCACTAAAAGGAGACATGATTGCATGGAAACAAGAGAGAGGAGATGCAAGAAGCAAGAAAGTGGAAGAGAGGGAGAAAAGAAGAGCCACAACCTCTTTTCATGAGTCACGCACTTCTCCAACGACCCAAACTACCTTTTCTTGGTATTTTATTATTTCAAAAAGCATAAAAATTGTATTTATCCTAAAGTGGAATCTTTGAGGCTTTATTTTTGCTTACATGGCTAAGGTTTCTATACTATAAACCAAAGTAAAGAGCAAAATGTGTATGGCATTTAATAAATTTTTAGACTAGCTATGTATGTCATCACTTATAAAGTGGTCCTAAATTTTACAAAGGCATAAATGCCAAAAAAGGTTGATAAAATAATTAATTTTGTCGATGTAAAACCACATTCTTTTATCGTTTTTTGGTGCCAAAATTGGAGGTTAGTACCTCAACCCAATCGATGTGCTGTGAGCTTCTACATTGCATGCTCCGCAAATACTGAAGCAGTCTGAGCAGTTATATTAGACTCATTAGCAAGAATGCCCCAACCCATGACATGAGTCCTTCATGTTTTCAAGTTTATTTTTTAGGATCCGTTACCCTTGCATATGTAAATATGATTGGTTTTCCCAATCATGAGAACCAGCCTTGTGTCTCTCATATAAGGTCTTTCGAGGATCATGGTGTATGACTCTCTTCTCTGAAAATCCATCACCATGAATGTGTGGTGCAAGCTTAATCTTTGCATCCTAAAGAATGCCCAAAGGTTTAGCTGTGTTCTCATTGGAAAGCTTGACACCACGAGGTTTGTACCTACAAGAGTGGTGTGCTTCCCTAGGCCTCCTAGAAACCCTTGGTGATTATGCTAACACCAACACCACTATCCAGGATTGTGGAGACTTTCATTCCTTTATAAATAATGGGTACCAGGACATTCATTTCATTGCTTTCAAAGTAGTGCCCTAGCTTGTTCATGGGAACTTTTTGGCTATCCTTTTATCTTGGGTATGGAAGGAGAGTTCTCATTTTGACATCCTCCTATTCGGGTTTAGGTTAAGCTATGTGGATTCTTAAAGTCCCATTCATCCAGGTCAGATAAGTCTCTCAAAAATTTAGAACTTTCTTGTAAAAGAGAACTAATTGGGACTTGCAATTTTGAGGATAAGAAGGCTATGAGGCATGTTATGTCCCTCATGTGATATTCATGTGCTCACTTAGCTTATACTTACTCAGAGGTGGGCTTGGAATTTGTAATGTGTAGGGGATGTGCATTGATCGTTTCCTAGGAGGCAGTGCCTCTCATGGGGTCAAAATGAAGTTGTCACCTATTAGATCGGAGAAAATATTATGGTGTCATGTGATGACCCATGGAAGGACAACTTTCACCTACCTTGAGTCCTCTTTCACTGCATCTAGCTATGTAGATTGTGGTTGGATTGGTTCAAAAGGCAAAAGCTCGAGAACTAGCTCTTTGTGGGCTCTTAAGAATGATTATAGTATCAATCAAGGATTGGCTTTGGGATTAGCTCAGGAAAGGTTAATGGTTTTTACTCAACCACTTTCACTTTCTAAAGTGTTGGTTCTAGTTTAGCTTGCACCTTGCTTACAAGATCTTGGGCTTGTTTTACTTATGATTTCTCCAATATGGGGTTGGGGTACTCTTTGAGTTTCTTTGGAAGGTTTGCATAGTCAATGGAATTCTTTTCTTTGGGAAGAATTAGTTTGAATGGGAAATCACATGTTGCCTCTATGAGGGATGCAGCTTTGAAGCTATCATCCGAACCACTTCCCAATGGTTATGATGCCATTGCCCTTTGCTGCTGAGAGACAAATGATCCTACGTTGGGTTTCTATGAGATTTGGTCTTCTTCTTTTGACATCTGGTTCTAGTTCATTATCCTTTTTAGGGTTTGTTATGGCCTTTTAGGCTTGCACCTATGGCTCTTAGATTGTTATCTTCGAGGTTGAAGCTTGAGCTTTCTCTTTCTACATTGCCAAGTTAGATGTTTCCCTCAACTTGGTCTAGAGCCTTGTGAAGGCATTAAGGGTGGCATTAAGGGGGGACTGTATGAATAACTCCACCTTATACACTTTCTATTTCTACTTTTCCTTAGATGTTTCCCTAGACTTGGTCTAGAGCCTTGTGATGGAATTAAGGGGGGGGACTTTATGAATAAGTCCACCTTGTACACTTAACAAGTTAAGGCTCATCAAAGTGGCAGATGCTGTGGCCCACTGAGGTGATCGTCACTCTATTGGGACAATCCTTAAATTCATGTTCAAATCCACATAACATGTGCCTTTGTATGGAATGACATTAGGGTTTTGCACTGGATTCGAGGTTGGATTTGGGACACTAGTAGGTGTGATGGTTCTATGAGGGTACTCCGCAACACGGTGTGGGTCCTTACAATGTAAACATTAAAGAGGTGGCCTATATGCCATATTGTTGAGGTCCCTCACTCTTTATTACACCATGGCCTCAAACAGAGAGATATAGTTTGTGTTTTAGAGTTATTTCTAGATATCCATATAAATCATATTAGGGTTTCGCACTGGATTCAAGGTTGGATTTGGGACACTAGTAGGTGTGATGGTTCTATGAGGGTACTCCGCAACACGGTGTGGGTCCTTACAATGTAAACATTAAAGAGGTGGCCTATATGCCATATTGTTGAGGTCCCTCGCTCTTTATTACACCATGGCCTCAAATAGAGAGATATAGTTTGTGTTTTAGAGTTATTTCTAGATATCCATATAAATCATATTACTCATATAATTCATAGGTCTCTTATTCAGGACTCTGAGTCTATTGGCAAAGTCATCGAGCACTATTGTATTGTTGTTGGTGGATCTAAGAGGAACCCATTGGGGTGGTAACACCAGAGGTGGCTATGGCATCGGTGGTGGTCTCTGTATATATATACCTCTCGATATAGGGTTTTGATATGTAGGAATTGGATCTTGTGCATATTGAGAAGTGACTCATGCATGGTAGGGATATTGGTTCCTTGGGCATCAGGGGCATAGATTATAACTTAGTATTAGATGAAATGGGGAAATCCCAATTCCTAGATGGCTGTGTTTTGGGAAATCCCAATTCCCAGACGGCTATGTTTTGGAGAAAAATGAGATATATTTGGTCATGCATCCATTTCTTGCATGTTCTCTAGAGAAAGATATTCCCTTTCTAGGTGTGCAACTATGCCATGTCTAGTTATTATAAATTGAAAAGAATTGTGAATAATATGAACATTAATCAGATCAACTATGTGAGCTACATCTTGCCTATTCTTGTGTGAGAACAATGTGGCCATAGAGTTGTCTCTTGTGTGCAAGAGCTTTGGCTTAAACCATCATGAGACCTTCTTCTAGTGAGTGTAGTTTTCTTTCTCAAGCTTGTATGATTGCATGTCTAGTTGTCATCTTGTTGTCCTACCATAAGTACAATATAGTAGATATGGCTCTTTGGCCATTTCTTGACGAAAAACACTTCTTGGTTCGTTAGTCTATGCTACACAAGAAAGTTTCCTCAACAAAGTTCCAATTTATAAAAACAACACATGTGGAATTTGCCTTGGAGTGAGAAGAATTATGACAACATAGACGACACAAAAAGGTAGCCCTCTTAGAGTAGGGTGTAGTTTGATAACACATTGAAAAACTTAGAGGTGAGATTCCTTAGGAGTAAAGGTAGCCATCTTAGAGTAGGGTGTAGTTTGATAACACATTGAAAAACTTAGAGGTGAGATTCTTTAGGAGTAAAGTGCATTCTTATAACAAAAATAGGTTATAAGGGACTCATCCTCTTGTGTGCAAGAGATTTGGCTTGAACCACTCATGAGACTTTCTTGTAGAGTAAACTTATATGATTCTAGTTGTCATCTTATTGTCCTAACACAAGTGTAGTATAGTAGATATGGATCTTTGGCCATTTCTTGACTGAAGCAACCATGAAGTAGAGTAGGTATTTCCCTTTGTTCATTTCTTATCCCAAGCACATGAGCACTTATTTGGTTCATTAGTATTTTCTACACACGAAAGTTTCCTCAACAAAGGGTGCATTCCAATTATATAAACAACAACATGTGGAATTATCCTTGGAGTATGAAGCATTCTGTAACAACATAGACAACACAAAAAGGTAGCCCTCTTACAGTAGGGTACATTTTGATAACACATTGAAAAACTTGGAGGGGAGATTCCTTAGGAGTAAAGTGTGTTCTTTTAACAAAAATAGTTTATGATGGAACCATCCTCTTGTGTACAAGAGATTTAGCTTGAACGACTCATGATACCTTCTTGTAGTAAGCTTGTATGATTCCATGTCTAGTTGTCTCTTGTTGTCCTAACACAAGTGTAGTATAGTAGATATGGCTCTTTGGCCATTTCTTGACCAAAGAACAAATGAAGAAGAGTAGATATTACCCTTTGTTCATTTCTTGGCCCAAACACATGAGCAACCCTTAGCCTAAACACTTCTTTGGTTCATTAGTCTATGATACATGATAAAGTTTCCTCAACAACAAAGGGTGCATTCCAATTATATAAACAACACATGTGAATGTCTCCTTGGAGTAGGAAGCTGCTTTGACAACACAGAAAAGTAGCCCTCTTAGAGTAGGGTACGGTTCAATAACACATTGAAAAGTAGCCCTCTTAGAGTAGGGTACGGTTCAATAACACATTGAAAAACTTAGAGGTGAGATCACTTAGGATTAAAGTGAATTATTTAAAAAAAACATTAATAAGGTCCCATCCTCTTAGAGTAGGGTGCACTCAAATACTGTGGGACAAACATAATAGGGAGTCCCCTTAGAGATGGGTGAACTTGAGTAAAATATGAAACTAAAAGGCCATATTTATTTTATTGCAAAGAGAGCCAAGAAATGGCCAAAGGGCCATATCTACACATTGGGGATGTGTAAGTTCCAAGAAATGGCCAAAGGGCATATATACTCCATTGTTAATAAATGTGTGATAGGGCCCCAATGGGTGACCAAACGGATGTGCTAGTTACAAGAAGTGGCCAAAGGACCATATCTACTACATTGCTAAATAAATGTGTGATAGTGCACCCATCTTTTGGCTATAGATGGACACACTTGCTTGTGACCTTTACACTTCACACCATTCATCCATTTCCACATCCACATCCATACATCCATATCCACATTCCACATTCATACATCCATATGCACATTCCTCATTCATACATCCACAACCATATTCACATCCATACATCCATATCCACATTCCACATTCATACATCCATATCCACATTCCACATTCATACATCCATTTCCACATCCACATCCATACATCCATATCCACATTCCACATTCATACATTCATATCCACATTCCACATTCATACATCCACATCCACATTCACATCCATACATCCATATCCACATTCCACATTCATACATTCACATCCACATTCACATCCATACATCCATATCTACATTCCACATTCATACATCCACATCCACATTCACATTCACATCCATACATCCATATCCACATTCCACATTCGTACATCCATTTCCACATCCACATCCACATCCATACATTTACATCTATATGATTTTTATCACATCTCATCACATCTATTTATAGAATGTAAGAGAATTCTAATTTTTTGATATAAAGATTCTTTACACATCTAATTAGGCATAAAGAGAGAACTTTAGTAGGAATAACACTTTTATAAAAATCCTTTTATGCATCTATTTAGGCATAAATTCAATTTTAAGGAAAATAACACTTTCGAATTAAAAATAAACCATTTATGCATTTTACTATGCATAAATTTCATTTTAATGAGAATAACACTTTCAAAATAAAAATAAATCTTTTATGCATATTTCTATGCATAAATTCAATTTTAATGAGAATAACTGTTTTGAAATAAAAATAAATTTCTTTATGAATCATTCTATGCATAAAATGAAAATTGATGAGAATAACTCTTTTGAAATAAAAATAAATTTCTTTATGCATCATTCTATGCATAAAATGAAAATTGATAAGAATAAATCTTTTGAAATAATAATAAAATTCTTTATGCATCTTTTTATGCATAAAATCAAAATTGATGAGAATAACACTTCTGGATTAAAATAAATTCTTTATGCATCTTTCCATGCATAAATCCAATTTAGTAGGAATTACACTCTTTGAATAAAAGAATTTCTCTTATGTATCTTCCCATGCATAAAAACTAAATCCAATGAAAATAACTCTTTTAAAATAAAAACTTTCTTTTATGCATCTATTTATGCATACAATTCATTTATGATGAAAATCACTCTTTTAATATAAAATAATTACTTTTATGCATCCATTTATGCATAAAAATCATTTATGATGAAAGTAACACTTTTATAATAAAAATAAATTTCTTTTATGCATCCTTTTATGTATAAAAATCAATATGATAAAAGTAACACTTTTATAATAAAAAATATTCTTTTATGCATACTTTTATGCATGAAAATCAATAATGATAAAAGTAATTTATAAAAAAATTTATTCTTTTATGCATTATTTTATGCATAAAAATCAATATGATGAAACTAACTCTTTTAAAATAAAAAAAATATACTTTTATGTATTACTTTATGTATACAAATCCATAATGAAGAAAGTAACACTTTCATAATAAAAAATTATCAATATGTATCTTTCTATACATAGAATTTAATTTTATTGAAATTCATTCTTTTATAAAAATTAATCAATATGCATCTTTCTATGCATGAATAAAAATGACACTATTAGAATACTCTAACAATGGAGATTACTCTTTTTGATTAATAAAAGATGAAATTTATTTCACAAATTTTTAGAAAATTTTACCATAACCTCCTTTGTATGGCTGACCATTTTTCAATTTTTAACTCTCTAAAATTAATTAGAAGTTCACCAAGAGTATTTAAATCATTCTAATGTAAACATTTTCTACTTATTGAAGAGAAACATTATGAAAAACTTGATTTTATCCATTAATCAATCATCTAGGATAAAGAAAGGGTGGATTTACTAAAGAAGAGAGGGGAATGCCTTTTTTCAATGAGGCATAACATCATCTCATTTTAGAGAAGACAAAAACCATAAAAAACCATAAAATGAATAGAAAAAGAGAGAATTTCCAACTTACAAAGGAATTTGAGAGCTTTCCTTTGGCTTGATGGTTTGAGGGATCTACTCTTGTTTTGAAACAAGAGTGGCCACCAGTCTTTAGAAGAGGGAAGGTCAAAAACTAATGAATTATGAGTAAATTCACAGTTTTTGGCTCTTGGGAGAAGCAGGGTAACAATGCAAAAAACACTATTAAGCTTCAGCAAAGGGGGAGGCTTCTATTTGTAAGAAAAAGTGAGCTCCTAACCAAGCAAACTGGTTCTAGAATTTTTTGGATTAGTTTGGTCAATTTTTGACCATTTTTAGGTCAGTTAGCTCACTTTTTGGATCTAGTTGAAAAACAGGAGAGAGGAGAGATAAAAATATCTCATTATTTGGGAGTTTAAAACTCTCCCACACATTTAAAACAGGCGCCTCCTTCATGAGGGAAATTCCCCCATACTGAGGTGTCAAAAATGCATCATTTCTTCTAAATATCTCTCTTTTTTAACTATTAACCTTGTCCTTAGTCAACTCTTCATCTTATGTGAGTATTTACTCATTTTTGGGGGATTTTCCTTTTATTCTTCTATTTATCTCCTGTCTACATTTGGATAAATCTTATTGGTCCATAGGAACCTTAATTTAAAATTTCGAAAAAATCTTGACCCTCAGGATAAGGCCTCTTGAATAGATTATACTTGATTTCTAATGCACCTTCTAAAAATCTTTTTGAACTTCTATTTCGGGGGAACTTATTTTAATAAGAAGAGATATTTTTCCACCCAAAAATATTTAAAAACTGAATTACCACTCTCTAGAAGATTTTCTCTCTCTAGGCCAAAACAGGCAGAAACAAGATCTTTTATATTTTTGAAGAGGGGATTGATTACAGGGGAAGATATTGGACATCCTCAGAGGCTGGGGAGGAATCTTACACCACTTTGGCTTTGCTTCCTGGATGCGAATAAATGCTTTGTGGGCCTCATCAGCTTCACCCGTGACCCAAGCTTCTGTGTGGGGAAGGGTTTCAAGTCAGGCAGCTGGTCAGCAATCTGCAACCAACTGATCCTATCCACCAGTACCTACCTCTATCCTAATCTATAATAATGACATTGGTAGCTACTTCTAGACCATCTGGGAGGTGTAAGGGCTTGTAGTAAGTAATCGATGGACTTTCAATCAATCTCTCTCTCTCTCTCTCTCTCTCTCTCTCTCTCTCTCTCTCTCTCTCTCACTCTTCGTATTTAATACGTTAATAAGCTTTGTATTTATATTAACAGGATGCTTTACAAGGTTGGGATGAGGTGAAAGGCAAATATACACAAAGGATACACTAATAACTTGTTGACCTTCAGTTCGGAATCACACACATCCAGGCACTACTGTGATTATTACATAACCATGAGAGGAGGGACATTAGAACATTTTGGAGGTCATTTTGTGGACCTTTTAGAAGAGAGAGAAAATAGAAGACAACCAATCACCAATCAATCAACGTAACATTGGAAATGTCTTTCTCTAGAATATAACTGACATTGCCAATAAAGAGGCTTGAACAAGTGCACTTTTCTTTTAAATGAGTGGAGGCAAAAATTAAATTTTCTCTTCATCTTTTTTCTTTTTCTTCTCGCTCTTTTCATTGCTCTATTCTCTTCCAGCATAGAGAGTCTTCTTTTCTCTTCTGTTATGTTCTATTTTCATCTCTCCTACTTCCTTTTCTCCGTAATGGCTACAACTCAGCGCTTTGTATCATACTGACCTAACTCCCTGAGTTTTGCATATAAAAATATGGAGGAGTCATTTCAAAGGCCAAGGAGACTGAGATCATTTGTGAATTCAATATTTGTCTCTGATAACAGTCAATGCACAGAACCAATTGATTCAACTTCAAATTGCCAAGGGCACTTGGGTACTTATGCAACCCAGAAAGTAAAAGTATTCAAGCACGAAGAATATTTTCATGATAGCATGGAAGGGCATAATCAAAGACTTCAAGGTAGAGAGTGGCAAAATAACCATAAAATAGGTTCTTGTGCAACATGTCTACATGCAGAAAGGAGCTTGTGCTTAGTAGAGATAATAATTCATCCTTACCCGCACACAAAATAAATTGTAACCCTCTTGTCCTTATATTAATGCATTATTCCTCACAGTATTAATATAGTATTGCTTATTTCTTATTTTATAGGTTCTCTGTTTGTAGATGTGTATCCCTAATCCTATGAAGAGTGGCAACCAATTGAGGATGTCCAATCCTAGAATATGGTAGGAAGTCCTCTTTTAGCACTATGCATAAAAATAAGATATGTATTATTTTCTGAAAACTTTGCCATAGCTTCGCTCTGCTATTACTGATAATTCTCAATTTTTTTCTAAAGAATGAAAGCTTGTAATGAAAATATGATAGTAGTTCCTCTTTTATGCTTAAAATAAAACTATTAATTTAAATCATAATTTTAACCATAATCATAAACTTAATTATGATTATCCCACTAGATTAAGCTCATTCCATTATTTCTCTTTTCCCAAATTGATAGGATAATCTATTTCTCATTTAGAACAAATCAAAGTAGTTATTAACTACTTATAAATAATCTAAAAGAAATAACCATTATTTTGTTAACACAAAATCGTAAAAATATCATTTTTTAATCTCTAGCTTAACAAGCCTAGAGTTTAGCTTTGAATTAAGAGACTATCATTGAGAAGCATCCTCGCATCCTTTTTCAAGGGATTTAGCCATAAAGATGGCTATTCTTTTAGAGAGAGAGATTTACTTAAAGAAAGCATTACAAATAAGCAAAAAGATTAACTTTCTCTTAATTAAGCATTAAGACTTTAAGGGAAAGCTTGATTTGAATTAAAATAATTATTTAGAAAGCTTCTCAAGCTTGAGAGGAGTTGAGAAGAAGAAAGTCATTGAGATAAATTGGAAAAAAACTATAAAATTTGATTTTACCTCTAAGTTTGGCTTGATTCTCTATTAGCAGTGAAGCACCCAACCAATCAAATGGTCCACCAAGAGGAGAAGAGCAACTCCAAGAGTTGTTGTAGAGAGAGAGAGCTCCAAGCTCCCAAGAGAGAGGAAAATTTAAGGGATAATAGAAAATATGATTATTTTAATATAATACTAGCATAGTATAGCTCCGATATTTTTTTACAAATGGCTGAGGGTCTATTTATAGGTGAGGGAGGCCACTAACCAAGTCCAAATGGGTTCTAGAATTTTCTAGGTTCAGTTTTGACTCAATTTGGACAAGATTTGGACCAGTTTGGCTCCCTTTTGCTTTGGTTTGATCCAAGAGAGAGGAGAGATAAAAATATCACAATGTTTTTGAATTAAAAAGCCTTCCACACATGTGAAAAATGCACCTACCTCAAGAGTCCCCCTCTCCTTACCAAGGTTTCAAAAATGCATCATTATTCCAAATTATCTCATTTTTTTAGTAATATCTCGTAATTTTTAACTAATAAACCTTGTACTCAGTCAACTCTTCATCTTATGTGAGCATTTACTCATTTTTTTGGTATTTTCTTTTATTCTTTTGGATTTATCTCATTCCAACACTTGGATTAATCCAACTGGCCCATTGGAACCTTAATTGGACCATAATCCAAATTTTTTTTAAAATGTAGACCCTTAGGCTAAGGTCCCTTATACACATTTTCAATTAATTCCTAGTGCACCTTAGAAAGTTCATTTTGAACTTGTGTTTTAAGGGAATCCATTTTAGACACTAGAAGGATTTTTATATCCAAAGATATCTCAATTTTGGATTATCTCTCTCTAGGCCAAAACAGGGTAAAACAAGATCTTTCTTCTATTTCAGAGAGGGGAATAATTTCAAGAACAGAAGGGGAGGTTCTTACACCTTTACACCTCAAAAGCTGGAGGGAGTAATCTTACATCCTACCCCACTCAAAAAACTGGAGATGTCCTCATCTCTCGCAGGTGGAGGATAAACTCTTTCACCTTAAGATCCAGTTGATTCTGGGGTTCCTTATAGTCTGGTCAACCCACGCAGAATCTTGGGATAAAGATCCCTTCTACAAGAAGAACACACAGAACTCATTATCAGAGAATAATTCATTCAGAACATATCATTCATATCCTTACCACAATAATGGTCCATCAGACCAACAATTTCATCTAAACATTCCTCCACGAGAATTTCAGTTATGCAGGTTCTCAATTTGTCATCCCTTAATTAGATCCACTAGCAAACAGTAGCAATCTGTCAGCACAATCCACTAATCTCATAGTGATTTGCTGAAAGTTATAATCATCTTCTAGTTACTACCATCATCATTGGGATTCGTCCCATTCATCCTCATTGTGGCTTTGTTCAACTTATCTTTCTTCAACCAGAATTCAGAAATCATCATCTTTTAATTAGAATCCAAATCAATTCATCAATTCTCAGCCAGAATTCAAAAAATCATATCAACCAGCATTCGAATTCATCCTTTGGATAGCATTTTTGCTTATAACTTCAAGGTCTTAGATTTACTCGTATATATTGTCAGTAAAGAGCTGCAGATATATCTACGGTATAGATGGGTAGTCACGGTCCTTGGAGTTATAAGGTAAATACCATCATATCTAGGCCTCAAGCAAGTAAGGGATTCCATACAATTGCGGTACTTCCATGTGAAGGCCCAATTTCCAATTTATGAATCTTCATTCTGAATATCAATTTGTATGAATTTCATCACACAATTACAATCTTTTATTGGTACTTCATAAATTTTTGACATTTCTGGCTTCTTGGTTGTTCCACTTTAGCCAATTCGCTTTGATACCAGCTGAAAGATCCCTGCCCACTCTACGCAATGAATTCCGGGGTGCTAGCAGTGACAGTAGCACTTCTTGCGCAGGGATGAACCTATCACTCGAGGCCTCGCCCACGGATATCCGAACAAGAGACTAATCCCTCGGTTCTCCCAAAACCGAACCCAGACAAACTTCCCTTGCCCAGCAGACATAGGCGATTCCTCCAGGATATTTTTATTCGAACGTAGTCAAGAGCCTTAACTAACCAAACTGATCCGACCAAACCCGTAAGTCACATGGTCAGATCAAGGAAGAGACTTGCACTTAGATCATAGAGGCCAACATTTTTTTTCTCATCAAGAGGCAGAGCCATTGATTCTTTTCCATAGAACAAAGACTATCCGAGATTTACTTCATCTATCGTAACATAGTAGAATTGAGTCTCATTTTAGGGATCAATCAGTATAGCCTATCCCATCCAATCCCACGGGTTAGCCAACCGCCCAACCACTGTAGTGATAGGATCCATTTAAAAATTTGGTTGTGTTTTGCCCCGAGTACCAGGGAGAAAAAGAGTTCTTAGGCCCCCTAGCCGGCCCTTCAAGCAAACTTCAAGACAGTCACAACACTTATACACCCAATATGAAATTGCTTGTTTCATAGATTCAGCTGTAAAACAATCTTTTAATGAAACCATAGTACCACTGATCATAATCCTCTAAAATATCCAGCTTGAATTCTAATTTCCAATCATTTCTTCATCGGTGTACCTATGGCATCATTGGCAACCAGAACGCTCACCACCTGTTCACTCACAAGGGCCTTTTCAATAGTTCCTAGCTCATAGTACCCGGCAATATAATCACATAAGAAAATCCAGATGGATTCTCCGTTGAAGATCAGCAAGATCAACCAACAGATCCATATAAAAGAGCCATGGACTTATCCGTTGAGGACCAGCAAGGCCAGACAACAAGATCCATGCCCGAGTTCAGAAAAAACATCTCTCCTTGTTCTAGTTTTATTCCTCGACGCACGCGTGGGTATCTTCGGCGACCCAAAACCCGAGCATCGTAAGGTCAACACCCTCTAGGCTCCTTCACAGGTCACCTAGTGCTTCACTCATAGGCTGCTTCCTTGGTCCCTCATCCACTGTACCGGAAGCTCACCATTTAAATCAACCGAGGCTGGTCAAGACCTCAGCCGACCTTGTTATGCAAGATGTCCTCCATTGACTCTCCGTCAGCTGTTGCAACTTTATCACTTAGGTCTCCACGACCTCATTCACAAGATGGTCAAAATGCTTCCCCAGCATTCTTGACATAAAATAGTCATTTAAAATAGGTTTCATAAATACAATTTCTAACGAACTCTCATCTTTCCACATTGTTCCATATCATTTCTCGTTATTCCACATTCTTCTACATCAATTCACATTGCTTATTCCACATCCAGTCATATGTATTCCCATCGTGTTCATCCATTCTCATCCAATCACATCATATTACATCTGATCACATCTATCCTCATCACATCTTATCCATTCAAATCTACCCATATCCACATCACATCGTATCACATCCATTCACATATACCCCGGTTCACATCACATCTCATCACATCCGTTCACATCATACCTCATCCATTCACGTCTGATCACATCATATTCACATCCATTTACATCTCATCATATCATATTTACATCATATCACATCCATTCAGATATCATCACATCACATTCACATCCATTCACATCTCATCGCATTCATTCAGATATCATCACATCCATTCACATCTCATCACATCCACTCACATCTCATCACATCCATTCCTATCTCATTACACCCATTCACATCCATCACACCCATTCACATCCATCACATTCATTGCATCCACATCACATCACATACATTCCATCCACATCTATCCTTATCACATCACATTCATTCCATCCATATCACATCACATTCATTCCATCCACATTATATCACGTCCACATCTTTCTGCATCACATCTCATTCATTCCATCCACATCTATCCATATCTCATCACATCCATTCACATCTCATCACATCCATTCATATCTCATCACACCCATTCACATATCATCACACCCATTCACATCCATCACATTCATTGCATCCACATCACATCACATACATTCCATCCACATCTATCCTTATCACATCACATTCATTCCATCCATATCACATCACATTCATTCCATCCACATTACATCACATCCACATCTCTCCACATAACATCTCATTCATTCCATCCACATTACATCACATCTACATCTATCCATATCTCATCACATCCATTCACATCTCATGATAGTCATCCACATCCATCCATTCATTCACATTAACATATATCCACATCCATCCATTCATTCACATCCATCCATTCATTTACATGCATATCTATCACATCACATCTCATTCTCATCCATTTACATCACATCACATCACATCCTTTCACATATCATCACATCTCATTCACATCCACATCTATTTACATCACATCACATCTCATCCACATCTTATCACATTCACATCCATATCCATTTACATCACATCACATCTCATCACATTCACATCCACATCCATTTACATCACATTACATCCCATCCACATATCTTCACATCCACCTACACATCCATTTACATCACATCACATCCAGATCCACATCCATTTACATCACATCACATCTCATCCACATCTCATCACATTCACATCCACATCCATTTACATCACATCACATCTCATCACATCCACATCCACATCCATTTACATCACATAACATCTCATCCACATCTCATCACATTCACATCCATATCCATTTACATCACATCACATCTCATCACATTCACATCCACATCCATTTACATCACATCACATCTCATCCACATCTTTTCACATCCACTCACATCTTATCACATCGCATTCACATCTTATTCACATCTCATTCACATTTAGTACCGTTTTCTACTTTCGATAGCGATGGGATTTTTCTAAGTTTCTGCCAATTGCTTGGCCTAGTTAAAGGTACTTTTTCTCGATGGATATTTTCATATTCTTTCTCAAATTTCTCAAGTGAAATATATTCAATATTCTTCTTTTTGAGTAAAAGATTCATGGGATTTACAAAAATCAATTCTACCCGTATTTTCCAATAAATTAATAATGCTCAAAATTTCACTTTTGATAAATACTCATAATTTGAATTATGCTAAAATTTTCTCTTTTACCATTTAATTTCTTGGATCTCAAATATTATGGAAAATCCTCTTTTTGTATAAAAATAAATTTACCAAAATTTACTCTTTTCTCATAATCAATTAATTATGCATAATTATAAAAAAATATTTCTCATGAATATGATGAATGTAAGATTCCTCCTTAGCCTAAATAATGAATAAACTTTTACCTCAATCCCCTGTAATCATTCCCTATTTTTGAATAGAAGAAAATATTATTTTTTCTTGTTTTTGCCTAGAGAGAAGAAAAATTCTAGAGAGATATAATTCAATATTGAGATATTTTTAGATATAAAAATTCTCCTAATATCTAAAATATATTTTCCTGAAATAGAAGTTCAAAATAAATTCTCCAAGGTGCATTAGGAATCAATTAAAAAATGATATAAGAGACCTTAGCCTAAGGGTCCAGATTTTCAAAAATTTCTAGATTATGGTCCAATTAAGGTTCCTATGGGGGGCCAATAGGATTAATCCAAGTGTTGGGATGAGATAAATCCAAAGAATAAAAGAAAATATCCAAAAATGAGTAAATGCTCATAGACGATTTTTAATTCAAAAACATTGTGATATTTTTATCTCACCTCTCTTCTGGATCAAACTTGATCAAAAGGGGAGCTAAACTAGTCCAAATCTTGTCCAAATTCAGTCAAACTGAAGCTGGAAAACTCTAAAACCCAGTTGGACTCGGTTAATGGCTCCCTCACCTATAAATAGACCCTCATTCTTTTGTATTCTCATCTTTGAGCTATACCATGCCAGTATTACATTAAAATAATCATATTTTCTATTATCCCTTAAATTTTCTCTAGTTTTGGGGAGCTTAGAGCTTCTCTCTTTCTTCAAGAACTGTTGGAGATCTCTTCTCCACTTGCTAAACCAATTGATTGGTTGGGGGCTTCACTTCTAGAAAAAGAAGCAAGCTAATCCTTGAGGTAAGAATGAATTTTATGGTTTTTTGTTAATTTTCTCAAATGACTTCGCTTCTCAACCCTTCTCAAGCTTGAGAAGTTTTCTAATTAGTTGTTTTAAATTAAAATCAAGCTTTTCCTAAGAATCTTAATGTGTAATCAAGAAAAAGTTAATCGTTATGCTTATTTAGAATGCTTTCTTATGTATATCTCTCTCTAAAAAAGAATAGTCATTTCTATGACTAATTCTTTAGAAAAAGAATGCTTCTCTTTGATAATTTCTTATTCCAAAACCAAACTCTAGGCTTGTTAATCTAGAGAATAAGAAAATGGTATTTTTATGATTTTGTGTTAATGAAATAATGGTTATATTCATGGGAAATCAATTTTTAGTATTTATGCATAAATATTTAATTAAAAAGAAAAGAGAAATTTTTGGTAAATTTATTTTTTATGCAAAAAGAGAAATTCCCATGATAATTGAGATCCAAGTAATTGAATGGTAAAAGAGAAATTTTTGGCATATTTAAAATAATGAGAATTTTTATTTAATTTAAAAAGAGGAGTTTTAGATAAATTTATTTTATGTATAAGAATTTTTAAATGATAAAAGAGGAATTCCCATGACATTTGGAATTCAATCATTTAAATACAAAAAGAGGAATTTTAAGCATGTTCAAAAAATGGATATTTTTATTTAATTAAAAGAAGAATTTTTATGGTATTTTAAGTAGAGAAAGGTTTAAATTAAATTTTGGTGACAAAAGAGGAATTTTCACCATAAATCCACCGAAAAAATTAGGGTTGATAATTAAATTGATAGAAAGAATATTCTTAGATATTTTATGTGGATAAATCACCAAATTGATATTTACCCAAAATTAGATTAATGGAAGAAGAGTATTTTTATAAAAATTCGATATTCTCATATAGAACCATTTCTTAATCTATTATAGTTAGGAAGGAATGAAATTCATAAAGTTGGAATTTTCCTTAGAGTTAGAAGTTCAGTAGATTTCTATCTGAAGAAAATCCTTAGGAATCAAAGTCAGAAGTAAACTGAATAATTTTGGTTAGACCACGACTGTGAGAGGGGCGGCCAGTAAACTACTTGCCCATCTCTTGAATCTGAATTAAGCAAAAACCTTGTGACCAATTCCAATTCTTGACACAAAGAATAGACTACTGTTGAATTGGCATAGTTTTCCCTTAACCGAAATCATCAAGAATCTAGTTGGAAGCTCAGTCAAATGATGGGTAGATTACCCTGATGAGAGATCAATGATTCTCATTAAGAAAATCTGGATTCAAGGAAAAGGGTTTTGTGGAGCCAATCTCGAACTAGGAATTCTACTTGCATAGAACCTCTGTTTTCTTTTAAAGGACTGTTTTACGCCTAAGAAGAGACTTGTTTTGCAACAGCTGCTGGCAGGTAGTCATCGAGGGACGTCGCTCGCGGCAAAGAGCTTGTTGAGGTCTTGACCAGCCTTGGTATAGTTAAAATGGTGGGCTTCCGGTACGATGGGCAAGGACCGACGAAGCGGTCCCTGAGTGAAGTGCTAGGACACCTAAGTAAGATCTGAGAGGGTTCTGACCAGGTGATGCATGGGCTTGCGGTTGCTAGGACACCCATGCGTACGTCAAGGAAGTTACGGATGAACCAAAAGAATGACTTTTGTGAATGGAATTTTGATATTGGATCTCGTTGGTTGACTAGTTGGTCTTCAACGGAGAGTCCAGATGATATATTTTGTAAAACAATGGACTCAATATTTTTGAGGATTATGATCAGTAATGCTATGATTTCATTGAAAGATTGCTTTAAAGACAGCCAAATCTGTTATAATGGCAATTTCATATTGGGTGTGTAAGTGGTATGCCTACCTTAAATTTTGCTTGAAGTGCTGGCTAGGAGGCCTAGGAACTCTTTTCCTCTGTACACCTGGGCAAAACATAACCAAATTTTTATAAAGGAATCCCATCAATATAGTGGTTGGTGGTGGGTAGTTGGCTAACCCATGGGTTGGGGTTAGGCTAGATCGGGGGATTCCTGTGATACAAATAGTTACGATTAAGTTACCTTAGTTAGATTAAGTCCTAGGAAGACCCTTGTTCTGTAGGAGGGAATCAGCGAGCTGTACCTTATTAAAGGAGGAAAAAAGCAGGGTGATTCTATGGACCAAGTGCAAGTCTCTTCTTTGATCTGACCATGTGACTTTCGGGCTTGGTCGGATCAGTTTTGTTAGTTAAGACTTTGATTCGATAGATCAATTCTCCCGTTAGATGATTTTCCTCGTGGAAACTCCCGTGCCTTCTGGGGGCGAGGGAAGTTTTTTCGGGTTCGATTTCGGAGGAACCGCCGGTCTAGTCTCTTGTTCGGATATCTATTGGGCGAGGCCCCTAGTGTGGATCCCTTCCCCGTGTGAGAGACTGATGCTGCTTCCGCCCGCCACACAGTGCCCTTGGAGAGGGCATCTCGGGGCGGGGGTCTCACAGCTGGTATCAAAGCCTTGTTGAAAGCTAATAAGGGAAAAATGTATTCTTATAAAAAATTTATAATAAAAACTCAGAAAGAGCATTTACGTATTGTATTTTCATTCCTTAAGCTTCATTAATGAAGATTTTTAATCAAAGAATTTGGTTTTATAGATGGAAGTTCCACACTTATCCGATATTCCCGATCTCACCCAGTCACAGGATATGATTGCCTTCGCCTTCGATCATATCGTCTCTTCTGCTCTACGACTCGAACGAGCCAAACCAAACTCGCAAGCCATTTTGATGATTTTTATTTCTCGGATCTAGTGGAGAGATGGCAGCACAAGTGGTACGCAGGGCAATATGTCCATGCCTCCTGCAATTAGTGCATAATGCTAAGGGAGAATATCTTGTTGGCCATGGTCCTATTTAGGTTAAAAGTGATTCATGGTGTTATTTTGTATCACCCCATGCCTCGAGATTTCAAACTTTCCTGCCATATCTATAGACTTCTTAGATGTTTTATCGCAAGTAGTAAGATAATAGCTCCTTTGGTAGTAAGATAATAGCTCCTTTGGTAGTAAGGGAATGTAAGATTCCTCCCCCACCCCCTTTTTGATGTCTAGTATCTTTCCCTATAATCAATCCCTCTTTAGAAATATAAAGACCTTGTTTCTATCTGTTTTAGCCTAGAGAGAGAGAAATATTCTAGAGAGAGAATATTCAGATTTTGAATATTTTTGGATAGAAAAATATCTCTTCTAATTCAGATGAGTTCTCCTGAAACAGAAATTCAAAAAGAATTTTCCAATGTGCAATTGAAATTAATTGAAAATAGGTATAAAGAACCTTAGCCTAAGGGTCTAGATTTTCAGAAATCTTTAGACTATGGTCCAATTAAGGTTCCTATGGACCAATAGCATCAATCCATGTGTAGGGAGGAGATAAATCCAACTTGTAAAAAGAAAATACCCAAAAATGAGTAAATGCTCACATGAGGTGAAGAGTTGAAAATGTATAAGGTTTATTAGTAAAAAACTATGTGCAATATTAAAAATATGAGATATTTTCGGTATAATGATTTTATTATGACACATATGTAAGGAAGGGGAGTCCCTTAAATGCTCACATAAGATGAAGAGTTGAAAATGTACAAGGTTTATTAGTAAAAAACTATGAGCAATATTAAAAATATGAGATATTTTGGGTATCCAAAAATGAGTAAATGCTCACATAAGATGAAGAGTTGAAAATGTACAAGGTTTATTAGTAAAAAACTATGAGCAATATTAAAATGATTCCATTATGACACATATGTAAGGAAGGGGAGTTCTTTAAAGGAGGTGCATATTTCACATAAGATGAAGAGTTGAAAATGTATAAGGTTTATTAGTAAAAAAACTATGAGCAATATTAAAATGATTCCATTATGACACATATGTAAGGAAGGGGAGTTCTTTAAAGGAGGTGCATATTTCACATGCTTGAATGAGTTTTAAACTCATAAAAATTGAGATATTTCATCTCTCCTCTCTCCTCATTCAAGTCTAGTTCCAAAAAGTTAGCTTAACTGACCTAAAAATGGTCAATTATTGACCAAACTGATTTAGAAAATTCTAGAATCAGTTTGTTTGGTTAGGAGCTCAATTTTTCCTATAAATAGAAGCCTCCCTCTTGTTGAAAAATAGATAGTGTTTATGCATCGTTACTCTACTCCACCTAAGCCAAGAACTGTGAATTCATTTAATAATTCACTAGTTTTTGGAGCTTCCCTCTTTCTTCAATCCCCATTAGTGGCTCCATCAACATACTTAACCAATTGATTGGTTGGGGGCCTCTACCGTGAACAAAGAATCAAGCAAGTTGTAAGGTAATTAGTGAATATTGATCTTTCTATAATTTCTCAATGTTTCTCTCTTCTCAACCCCTCTCAAGCTTGAGAAGTTTAATTGGTATGGTTTTTTTTAATGCTATTGAAGTTTGAATAGTAGTGAAGAGTTACATAATGCTATTGAAGTTAATTTTCATTTATGTTTAAATTCTAATGATTTTTATGTAAATTCTCTCTCTCACTCAAGAAATGGTCATACTCATGAACCGTTCTCAATCCAAATCAAGCTTTTCATAAAGCTTTTCCTTAACCCAAGATTAAGCTATGCTTGAGGCCAAATTAATGGCTTTTTTCTATGCTTTTAGTTTATGTATATTAATGATTCAATCCATTATGGATTGATAATCCAATTAGAGATTATTTTAATTATTTTCTTAATGATAAGCATTATCCCTTAGAAAAATTGAGATTTATCAGTCATAGCAGCGGAGCTATGGCAAAATTTTTATAAAAATTATGCATAAAATAATCTCATTCAAAGCATAAAAAGAGGACTTCCTACCATATTCTAGGAATTATCATCCTAGATTAATTGAAAGAATTTCATTACAATCATGGAGAAATTGAATTTTAATATTATGCATAAAGGAAAATTTTTATATCAAAAGTGTTACTTTTATCATTTTTAATTTTCATGCATAGAAGTATGCATAAAGGAAAATTTTTTATATCAAAAGTGTTACTTTTATCATTTTTAATTTTCATGCATAGAAGTATGCATAAAAGATAATTTTTTATATTAAAAGTGTTACTTTTACCATTTTTAATTTTCATGCATAGAAGTATGCATAAAGGAAAATTTTTATATCAAACGTGTTACTTTTATCATTTTTAATTTTCATGCATAGAAGTATGCATAAAGGATAATTTTTTTTAATATCAAAAGTGATACTTTTATCATATTGGATTTCATGTATAGAGGTATGGATAAAAGATGATTATTTTAATGTAAAAAGTGTTACTTTTGTCACAATTGAATTTCATGCATAGAGGTATGCATAAAAGTTGATTATTTTATTATAAAAGTGTAACTTTTATCATAATTGGATTTCATGCATGGAGGTATGCATAAAAGATATTCTTTTTATACTAAAAGTGTGATTTTCATCATAAATGGATTTTATGCATAACTTAGATGCATAAGAGAAATTCTTTTATTCTAAAAGTGTAATTCCTACCAAATTGACTTTATGCATAAGAAGATGCATTTTAAAAAAATGATTTTTAATTCAAAAGTGTCATTCTCATCTAAATTGAATTTATGCATAGGAAGATGCATAAAAGATTGAATTTTAATTCAAAAGTGTCATTTTCATTTAAAATGAATTTATGCATAGGAAGATGCATAAAAGATTGATTTTTCTTCGGAAGTATTAATCTCCTTAAATGGAATTTATGCATAAGTAAATGTGTAAAGAAATCTTATATCAAATATAAGAGTTCTCTTGTATTCTATAAATAGATATGAGATGTGATAGGATGTGATAAGAGGTGTATAAGAGATGATAAGAGGTGATAAGATGAATTAAGATGTGATAAGATGTGTATGGGATGAGGTAAGAAGTGTATGTGATAGGATAAGATGCATATGGGTTGTGATAGGACGAGAATGGATGTGATGTAAAAGATTAGATGTGAAGGCATATGGGGTTACATGAATAGGAATGTGGAAATGGATGTATGTATGTGGATGTGTGGATGTGGAGATGGGAGTATGGATGTATGAATGTGAAAATGGATATATGAATGTGAAAATGGATGTATGCATGAAGATGTATATGCATAGATGTGAATGTGGATATAGATGTAGATGTGGATGTATAAATGTGAATGGGAATGTGGATGTGAATGTGGATGTAGATGTGGATGTAGATGTGGATGTATAGATGTGAATGGGAATGTGGATATGGATGTATGTATGTATGTGGATGTAGATGTGGATGTATAGATGTGAATGGGAATGTGGATGTGGATGTATATGAATGTGGATGTATAGATGTGAATGGAAATGTGGATGTGGATGTATGTATGTATGTGGATGTAGATGTGGATGTATAGATGTGAATGAGAATGTGGATGTGGATGTATGTATGTATGTGGATGTGGATGTATGTATGTATGTGGATGTGGATGTATGAATGAGGACGTGATAATGGATGTATGCATGTAGATGTGGATATATGGATGTGAATATGAATGTGGATGTGGATGTGGATATGGATGTGTATGTATGAATGTAGATAAGGGATGTGGATGTATAAATGAGGATGTGAAAATGGAGGTATGCATGTAGATGTGGATGTATGGATGTGAATGTGGATGTGGATGTGGATGTGGATGTATAAATGAGGATGTGAATGTGGATGTGAATGTGAATGTGGATGTGGATGTGGATGTGGATGTGGATATGGATGTGTATGTATGAATGTGGATATGGGATGTGGATGTATAAATGAGGATGTGAAAATGGATGTATACATGTAAATGTGGATGTATGGATGTGAAGGTGAATGTGTATGTGAATTAATGTGTCGTCGATATGAGGAAATGGATGAGAATGAGTACACATTGAATGGAATGTGGAATAAGTAATGTGGACTAAGGAGGGATAATGTGGAAAGACGAGAGTTCGATTTAGAAACTGTATTTTGTGACTGTTTGTAAATGACTGTTTTATGTCAAGAATGCTGGGGAAGCATTTTGACCGTCTTATGAATTAAGGTCATGAAGACCTAACTGTTAAAGTTGCAACTGCTGACGGAGAGTCAATGGAGGACGTCTCGCGTAGCAAGGTCGACCGAGGTCTTGACCAGCCTCGGTTCGATTTAAATGGTGAGCTTCCGGTACGGTGGATGAGGGACCAAGGAAGCGGCCTATGAGTGAAGCGCTAGGTCACCTGCGAAGGATCCTAGAGGGTGCTGACCATACGGTGCTCGGGCTCTGGTCGCCGAAGATACCCACACGTGCGTCGTGGAAGATATTGGAACAAGGAGTAAGAGTTGTTTTGTGAAACCGGGCATGGATCTGGTTGATTGACCTTGCTGGTCTTCAATGGATGAGTCCATGGCTCTTTATATGGATCTGTTGGTTGATCTTGCTGATCTTCAACGAGAGCCCATCTTGATTTTTATAAGTGATTATATTGCCAAGTATTATGGGCTAGGATTTATTGAAAAGACCCCTGTGTGGACAGGTGGTGAGCGTTCTAGTTGCCAATGATGCCATAGATACTCTGATGAAGGAATGATGGGAAATTATGAATCAACCAAATAAATTGGAAGATTGTGATCAGTGGTACTATGGTTTCATTAAAGGATTGTTTTAAAGTTAGCTGAAGCTAAGAAAAAGGCAATTTCATATTGGGTGTGTAAGTGGCGTGGCTAGTTTTATGTTTGCATGAACTTCCGGCTAGGGGACCTTGGAACTCTTTTCCTTGGTACCCGGGACAAAACCTAACCAAATTCCAAATTGGATCCCATCACTACAGTGGTTGGGCGGTTGGCTAACCCATGGGATCGGATGGGGTTAGGCTGGACTGATGGATCCATAAATCGAGACTCAATTTTTGTTTTTACGATAGATAAAGTAAATTCCGGATAGAAATTGTTCTATGGATAGGAATCAACGGCTGTGCCTCTTGATGGGGAAAAAAGCGTTGATCCCAATGATCCAAGTGCAAGTTTCTTCCTTGATTTGACCAAGTACCGTTAAAGGTGCAGTTAGATCAGTTGATCCGTAATGATCTTGACTACGTTAGAGTAAAGAGTTATCCTGGTGGAATCGCCCATGCTTTCCGAGTAAAGGAAGTTTTTCCAGTTTCGGTTTTGGACAAACCGACGGATTAGTCTCTTGTCCGGATATCCGTGGGCGAGGCCCCGAGTGTGAGACCCCTACCCACGCATGATGTGCTACTTCCGCTGCCAGTATCCTGAATCCGTTGCGCGGTGGAGATCGGGATCTCACAGTTGGTATCAGAGCATTTGGTTAATAAAGATCAACTGAGAAGACAAATATGTCAAAAATTTATCAAGAAACACAAAAAGGTTGTAATTGTGTGATATAAGTCATACAATTTGATATTCAAACTAAAATTCGTAAATTGGTAATTGGGCCTTCAGATGGAAGTACCGTAATTATATAGAATCCCTGACTTGCTTGAGGCCTAGACATGATGGTATTTACCTTATAATTCCAAGGGCCGTGACTACCCGTATATACCGAGAGTATACTGCAGCTCTTTACTGACAGTATATACGAGTAAATCTAAGACTTGAAATTATAAGCGTTAATGCTATCCAGAGGATGATTTCGAATGTGGTTGATATGATTTTTAATTCTGTTTGAGAATTGATGAATTGATTTTGGATTCTGATTGAAAAATGATGATCCTTGAAATTTGGTTGAAATGTAATAAGCTGAGCGAAACCTCAATGAGGATGAATGGGACGAGTCCCTGTGATGATATTCATAACTGGAATGATGATAATGATTTCAGCAAATCACTATGAGATTAGTGGATTGTGCTGTCAGATTGCTACTATTAATACTTGACCGTTAGATCAAGTTAAGGGATGACAAATTGAGAACTTACTTGACTAAAATTCCCGTGGGGAGGAATGTTCAGAAGGAAATTTTTCTGTCTAATGGACCATTATCATGTTAAAGATATGAATGATATGATCTGAATGAATTGTTGATGAGTTCTAAGGGATATTTATCCCAGTATTCTGTTGGGTTGACCAGAATATAAGGAACCCCAGAATAAAATTGGATCTTAAGAAAAAGAGTTATCCTCTACCTTGCGAGATGAGGACATCTCGCACTTTTTTAAGTGGGGTAGAATGTAAGATTCCTCCCCAACCTTCGAGGTATATAGGAGTAAAAATCTCCCTTTTGATCTTATAATTATTCCCTCTCTAAAATAAAAGAAAGATTCTGTAAAAAAAAAAAGAAAAAAAAGAAAAAAAAAAGAAGATCCTTTTCCTAGAATACTTCTCAGGAGTCCTACTTGTTTTAAGGATTCAGAACAATGAGTTCAGAAGTGAAAATCGGTGTTTTGGATACCAAGGTTTTGGTCTTCATTCGAGTACGGCCCAAAAGAAGTTCTTTATCTGTTGGGGAGTTTAAGAAGTTATCCCACAGATATTGTGAGCCTTATCTGAATTCAAAGAAAGTAAGTGACTTAGCTTACGAGCTTCTTTTATCTCCTCATCTCAAAGTTCTTAATGTATTTCATAGAAATATGTGCCAAACCCAAATCATGGAAAGACGGTAAAACTTCAGTGGCAAGATACCGTTGGCTTCTAAGTTACGCTAGCTCCTTCCTTTATATAAGTCGTAACTTTTACTTGTCGCTCACAGTAATCTTACTTCCATCGATCTCCTTTCTTTCTTAATCTCCTTCATGGCTTGGCAACAAGAACTAGTTTTATCCATAATGATTCCTCACCTTCAAGACGCAAGTGAATCTGTGAAGAAGGATTTTTTAGAGCAGTATGAGCGCTCACTTTTCCCTCACTTGGGAACTTCTGTAGCGCAAACCAAATGGCGGACCTATCAAAACATAACTAGGGTAACACCCTGGGGTCAGCAGCACTTTCGTAACAATGTCCGCTTGGCCATGGTTATTGAAGCTTTGGGTTTGGGTCCCCGATATTACTGTGTCATGAGATCAAGGCATCTTGGGTTTTCTGAGCGGGTCTTCTTACTGGCATGTTTTCTTCCTCATGAGAAGATATGCCTTTATCCCGTTTTTGACTTGCCTCTCAGAGGTCCTTTTGTTAGATCACCTCATACCACTGAGATAGGTGCAGCAATAACCAACAGAATTATTCCCATAGATGAGTTACCTTATACTTGTGCAGCTTGTGAGGACTGCTTTTGTGATCATATGATGGACGGGCTTATGGAAGTGTAAAGAGACTGTATAAGTTTCGAGAATGAATAAAGTTTAAATCTTGTTCTTATTTTGAATCTTGCTCTCTTTAAGACGTTTCTTGGTGGTTAATCTTAATTAAAATTTTTCTCTAAGTCTCATATTCGTGCATCTTGCGAAATTATCCCAGTTTGCGAGATGAGGACATCTCGCATTTTTTAAGTGGGGTAGAATGTAAGATTCCTCCCCCACCCCCTTTCTGATGTCTAGTATCTTTCCCTGTAATCAATCCCTCTTCAGAAATATAAAGACCTTGTTTCTATCTGTTTTAGCCTAGAGAGAGAAAAATATTCTAGAGAGAGAATATTCAGATTTTGAATATTTTTGGATAGAAAAATATCTCTTCTAATTCAGATGAGTTCCCCTGAAACAGAAATTCAAAAAGAATTTTCCAATGTGCAATTGGAATTAATTGAAAATAGGTATAAAGAACCTTAGCCTAAGGGTCTAGATTTTCAGAAATCTTTAGACTATGGTCCAATTAAGGTTCCTATGGACCAATAGCATCAATCCATGTGTAGGGAGGAGATAAATCCAACTTGTAAAAAGAAAATACCCAAAAATGAGTAAATGCTCACATGAGGTGAAGAGTTGAAAATGTACAAGGTTTATTAGTAAAAAACTATGTGCAATATTAAAAATATGAGATATTTTCGGTATAATGATTTTATTATGACACATATGTAAGGAAGGGGAGTCCCTTAAATGCTCACATAAGATGAAGAGTTGAAAATGTACAAGGTTTATTAGTAAAAAACTATGAGCAATATTAAAAATATGAGATATTTTGGGTATCCAAAAATGAGTAAATGCTCACATAAGATGAAGAGTTGAAAATGTACAAGGTTTATTAGTAAAAAACTATGAGCAATATTAAAATGATTCCATTATGACACATATGTAAGGAAGGGGAGTTCTTTAAAGGAGGTGCATATTTCACATAAGATGAAGAGTTGAAAATGTACAAGGTTTATTAGTAAAAAAACTATGAGCAATATTAAAATGATTCCATTATGACACATATGTAAGGAAGGGGAGTTCTTTAAAGGAGGTGCATATTTCACATGCTTGAATGAGTTTTAAACTCATAAAAATTGAGATATTTCATCTCTCCTCTCTCCTCATTCAAGTCTAGTTCCAAAAAGTTAGCTTAACTGACCTAAAAATGGTCAATTATTGACCAAACTGATTTAGAAAATTCTAGAATCAGTTTGTTTGGTTAGGAGCTCAATTTTTCCTATAAATAGAAACCTCCCCCTTGTTGAAAAATAGATAGTGTTTATGCATCGTTACTCTACTCCACCTAAGCCAAGAACTGTGAATTCATTTAATAATTCACTAGTTTTTGGAGCTTCCCTCTTTCTTCAATCCCCATTAGTGGCTCCATCAACATACTTAACCAATTGATTGGTTGGGGGCCTCTACCGTGAACAAAGAATCAAGCAAGTTGTAAGGTAATTAGTGAATATTGATCTTTCTATAATTTCTCAATGTTTCTCTCTTCTCAACCCCTCTCAAGCTTGAGAAGTTTAATTGGTATGGTTTTTTTTAATGCTATTGAAGTTTGAATAGTAGTGAAGAGTTACATAATGCTATTGAAGTTAATTTTCATTTATGTTTAAATTCTAATGATTTTTATGTAAATTCTCTCTCTCACTCAAGAAATGGTCATACTCATGAACCGTTCTCAATCCAAATCAAGCTTTTCATAAAGCTTTTCCTTAACCCAAGATTAAGCTATGCTTGAGGCCAAATTAATGGCTTTTTTTCTATGCTTTTAGTTTATGTATATTAATGATTCAATCCATTATGGATTGATAATCCAATTAGAGATTATTTTAATTATTTTCTTAATGATAAGCATTATCCCTTAGAAAAATTGAGATTTATCAGTCATAGCAGCGGAGCTATGGCAAAATTTTTATAAAAATTATGCATAAAATAATCTCATTCAAAGCATAAAAAGAGGACTTCCTACCATATTCTAGGAATTATCATCCTAGATTAATTGAAAGAATTTCATTACAATCATGGAGAAATTGAATTTTAATATTATGCATAAAGGAAAATTTTTATATCAAAAGTGTTACTTTTATCATTTTTAATTTTCATGCATAGAAGTATGCATAAAGGAAAATTTTTTATATCAAAAGTGTTACTTTTATCATTTTTAATTTTCATGCATAGAAGTATGCATAAAAGATAATTTTTTATATTAAAAGTGTTACTTTTACCATTTTTAATTTTCATGCATAGAAGTATGCATAAAGGAAAATTTTTATATCAAACGTGTTACTTTTATCATTTTTAATTTTCATGCATAGAAGTATGCATAAAGGATAATTTTTTTTAATATCAAAAGTGATACTTTTATCATATTGGATTTCATGTATAGAGGTATGGATAAAAGATGATTATTTTAATGTAAAAAGTGTTACTTTTGTCACAATTGAATTTCATGCATAGAGGTATGCATAAAAGTTGATTATTTTATTATAAAAGTGTAACTTTTATCATAATTGGATTTCATGCATGGAGGTATGCATAAAAGATATTCTTTTTATACTAAAAGTGTGATTTTCATCATAAATGGATTTTATGCATAACTTAGATGCATAAGAGAAATTCTTTTATTCTAAAAGTGTAATTCCTACCAAATTGACTTTATGCATAAGAAGATGCATTTTAAAAAAATGATTTTTAATTCAAAAGTGTCATTCTCATCTAAATTGAATTTATGCATAGGAAGATGCATAAAAGATTGAATTTTAATTCAAAAGTGTCATTTTCATTTAAAATGAATTTATGCATAGGAAGATGCATAAAAGATTGATTTTTCTTCGGAAGTATTAATCTCCTTAAATGGAATTTATGCATAAGTAAATGTGTAAAGAAATCTTATATCAAATATAAGAGTTCTCTTGTATTCTATAAATAGATATGAGATGTGATAGGATGTGATAAGAGGTGTATAAGAGATGATAAGAGGTGATAAGATGAATTAAGATGTGATAAGATGTGTATGGGATGAGGTAAGAAGTGTATGTGATAGGATAAGATGCATATGGGTTGTGATAGGACGAGAATGGATGTGATGTAAAAGATTAGATGTGAAGGCATATGGGGTTACATGAATAGGAATGTGGAAATGGATGTATGTATGTGGATGTGTGGATGTGGAGATGGGAGTATGGATGTATGAATGTGAAAATGGATATATGAATGTGAAAATGGATGTATGCATGAAGATGTATATGCATAGATGTGAATGTGGATATAGATGTAGATGTGGATGTATAAATGTGAATGGAAATGTGGATGTGAATGTGGATGTAGATGTGGATGTAGATGTGGATGTATAGATGTGAATGGGAATGTGGATATGGATGTATGTATGTATGTGGATGTAGATGTGGATGTATAGATGTGAATGGGAATGTGGATGTGGATGTATATGAATGTGGATGTATAGATGTGAATGGAAATGTGGATGTGGATGTATGTATGTATGTGGATGTAGATGTGGATGTATAGATGTGAATGAGAATGTGGATGTGGATGTATGTATGTATGTGGATGTGGATGTATGTATGTATGTGGATGTGGATGTATGAATGAGGACGTGATAATGGATGTATGCATGTAGATGTGGATATATGGATGTGAATATGAATGTGGATGTGGATGTGGATATGGATGTGTATGTATGAATGTAGATAAGGGATGTGGATGTATAAATGAGGATGTGAAAATGGAGGTATGCATGTAGATGTGGATGTATGGATGTGAATGTGGATGTGGATGTGGATGTGGATGTATAAATGAGGATGTGAATGTGGATGTGAATGTGAATGTGGATGTGGATGTGGATGTGGATGTGGATATGGATGTGTATGTATGAATGTGGATATGGGATGTGGATGTATAAATGAGGATGTGAAAATGGATGTATACATGTAAATGTGGATGTATGGATGTGAAGGTGAATGTGTATGTGAATTAATGTGTCGTCGATATGAGGAAATGGATGAGAATGAGTACACATTGAATGGAATGTGGAATAAGTAATGTGGACTAAGGAGGGATAATGTGGAAAGACGAGAGTTCGATTTAGAAACTGTATTTTGTGACTGTTTGTAAATGACTGTTTTATGTCAAGAATGCTGGGGAAGCATTTTGACCGTCTTATGAATTAAGGTCATGAAGACCTAACTGTTAAAGTTGCAACTGCTGACGGAGAGTCAATGGAGGACGTCTCGCGTAGCAAGGTCGACCGAGGTCTTGACCAGCCTCGGTTCGATTTAAATGGTGAGCTTCCGGTACGGTGGATGAGGGACCAAGGAAGCGGCCTATGAGTGAAGCGCTAGGTCACCTGCGAAGGATCCTAGAGGGTGCTGACCATACGGTGCTCGGGCTCTGGTCGCCGAAGATACCCACACGTGCGTCGTGGAAGATATTGGAACAAGGAGTAAGAGTTGTTTTGTGAAACCGGGCATGGATCTGGTTGATTGACCTTGCTGGTCTTCAATGGATGAGTCCATGGCTCTTTATATGGATCTGTTGGTTGATCTTGCTGATCTTCAACGAGAGCCCATCTTGATTTTTATAAGTGATTATATTGCCAAGTATTATGGGCTAGGATTTATTGAAAAGACCCCTGTGTGGACAGGTGGTGAGCGTTCTAGTTGCCAATGATGCCATAGATACTCTGATGAAGGAATGATGGGAAATTATGAATCAACCAAATAAATTGGAAGATTGTGATCAGTGGTACTATGGTTTCATTAAAGGATTGTTTTAAAGTTAGCTGAAGCTAAGAAAAAGGCAATTTCATATTGGGTGTGTAAGTGGCGTGGCTAGTTTTATGTTTGCATGAACTTCCGGCTAGGGGACCTTGGAACTCTTTTCCTTGGTACCCGGGACAAAACCTAACCAAATTCCAAATTGGATCCCATCACTACAGTGGTTGGGCGGTTGGCTAACCCATGGGATCGGATGGGGTTAGGCTGGACTGATGGATCCATAAATCGAGACTCAATTTTTGTTTTTACGATAGATAAAGTAAATTCCGGATAGAAATTGTTCTATGGATAGGAATCAACGGCTGTGCCTCTTGATGGGGAAAAAAGCGTTGATCCCAATGATCCAAGTGCAAGTTTCTTCCTTGATTTGACCAAGTACCGTTAAAGGTGCAGTTAGATCAGTTGATCCGTAATGATCTTGACTACGTTAGAGTAAAGAGTTATCCTGGTGGAATCGCCCATGCTTTCCGAGTAAAGGAAGTTTTTCCAGTTTCGGTTTTGGACAAACCGACGGATTAGTCTCTTGTCCGGATATCCGTGGGCGAGGCCCCGAGTGTGAGACCCCTACCCACGCATGATGTGCTACTTCCGCTGCCAGTATCCTGAATCCGTTGCGCGGTGGAGATCGGGATCTCACAGTTGGTATCAGAGCATTTGGTTAATAAAGATCAACTGAGAAGACAAATATGTCAAAAATTTATCAAGAAACACAAAAAGGTTGTAATTGTGTGATATAAGTCATACAATTTGATATTCAAACTAAAATTCGTAAATTGGTAATTGGGTCTTCAGATGGAAGTACCGTAATTATATAGAATCCCTGACTTGCTTGAGGCCTAGACATGATGGTATTTACCTTATAATTCCAAGGGCCGTGACTACCCGTATATACCGAGAGTATACTGCAGCTCTTTACTGACAGTATATACGAGTAAATCTAAGACTTGAAATTATAAGCGTTAATGCTATCCAGAGGATGATTTCGAATGTGGTTGATATGATTTTTAATTCTGTTTGAGAATTGATGAATTGATTTTGGATTCTGATTGAAAAATGATGATCCTTGAAATTTGGTTGAAATGTAATAAGCTGAGCGAAACCTCAATGAGGATGAATGGGACGAGTCCCTGTGATGATATTCATAACTGGAATGATGATAATGATTTCAGCAAATCACTATGAGATTAGTGGATTGTGCTGTCAGATTGCTACTATTAATACTTGACCGTTAGATCAAGTTAAGGGATGACAAATTGAGAACTTACTTGACTAAAATTCCCGTGGGGAGGAATGTTCAGAAGGAAATTTTTCTGTCTAATGGACCATTATCATGTTAAAGATATGAATGATATGATCTGAATGAATTGTTGATGAGTTCTAAGGGATATTTATCCCAGTATTCTGTTGGGTTGACCAGAATATAAGGAACCCCAGAATAAAATTGGATCTTAAGAAAAAGAGTTATCCTCTACCTTGCGAGATGAGGACATCTCGCACTTTTTTAAGTGGGGTAGAATGTAAGATTCCTCCCCAACCTTCGAGGTATATAGGAGTAAAAATCTCCCTTTTGATCTTATAATTATTCCCTCTCTAAAATAAAAGAAAGATTCTGTAAAAAAAAAAAGAAAAAAAAGAAAAAAAAAAGAAGATCCTTTTCCTAGAATACTTCTCAGGAGTCCTACTTGTTTTAAGGATTCAGAACAATGAGTTCAGAAGTGAAAATCGGTGTTTTGGATACCAAGGTTTTGGTCTTCATTCGAGTACGGCCCAAAAGAAGTTCTTTATCTGTTGGGGAGTTTAAGAAGTTATCCCACAGATATTGTGAGCCTTATCTGAATTCAAAGAAAGTAAGTGACTTAGCTTACGAGCTTCTTTTATCTCCTCATCTCAAAGTTCTTAATGTATTTCATAGAAATATGTGCCAAACCCAAATCATGGAAAGACGGTAAAACTTCAGTGGCAAGATACCGTTGGCTTCTAAGTTACGCTAGCTCCTTCCTTTATATAAGTCGTAACTTTTACTTGTCGCTCACAGTAATCTTACTTCCATCGATCTCCTTTCTTTCTTAATCTCCTTCATGGCTTGGCAACAAGAACTAGTTTTATCCATAATGATTCCTCACCTTCAAGACGCAAGTGAATCTGTGAAGAAGGATTTTTTAGAGCAGTATGAGCGCTCACTTTTCCCTCACTTGGGAACTTCTGTAGCGCAAACCAAATGGCGGACCTATCAAAACATAACTAGGGTAACACCCTGGGGTCAGCAGCACTTTCGTAACAATGTCCGCTTGGCCATGGTTATTGAAGCTTTGGGTTTGGGTCCCCGATATTACTGTGTCATGAGATCAAGGCATCTTGGGTTTTCTGAGCGGGTCTTCTTACTGGCATGTTTTCTTCCTCATGAGAAGATATGCCTTTATCCCGTTTTTGACTTGCCTCTCAGAGGTCCTTTTGTTAGATCACCTCATACCACTGAGATAGGTGCAGCAATAACCAACAGAATTATTCCCATAGATGAGTTACCTTATACTTGTGCAGCTTGTGAGGACTGCTTTTGTGATCATATGATGGACGGGCTTATGGAAGTGTAAAGAGACTGTATAAGTTTCGAGAATGAATAAAGTTTAAATCTTGTTCTTATTTTGAATCTTGCTCTCTTTAAGACGTTTCTTGGTGGTTAATCTTAATTAAAATTTTTCTCTAAGTCTCATATTCGTGCATCTTGCGAAATTATCCCAGTTTGCGAGATGAGGACATCTCGCATTTTTTAAGTGGGGTAGAATGTAAGATTCCTCCCCCACCCCCTTTCTGATGTCTAGTATCTTTCCCTGTAATCAATCCCTCTTCAGAAATATAAAGACCTTGTTTCTATCTGTTTTAGCCTAGAGAGAGAAAAATATTCTAGAGAGAGAATATTCAGATTTTGAATATTTTTGGATAGAAAAATATCTCTTCTAATTCAGATGAGTTCCCCTGAAACAGAAATTCAAAAAGAATTTTCCAATGTGCAATTGGAATTAATTGAAAATAGGTATAAAGAACCTTAGCCTAAGGGTCTAGATTTTCAGAAATCTTTAGACTATGGTCCAATTAAGGTTCCTATGGACCAATAGCATCAATCCATGTGTAGGGAGGAGATAAATCCAACTTGTAAAAAGAAAATACCCAAAAATGAGTAAATGCTCACATGAGGTGAAGAGTTGAAAATGTACAAGGTTTATTAGTAAAAAACTATGTGCAATATTAAAAATATGAGATATTTTCGGTATAATGATTTTATTATGACACATATGTAAGGAAGGGGAGTCCCTTAAATGCTCACATAAGATGAAGAGTTGAAAATGTACAAGGTTTATTAGTAAAAAACTATGAGCAATATTAAAAATATGAGATATTTTGGGTATCCAAAAATGAGTAAATGCTCACATAAGATGAAGAGTTGAAAATGTACAAGGTTTATTAGTAAAAAACTATGAGCAATATTAAAATGATTCCATTATGACACATATGTAAGGAAGGGGAGTTCTTTAAAGGAGGTGCATATTTCACATAAGATGAAGAGTTGAAAATGTACAAGGTTTATTAGTAAAAAAACTATGAGCAATATTAAAATGATTCCATTATGACACATATGTAAGGAAGGGGAGTTCTTTAAAGGAGGTGCATATTTCACATGCTTGAATGAGTTTTAAACTCATAAAAATTGAGATATTTCATCTCTCCTCTCTCCTCATTCAAGTCTAGTTCCAAAAAGTTAGCTTAACTGACCTAAAAATGGTCAATTATTGACCAAACTGATTTAGAAAATTCTAGAATCAGTTTGTTTGGTTAGGAGCTCAATTTTTCCTATAAATAGAAACCTCCCCCTTGTTGAAAAATAGATAGTGTTTATGCATCGTTACTCTACTCCACCTAAGCCAAGAACTGTGAATTCATTTAATAATTCACTAGTTTTTGGAGCTTCCCTCTTTCTTCAATCCCCATTAGTGGCTCCATCAACATACTTAACCAATTGATTGGTTGGGGGCCTCTACCGTGAACAAAGAATCAAGCAAGTTGTAAGGTAATTAGTGAATATTGATCTTTCTATAATTTCTCAATGTTTCTCTCTTCTCAACCCCTCTCAAGCTTGAGAAGTTTAATTGGTATGGTTTTTTTTAATGCTATTGAAGTTTGAATAGTAGTGAAGAGTTACATAATGCTATTGAAGTTAATTTTCATTTATGTTTAAATTCTAATGATTTTTATGTAAATTCTCTCTCTCACTCAAGAAATGGTCATACTCATGAACCGTTCTCAATCCAAATCAAGCTTTTCATAAAGCTTTTCCTTAACCCAAGATTAAGCTATGCTTGAGGCCAAATTAATGGCTTTTTTTCTATGCTTTTAGTTTATGTATATTAATGATTCAATCCATTATGGATTGATAATCCAATTAGAGATTATTTTAATTATTTTCTTAATGATAAGCATTATCCCTTAGAAAAATTGAGATTTATCAGTCATAGCAGCGGAGCTATGGCAAAATTTTTATAAAAATTATGCATAAAATAATCTCATTCAAAGCATAAAAAGAGGACTTCCTACCATATTCTAGGAATTATCATCCTAGATTAATTGAAAGAATTTCATTACAATCATGGAGAAATTGAATTTTAATATTATGCATAAAGGAAAATTTTTATATCAAAAGTGTTACTTTTATCATTTTTAATTTTCATGCATAGAAGTATGCATAAAGGAAAATTTTTTATATCAAAAGTGTTACTTTTATCATTTTTAATTTTCATGCATAGAAGTATGCATAAAAGATAATTTTTTATATTAAAAGTGTTACTTTTACCATTTTTAATTTTCATGCATAGAAGTATGCATAAAGGAAAATTTTTATATCAAACGTGTTACTTTTATCATTTTTAATTTTCATGCATAGAAGTATGCATAAAGGATAATTTTTTTTAATATCAAAAGTGATACTTTTATCATATTGGATTTCATGTATAGAGGTATGGATAAAAGATGATTATTTTAATGTAAAAAGTGTTACTTTTGTCACAATTGAATTTCATGCATAGAGGTATGCATAAAAGTTGATTATTTTATTATAAAAGTGTAACTTTTATCATAATTGGATTTCATGCATGGAGGTATGCATAAAAGATATTCTTTTTATACTAAAAGTGTGATTTTCATCATAAATGGATTTTATGCATAACTTAGATGCATAAGAGAAATTCTTTTATTCTAAAAGTGTAATTCCTACCAAATTGACTTTATGCATAAGAAGATGCATTTTAAAAAAATGATTTTTAATTCAAAAGTGTCATTCTCATCTAAATTGAATTTATGCATAGGAAGATGCATAAAAGATTGAATTTTAATTCAAAAGTGTCATTTTCATTTAAAATGAATTTATGCATAGGAAGATGCATAAAAGATTGATTTTTCTTCGGAAGTATTAATCTCCTTAAATGGAATTTATGCATAAGTAAATGTGTAAAGAAATCTTATATCAAATATAAGAGTTCTCTTGTATTCTATAAATAGATATGAGATGTGATAGGATGTGATAAGAGGTGTATAAGAGATGATAAGAGGTGATAAGATGAATTAAGATGTGATAAGATGTGTATGGGATGAGGTAAGAAGTGTATGTGATAGGATAAGATGCATATGGGTTGTGATAGGACGAGAATGGATGTGATGTAAAAGATTAGATGTGAAGGCATATGGGGTTACATGAATAGGAATGTGGAAATGGATGTATGTATGTGGATGTGTGGATGTGGAGATGGGAGTATGGATGTATGAATGTGAAAATGGATATATGAATGTGAAAATGGATGTATGCATGAAGATGTATATGCATAGATGTGAATGTGGATATAGATGTAGATGTGGATGTATAAATGTGAATGGGAATGTGGATGTGAATGTGGATGTAGATGTGGATGTAGATGTGGATGTATAGATGTGAATGGGAATGTGGATATGGATGTATGTATGTATGTGGATGTAGATGTGGATGTATAGATGTGAATGGGAATGTGGATGTGGATGTATATGAATGTGGATGTATAGATGTGAATGGAAATGTGGATGTGGATGTATGTATGTATGTGGATGTAGATGTGGATGTATAGATGTGAATGAGAATGTGGATGTGGATGTATGTATGTATGTGGATGTGGATGTATGTATGTATGTGGATGTGGATGTATGAATGAGGACGTGATAATGGATGTATGCATGTAGATGTGGATATATGGATGTGAATATGAATGTGGATGTGGATGTGGATGTGGATGTATGGATGTGGATATGGATGTGTATGTATGAATGTAGATAAGGGATGTGGATGTATAAATGAGGATGTGAAAATGGAGGTATGCATGTAGATGTGGATGTATGGATGTGAATGTGGATGTGGATGTGGATGTATAAATGAGGATGTGAATGTGGATGTGAATGTGAATGTGGATGTGGATGTGGATGTTGGATGTGGATATGGATGTGTATGTATGAATGTGGATATGGGATGTGGATGTATAAATGAGGATGTGAAAATGGATGTATACATGTAAATGTGGATGTATGGATGTGAAGGTGAATGTGTATGTGAATTAATGTGTCGTCGATATGAGGAAATGGATGAGAATGAGTACACATTGAATGGAATGTGGAATAAGTAATGTGGACTAAGGAGGGATAATGTGGAAAGACGAGAGTTCGATTTAGAAACTGTATTTTGTGACTGTTTGTAAATGACTGTTTTATGTCAAGAATGCTGGGGAAGCATTTTGACCGTCTTATGAATTAAGGTCATGAAGACCTAACTGTTAAAGTTGCAACTGCTGACGGAGAGTCAATGGAGGACGTCTCGCGTAGCAAGGTCGACCGAGGTCTTGACCAGCCTCGGTTCGATTTAAATGGTGAGCTTCCGGTACGGTGGATGAGGGACCAAGGAAGCGGCCTATGAGTGAAGCGCTAGGTCACCTGCGAAGGATCCTAGAGGGTGCTGACCATACGGTGCTCGGGCTCTGGTCGCCGAAGATACCCACACGTGCGTCGTGGAAGATATTGGAACAAGGAGTAAGAGTTGTTTTGTGAAACCGGGCATGGATCTGGTTGATTGACCTTGCTGGTCTTCAATGGATGAGTCCATGGCTCTTTATATGGATCTGTTGGTTGATCTTGCTGATCTTCAACGAGAGCCCATCTTGATTTTTATAAGTGATTATATTGCCAAGTATTATGGGCTAGGATTTATTGAAAAGACCCCTGTGTGGACAGGTGGTGAGCGTTCTAGTTGCCAATGATGCCATAGATACTCTGATGAAGGAATGATGGGAAATTATGAATCAACCAAATAAATTGGAAGATTGTGATCAGTGGTACTATGGTTTCATTAAAGGATTGTTTTAAAGTTAGCTGAAGCTAAGAAAAAGGCAATTTCATATTGGGTGTGTAAGTGGCGTGGCTAGTTTTATGTTTGCATGAACTTCCGGCTAGGGGACCTTGGAACTCTTTTCCTTGGTACCCGGGACAAAACCTAACCAAATTCCAAATTGGATCCCATCACTACAGTGGTTGGGCGGTTGGCTAACCCATGGGATCGGATGGGGTTAGGCTGGACTGATGGATCCATAAATCGAGACTCAATTTTTGTTTTTACGATAGATAAAGTAAATTCCGGATAGAAATTGTTCTATGGATAGGAATCAACGGCTGTGCCTCTTGATGGGGAAAAAAGCGTTGATCCCAATGATCCAAGTGCAAGTTTCTTCCTTGATTTGACCAAGTACCGTTAAAGGTGCAGTCAGATCAGTTGATCCGTAATGATCTTGACTACGTTAGAGTAAAGAGTTATCCTGGTGGAATCGCCCATGCTTTCCGAGTAAAGGAAGTTTTTCCAGTTTCGGTTTTGGACAAACCGACGGATTAGTCTCTTGTCCGGATATCCGTGGGCGAGGCCCCGAGTGTGAGACCCCTACCCACGCATGATGTGCTACTTCCGCTGCTAGTACCCCGAATCCGTTGATCGGTGGGGAACAGGGATCTCACAGGGAACATCTGTATTGGGGCATGTCTATAGCCTAGTATCGCTGTCTTATGCATTTCACGAGAGGAGGTTTTGACTTTATGGAGCCGAGATGCTCTATGTACATATTGCAACCTTTATATGAATAAAGAAATGTTTTGTGGAAAATTTTCTATTATATATATATATATATATATATATAAGTGATTGTTTATTATTTGATGAATTGAAGAAGCAAGATCTGTTACTCGGACATATGTCATAGATCTCCAATAAGATTGTTTATCTTGTTTAAGCAATTATTTTTCGAACCTCTTAAGTCTTAGGATCTTGTTGATGAAATTAAAATAAAAATTTAATAATATATCATTTTTGGCAGAATCATGAGGTGAGCGATGAACCGTGGCCCGCGAACCATGGCCTGATAGCGAGATCCTCACTGATGAGGAAGAGCTTGACCTCGATGTTTGCAAGGCTTTTCACAGAACTCAGCGAGGACCCTTCAAAGGTGAAGGGGAGAACTTGGGCGAGGCTGTGGAGAAGTGGGTTGAAGCCATGGAGGAATATTTTGATGTCACTGGGGACGAGAGGAGCAAAACGGCTCTCGCTAGGCTAAAGATTGTGGAAACAGCCAGGGTGGCATGGAGAAACCATTGCGACACTAACCATTTGGATAGGATTATCCAGTCACACGGAATGATCTCAAGGCTTATCTAAGGAAGAGATTTTGTCCCCGGATTTTTAGAAACCAAGATGAATGAATTCTTAGAGCTAAACTAGGGGAGCAAAACTATTGAAGAATATCATCAGGCATTCGCTCTTCTCCTCAAGTACTCACCACCACTAGACGAAGAGCAACTTATGGCGAGGTTCATTCGGGGAATGAACGAACCTTTAGACACCCTAGTCAAGAATGCCAAACCAGTTTCCATGGATGAAGCTGTAATAATGGCAAAGGACTTTGCCAAAGCCTTCATCATTAAAGTCCCACTCCCACATCCTTCAAGAGATTCCAAACACCGAGAAGTTCTTCCAACCTTCCGCCTCTAAAGAGACATCAAGGTCCCAACAAGAATATGGAGATTGGAAGTCTCAGGAATGAAGGAAGACCTTTTCCTCAAAGCTCTTTCTCAAGAACTCCAGCTCTTTCAAGAATGTAGAGGGAAGAGCTTCGAAGTGAGAACGTGCTTTGGATGTCAAGGGTTTGGTCACCAGCTCAAGGATTGCCCATCTCCTTCTATGGGCCAAGGGAGCCAGGGTCCTAGAATTCAGAGATAGACTCCTTCGTATCAGTCCAAGCAGAGTCCCCCGAGCCAAAATCAAGCCAACCCCAGAAGAGTGCCAGCTCAGCCCCTGCAACCTCCATGCAAAGCAATCTCCGAACGCCCTCCCAGAATTGGGGTAGCCAAAGAGAGAGAGAGTTCCACTTCAAACTGCAGCAGCTAGAGCCATCACTATAGCTCAAGAAGTGGAGGAAGAAAAAGGACAGATCTATGCCGCAATTGAGCACAGGGGAAGAATCGTCAATTTTCAGTCCTCCAAACTCCAACAGAGAACCAGGGTAAGAAATTCAAGCTTTTGATTGATTCAGGCAGTTTTCATTCTTTTATTTCCCCAAGATGTTTGTGTAAGTTAGTCCTAAATCAAAAATTAGGGAAACCTATGCAAGTGGAATTGGCCACCAGTGGAAAGATTCTTTTCACACACCTTGAGACATACCTTATTCAGTTTAGTCTAGATGGGAATGTAACAGATTGCCAATTCAGAGTCCAAACCTTGGTAATCTATGATGGAATCCTTGGAATGGATTGGCTCCATAAGAATCAGGGTTGACATTCATTGTCACAATGGAACCATCTCTTTCCTTAACCTTCACGGGAATAAAGTTCAAGGAACTCGAATTTTCGGATCCCCAGTGCTACAATTAGTCAAGGCTTCTAAATTGTTAAAAGCACTCAGGCAAGCTGTTTATGTCGTTAAGATGAATTCGATAGATATAAAATGCAAGGCTGAAGAGCCAGAGTGGTTAAGTGAGTATATAGATGTGTTCCCAAAAGAGCTGACTGAGATGCCTCTGTCTCGCAAAGTAGATCATGAGATCAAGTTAACCCTCGGAGCTCAGCCAGTAGCCCAGCGTGCATACAAAATGCCAGTCCCTGAAGCCATAGAACTTAAGGAGTAGTTAAGACAATTGTTAGAGCAGGGATTTGTCAGACCCAGTGTCTCACCTTGGGGTGTGCCCATTCTCTTTCAAAAGAAGAAAGATGGAACGTTAAGACTCTGTATTGACTACAGAGGATTGAATCAATTAACAATTAAAAATAAGTATCCTATCCCAAGGATTGATGAACTTCTGGATTGGTTAAGTGGGACCCAAATGTTCACAAAGATAGATCTCAAATCCAGGTACTACCAGATACGAATCAAGGAACATGACATCTTGAAGAAAGCATTCAATACTTGCTATGGACATTATGAGTTCACAGCCATGCCATTTGGATTGACTAATGCCCCGATGATGTTTAATCATCTTGGGCAGGATATTCTCAGAGAATACTTAGATGATTTTGTTCTTGTCTTCTTTGATGACATCTTGGTATACTCAAAGAATGTTGCAGATCATGAAGATCATGTGCGTAAGGTCCTAGAAATCCTAAGGAAGCACTGACTCTTTGTAAAAAAGATCAAGTGTTCTTTCTCTGTTGACCAGGTGGAATACTTGGGATTCATAGTGTCTAAAGATGGGATTTCTCCTGACCCCGCAAAGATCCAAGCAATCGTAGATTGGCTAGAACCCAAGACGGTAAAGGAAGTCAGAGGATTCCTAGGATTAATCATATGGTTTAGGATCTTTATACCCAGGATTTCTCAGATAGCATCCCCTTTAATAACCTTCTCAAGAAGAGTACCCTATTTCAGCGGACTGCAATGTGTCAGAGTGCCTTTGATAAGCTGAAGAGAGCCTTAGTAACCAACCATGTTCTTAAATTGCCAGATTTTACCAAACCTTTTGAGGTAGTTACTGATGCGAGTGGGTTTGCCTTAGGCGGTGCTCTTACGCAGGAAGGTCATGCAATGGCCTATGAATCCAGAAAACTCAGAACACATGAGAGAAATTATGCCGTCCATGACTTAGAGTTACTCTCAGTAGTGTATACTCTGAAGTTGTGGAGACATTATCTTTTGGGACAAAGGTTCACCTTGATGACAGATCATCAAAGTTTGAAGTGGGTCTTTACCCAAAGGGATCTCAACATGCGCCAACAGAGATGGATGTAGACCCTGCAAGAATGCAATTTTGAAATCAAGTATCGGCCAAGGAAAGAAAATGTGGTGGTAGATGTGCTCATCAGAAAAGCCTCCTTGCTTGCAATTACAGTGGTGTCAAATCCATTGATCACTGAAGCAAGGGAGAGAATCATGCAGGACAAATTCTTTGCCCCTATTGCTACCCTTCTAATGCAGGAAAGCAAGACTCTTCTTGGGTACAAATTGGATGAAGGATGCATGTATTATAATAATCGGCTATGCATTCCCAAGGATGAGGGAATAAAGGGAAGGATTCTGAGAGAAGCCCATGATAGCCTGATAGCTGGACATCCAAGGTTTAACCTATATGTCTGTGAAGAAAAGCTTCTTCTAGCCAGGACTAAAAAAGAATGTACTTGATCATGTGCGGAAATGCTTAATGTGTTAGAGAGTCAATGCAGAGAGAGTCAAGATGCCAGGAAAAATGCAACCTCTAGACATTCCATAGATGAAGTGGGAATGTATCAGTATGGACTTTGTCACTAGATTACCTTCAGTACAATCAGGTTACAACTCCATTTTTGTGGTAGTTGATAGACTAACCAAAGTTTCCCATCTGATTCCAGTGAAAGAAACATACACTATAGTGGATGTTGCCAGAGTTTTCCTTAAAGATATCTTCAGATTACATGGCTTACCCCCAGGAGGGTAGCAAGTGACAGAGATCCCAAGTTCACGTCGAAATTCTGGACTGCATTCTTCAAAGCAGTAGGAACTTTCTTAGATCTCAGTACAGCCTATCATCCCAAAACAGATGGCCAGACTGAAAGAGTGAATCAGGTAATAGAAGATATCCTTTGATCATGCTGTGGTGGCAAGGAACCCAAGAAGTGGTTAAGCCATTTACACCTGGTTGAATTTCCTTATAATGCTTCTTATCATCGAAGCATTGGGATGAGCCCTTTCAAAGCTCTGTATGGACAAGATTGCCTTACACCATTGACTTGGTCCGACCCATTGATCACAGTCAAGATGTCTAGACAAATGCTCGATGACATGGTCCGTAAAGATATTAAGGCAGCCCAAGATAGGAAAAAGCAGTATGCAGAAAAAAAGAGATTAGAGAGAGAGTTTGAAGAATCAGATATGGTCTTCATTCGAGTATGACCAAAAAGAAGTTCCTTATCTTTAGGGAAGCACAAGAAGCTCTCTCCCATAAACTGTGGACCATATGCTGTTATAAAGAAAGTAGGCGATCTAGCTTATAAACTTCTTCTGCCTCCCTATCTCGGGGTACATAATGTATTCCATGTCAGTTTGCTTAAGAAATATATACCCAGCCCGAGTCACGTGCTTGATGATGAACAATTGATTTCTCCGACTCAATGTGTCAGATGGTACTCCACCAACCTGAAGAAATCCTTGACGTTCAAGAGAAGGTTCTCAACAAGAGGAGCAGAGTCCTCAGAGAGTTTTTAGTCAAGTGGAATTTCTTCCCTCTAGAAAACGCCAGCTGGGAGAAAGAAGAAGAGTTGGCAAAAGATTACCCCCACTTTGCGAGATGAGGACATCTCGTGTTTTTCAAGTGGGAGAAGATGTAAGATTCCTCCTCAGCTTGAATAATGAATAAGCTCTTACCTCAATCCCCTGTAATCATTCCCTATTTTTGAATACAAGAAAATATTATTTTTCCTTGTTTTTGCCTAGAGAGAAGAAAAATTCTAGAGAGATATAATTCAATATTGAGATATTTCTAGATATAAAAATTCTCCTAATATCTAAAATATATTTCCCTGAAATAGAAGTTCAAAATAAATTCTCCAAGGTGCATTAGGAATCAATTAAAAATGATATAAGGGACCTTAGCCTAAGGGTCTAGATTTTCAGAAATTTCTAGATTATGGTCCAATTAAGGTTCCTATGGACCAATAGGATTCATCCAAGTGTTGGGATGAGATAAATCTAATGAATAAAAGAAAATATCCAAAAATTAGTAAATTCTTACATAAGATGAAGAGTTGACTGAGTACAAGGTTTATTAGTTAAAAATTAAGAGATATTATAAAAAAATGAGATATTTTAAAAAAAATGATGAATTTTTGACACCTTGGTAAGGAGAGGGGGACCTTTGAGGTCACCTCCTTCACATGTGTGGGAGGGTTTTTAATTCAAAAAAATTGTGATATTTTTATCTCTCCTCTTCCTAGATCAAATTGGATCAAAATGGGAGCCAAATTCGTCCAAATCTTGTCCAAATTCAGTCAAACTAAAGCTAGAAAATTCTAGAACCTAGTTGGACTCAATTAGTGGCCTTCCTCACCTATAAATAGACCCTCATTCTTTTGTATTCTCATCTGTGAGTTATACCATGCCAGTATTACATTAAAATAATCATATTTTCTATTATCCCTTAAATTTTCTCTACTTTTGGGGAGCTTGGAGCTTCTCTCTCTCTTCAAAAACTCTTGGAGCTCTCTTCTCCACTTGCTAAACCAATTGATTGGTTGGGGTCTTCACTTCTAGAAAAAGAAGCAAATTAATCCTTGAGGTAAGAATGAATTTTATGGTTTTTTGTTAATTTTCTCAAATGACTTCTCTTCTCAACCCCTCTCAAGCTTGAGAAGTTTTCTAATTAGTTGTTTTAAATTCAAATCAAGCTTTCCCTAAGAATCTTAATGTGTAATCAAGAAAAAGTTAATCTTTATGCTTATTTGGAATGCTTTCTTATGTATATCTCTCTTTAAAAAAGAATAGTCATTTCTATCACTAATTCTTTAGAAAAAGAATGCTTCTCTTTGATAATTTCTTATTCCAAAGCCAAACTCCAGGCTTGTTAAGCTAGAGAATAAGACAATGGTATTTTTATGATTTTGTGTTAACAAAATAATGGTTAATTCTTTTAGATTATTTATAAGTAGTTAAAAACTACTTTAATTGATTCTAAATGGGAAAGAGATAAGCGATTTGATTTTTACCTTGTTTTCCCCTTAGATTCTTGCAATTTCACGCATCTTCCACTAATTTTTTAGGTTTTTGATTTAATAGAGAGCTAGGGATAGTCTCAAGCTATCTATTTATGGCTACAATGCTTAAAGAAACCTAACTGATTAAGATTAATTTGTTAATTAAGATATGGTGCACACTTGATGAAAGAAGTATAAAAAATTAGAGATTCACATGAATGTCAAGGGAAAAGTTTGAACACTTACTTACTTCTCCCATGCTCGGTGAAGACCTCAATGCTCCAATGCTCTGATTGACCTCCATTGCTCAATGGAATCACCATCAATTTAAAAAAAAACAAGTGGATTTGCACTCCAACCGGGCCAAATAAGGACTCTAGCAAATGAACTATGTGGAGGAGCGGCACCAAAGATGTTGATCCTAACATACTACCTTGCACACGAGAGATGGAGAGAAGAAGAGAAACAACATGCAAGGGTCGAGAGAAGAAGAGAAACAACATGCAAGGGTCGAGTTCGGAGAGGTGCACTTAGACAACCCCAATGAGGGTTAACTCCTTGATGTGAAGCCACTAGGGGACTCACTCCACCTCTACTTGTGTTAGCCAAGTAGAGATTTAATAGCTAGGTAGAGAGCAAGAAGGAGGGAGCTATGGAAAGCTCAAACTTCACTCCATGCCACATGCATGCAAGAGGGACTTAGTAGAGAGAAAAGAGAGGGGAGAGAAGGAGAGAAGCTAGAGCATCACCATTCCTACAAGCACACACCAACAATCAAGCACGCAAGCATAACAAGCAAGCATACATCCACAAGCTCATGAGAGTGAGAGAGAGAGAGAGGCAAAACTCAAATGAGACTAATAAGATTGTCCCTTTTCATATTTCATAAAATGTCTTCTATACAAGAGCTTATAGTTTACAATGGTCGGCCACCCATTTACAATTGGGGACCCAAAACTAGTCTTCCTATCTCTATATACAACTCTTTCCTATGAACAGCATTACATAAGCCGTAAGCTTGGTCATCCCATGTCTCTTTTACATTAAGTGATTTTTTGTCGGTTACAAATTATGAGTTACAATGAGCGTAACCACGCTTGAAAGGTAATATTAACCAGAGTGGTTAACACCTATAGAATCCTCCTTAGCCACAATGCCTTTCATGATGCAAAGAATGTAGCTTTGTACTCGGCCTTTGTTGAGGGGAGTTCAATAGTGGGCTGTATCTTCTTGATCCAAGAAATGCATCTTGAACCTAGAGAAAAACAATACCTTGTTATTGTGAGCACCTGATTAGTAGCTTTGTACTTAGCCCTTGTTGAGGGACGTGAAATAGTGGGATGTATCTTTTTGATTCAAGAAATGCATCTTGAACTAAGAGAAAACAATACCTTGTTATTGTTGTGAGCACCTGATGTCTAAATCACCTATCCAATCTGAGTCGTCACAAAAGACATTGAGAGTCTTACCCACAGTGTAGTTTATGCCATACTCCTCAATATTTTGGATGTATTGAAACATATGCATAGCTACTTTCAATGATTCTCTCTGTTGGAGGACCTTCCCAACACCTGTATACCTACTTTTAATGATTCTCTCTGTTGGAGACCCTGATCAAAACACCAACAATGAAACTAATGTTTGGTCTAGTATTACACAAGAAGATAATACTACTAATAACCAAGACTACCAACCAATTTCCTATATAAGGTCTCATCCACAAGGTCCTAGGTGTCTTCAAAGGATTACTTTAGATCAATCTCCATTGGGTTACCAACTACCTTACATTCAGTCATACCAAATACCTTGAGTATCTCACTTGCATATTTTTGCTGAGAGATGAGAATGTTATCTAGATTTTGCTAGACCTCAATCCCCAAATAATAATGCATGAGCCTAAGATCTATCACATCTCAAACTTTGCATTGAGCATCTATTATCTTTGTGATAACTTTTTATGGTGATTCCCCGTTAAGATGAGGTCATCTACATAGAGAACAATGACCATATACTTACCTTTCTCACAAAAGCTATACAAATTTTCATCTAAAGAGATAAATACTCACAAAGTAAGCATCATCCTCTGGTACGATGCTCATGGGGCTTGTTGTGAAATATATTCAATATTCTTCTTTTTGAGTAAAAGATTCATGGGATTTGCAAAAATCAATTCTACCCATATTTTCCAATAATGCTCAAAATTCCACTTTTGATAAATACTCATAATTTGAATTATGCTAAAAATTCCTCTTTTTTCCATTTAATTTCTTGGATCTCAAATATCATGGGAATTCCTCTTTTATCATCAAATAAATTTATCTAAAATTTCTCTTTTCTTTAATAAAAATATCCATTAATTCAATATGCTAAGAATTCCACTTTTCCCATTTAAATTATTGAATTCCAAATGTCATGGGAATTCCTCTTTTATCATTTAAATATTTCTCATGCATAAAATAAATTTATCTAAAATTCCTTTTTGAATTTAAATAAAAATATCCATTAATTCAACATGCTAAGAATTCCACTTTTTCCATTTGAATGATTAAATTCCAAATGTCATGGGAATTCCTCTTTTATCATTTAAATATTTCTCATGCATAAAATAAATTTATCTAAAATTCCTCTTTGAATTTTAATAAAAAATATCCATTAATTCAATATGCTAAGAATTCTACTTTTCCCATTTAAATGATTGAATTCCAAATGTCATGGGAATTTCTCTTTTATCATTTAAATATTTTTCATGCATAAAATAAATTTATCTAAAATTCCTCTTTGAATTTTAATAAAAAATATCCATTAATTCAATATGCGAAGAATTCCACTTTTTCCATTTAAATGATTGAATTCCAAATGTCATAGGAATTTCTCTTTTATCATTTAAATAAAATTATCATAATTTTCTATTTTCTTAATTATTTAATTATGCATAAACCTTAAAAATTAGTTTTCCATTGAATGTGATGAAAATGATTCTTTTAGAATAGGATGACCAATCCTAGAATATGGTAGGAAGTTCTCTTTTCATGTTATGCATAAGAATGACTTATGTATCAATTTCTTAAAAATTTAGCCATAGCTTCGTTACTATTACTGAATTTTTAATATTTTTGAAAAGAATAAACTTAGTAATACAATTATGATAGTATAACTATCTTCTAAACTTAAATCTAATTTATGGATTTAAATCATAAGATTATCATAATTTTAGAAGCATAAAAGTATAAAAAGCCACTTTCTTTACCTCTAGCTTTACAAGCCTAGAGTTTCATTTGTGAATTGAGAATTTATCAATGAGAAGCATCATTTGAATAGAGATTTGGTCATAGGAATGACCATTCTTTTGGGGAGAGAGAGATAAACATAAAAAGCATCCTAATTAAGTATAAATGTAAACTTTTCTTAATTATTCATTACAACTCTTAAGAAAAGCTTGATTTGCATTATAAACACTTAATTTAGAAACTTCTCAAGCTTGAGAGGGGTTGAGAAGTGAAAACATTGAGAATAGTAGAGAAAAACCATGAAATTACACCTTACCTCTTAATTTTGCTTGCTTCTCTATCTTAGAAGAAGCCCCCAACCAATCAATTGGTTAGTGTGTTGAGAGGAAAGCTCCAAGGATGGTTGAAGAGAGAGAGAAGCTCCCCTCTCTCAAAAAGTAGAGGATTTTTAAGGGATAATAGAAAATATGAGTATTTTAATGTAATATTAGCATGGTATAGCTTAAAGATGATAATACAAAATAATGAGGGTCTATTTATAGGTGAGGGAGGCCAATAACTAAGTCCAACTAAGTTCTAGAATTTTCGAGCTTCAATTTGGCCAAATTTGGACAAGATTTGGACTAGTTGGGCTCCCTTTTGATTTAGTTTGATCCAGGAGAGAGGAGAGAGAAATATATCACAAATTTTTTTATTTAAAAACTCATCCACATGTGTGAAATAGGCATCTACCTTAAAGTCTCCCCCTCACCAAGGTGTCAAAAATGTATCATTATTCCAAAATATCTCATTTTTTTTAGTAATATCTCACAGTTTTTAACTAATAAACCTTGTACTCAGTCAACTCTTCATCTTATGTGAGAATTTACTCATTTTTGGATATTTTCTTTTATTCTTTGGATTTATCTCATCCCAACAATTGGATTAATCTTATTGCTCCATAGGAACCTTAATTGGACCATAATCCAGAAATTTCTAAAAATCTTGACCCTTAGGCTAAGGTCCTTTATACACATTTTCAATTAATTCCAAATGCACATTGAAAAGTTCTTTTTGAATTTTTGTTTCAGAGGAAACCATTTGAGACACTAGGAGGATTTTTATATCAAAAAATATCTCAATTTTGGATTATCTCTCTCTAGATATTTTCTCTCTCTAGGCCAAAACAGGGCAAAACAAGACCTTTCTTTTATTTCAGAGAGGGGAATAATTACAAGAATAGAAGGGGAGGTTCTTACACCTTTACACCTCAAAATATGGAGGGAGGAATCTTACAACCTTGCTCCAACTCAAAATGGAGATTAAAGAACTGAAGACTCGGCAAGAAGCCAAAAAGGACCTGTGGTGTGCTATATGTCAGTCACTAGACATACCATCCGAGAAAGCACAACTTTAGAGGAGGTTCTGTAACTTTTGTGAAAAAGGCAAACATGATGACAATGATTGCTACTACCTCAAGGGGTTCAATTAGCTTGATGAGTAGCAAACTTCTCAATCCGCCTCGATAGCCTCCAACTTTGCTCATTATACCACGACTGCCCTAGTTGTTCCACACACCTTCCCCATTTGCTACACCACCTCCTTGCCAACCCACTCCTCAAGTGACCTAACTTCCCCCACTCATCTCCAATCCTCCTGCACACCAGAGCCACCATGGTAGCAACCCCCATGAACCATCCTCCTCACCCTCACCAACCCCATAATAATCAAACCATTCTCTGCCTATACAGATGTAGGGAATATGGTCACTACCAAAGCTGATACCCCCTTCTTGAAGGTGCTTTGCCCTACAAGCATTGCCCCAACTCAAAAGATCATTATACCCTGGCCAGGATTTCCCCCACCACCAACGGGCATCCACTTCCTCTGAATTCACATTTCCACCTCCAACCGCCGCACACCTCATCTTTGTCAGATATTCCTCATATTTTTTCTCACCTTCCTCTCCCACCCTTAGTGTGTTCGTCACACCAATAAAATATCCTGAAGATCCACCATCCACCCATCATGGTCACCGGATCACAAAGGACGGCTATGCCTACCACAAATCAACAAGAGCCTAGGAGAATGTTGATAACACTCTCCCACTTCCCCGAACAGTCATCAATCAGTCCTTATCTTTACAAGCATTCAAGGACCTCCACAACCTACCCTCCTCTATATCAAACAAAAAACCTACCCCTCTCTTCTTCCTTCGAGAGCACCACTTTTGCCTTTCTCTGTAGAGGATCTCCTCAAGAAAAACACAATGTCAGTAAACCTCTTAGATCTTCTTTGGATTAGCCCCAGTGTCCACCAAGGTCTCAGTGCCCTACTAGAGCATCTCCATGATATGCCAACAACCACTTCTAGTGTGGTGGTGGTGGATAGTTTGGTGGGGTTCACTTCCTTCAGGCTTTGCTGGTTGCATGAGTATCAGATGAGCCAGCCCTCCCATACTGACTACCGGAGCCCCCACCTTTCTGTTGAAATTCATGGTACTCAACTTTCTTGGGCAATAGCCAACGCTGGCTCTGTAGTGAACCTCATGCTTGAATTCACACTGCATGCCTCAGGTCTTAAGAAGCCAACTTGTGTGTTTGGATGGCTACAGGAGGTGACCCCCATCAACCTGGTAGAAGGTGTCATTATTGTTTTATCCAAGGGATTCCGTTCCATCTAGAATTTGTGGTTATCTGACTTCCTGAAGTTAGAGGTGATTATTCCTTACTCATTGGTCGTCCTTGGTTTTAGAGTATGGGTGTTCTCCACAAATGGGGTTTACCAATTATGGATTCCTTAACAGTAGGGGCCACAGGAGCTAAAACTAGAACAAGGCTTGGATCAAGGCATCCGGGTTGCCATAGTAGCTCCCACATCTCTTGCAATTCCTTCTCCTCTAGCATCCTGGCTCAACCATGATGAAGGCGTTATTCCCCATAATGATGAATTGGAACTTCTCAACTGGCTTTAAGAAGCCTAGAAGGCCTGACATTATACATGGTGGACATCATAGAGGTACCAACCAAATCCAGAACTATGAAGTCATAGGCCTCGGAGAACCAATCAAGGGTCGCCCCCACAGAGGGCAAAAAATAGTAAAATCTCTCTCCCACAAGGCTGACAAGCCCCCAACCACCAATCCGACTACTACCTTGCTGACTTAGTAATAGCAAAGCAGGGAGCCCCACCAAAGGTGTCTAAGGGCACACCACCTTTCCCCATGGGGGAGTGTTCTAAGTCCTAGTCGGAAGACCATTAGGCACATTCCCAATCTACCACCAACCGGCCCACAACCTCACTCTCATCTCCCAAGTAGCTAAATAAAGACGAACCACTTAACCTTCCATCTTTCTAGGACCATATTCAAGAATTTAATCTTGGCATGTCCGATGAGCCCTGCACAATCCTATTAGCCTTTTGGTATTTCATGGGCACCCATCTTGTGTCCAAGCTAGAGGCCTTTTTCGAACACCTTTCTCAGTAAGCTCTTATTTTCACCAAATGCGGATCCTCTAGGATCTTCCTCAACCCTTTCAAGTGTCATTTCTTAGTGGTGTAGGACACCCTCCTTGGACACATTATCTCTTCCAAGGGCTTGACTCCCAATCAGGATAAAAATATTTCCATCCTCCACCTTCCTCCTCCAATCAGCTCCAAAGGCACCCAAGTCTTAGTTGTGAACACACACCCTATCATCGTCGTTTCATTGACATGTATGCCAATGTGGCCCTTCCGCCCATTGACCGTCTTAGTAAAGCCATCAACCATATTCCAATTGTTTGACCCAGCCTTAGTTGCCTTCTCCTACCTTAAAAAGAACCTTACAAATGCCCCCATTTTAATTCCCCCCTGATTGGACAATCATCTTCCATGTCCATACTGACGTAAGCCTCACTAGAGTAGGCACGGTTCTAACTTAGCCCGGTGAGAAATACAGGATGGACAGACCAATCTAATTACTCCACCACTGAGAGCGGGAAGGTTTGGCTATCGTGTATGACTACCAAAAGGTCCAACACTATCTCTTAGGCTCCCACGTTGTTCGTCATCTTAGACCACCATGCTCTCAAGTATCTGCTCAATAAACCTTAGGTGGTTGGTTTTGTCTGGTGGTGGGGTTACTGCTTTTCCAAGAATTTGATTTTGAGATCGTAATCCAACCAGGCAAACAACACATCATGGAAAACCACCTTTCTCGCATCGACACTAGGGAGCCTGCAACAATAGGTATTGATGATGAATTTCTTATTAGTGTCTTGTTCAAAGTTGATGCTACTCTAGACTGGTATGGGGATGTCCTTGCTTTGCTCTCTATAGGACAACTTCTGATCGACACTAAGACCAAGGACAAACGTTGGCTTCTAGTGAAGATCCGACCCTTCCAACTCATCGCTAGCCAACTTCACAAGGCACATCATGATGATGTTTTATGCAAGTGTGTCAGTCCTCACATGAGGTGCCTCACTTGGTGTGGAAGGTTCACACTCAAGCTCTGGTGGACACTATCTTGGTGTAAGATTCCTCCCCAGCCTCTCAAAATGTCGAGCATATTCCCCTGTAATCAATTCCCTCTTCAGAATTATAAGAGATCTTGTCTCTGCCTGTTTTTTTAGCATAGAGAGAGAAAATATTCTAGAGAGAGAATATTCAGATTTTGAATATTTTTGGATAGAAAAATATCTCATCTTATTAAAATGAATTCTCCTGAAACAGAAATTCAGAAAGAACTTTCCAATGTGCAATTGGAAATGGGTATAAAGGACCTTAGCCTAAGGGTCTAGATTTTCAAAAAAATTTGGATTATGGTTCAATTAAGTTTCCTTTGGACCAATAAGATCAATCCATGTGTGGGGAGGAGATAAATCCAATTTTGTAAAAGAAGATACCCAAAAATGAGTAAATGCTCACATAAGGTGAAGAGTTGAATATGTACAAGGTTTATTAGTAAGAAACTATGAGTGATATTAAAAATATGAGATATTTTGGGTATAATGATTCCATTTTGACACATATGTAAGGAAGGGGAGTCCCTTCAATTCTCACATAAGATGAAGAGTTGAAAATGTATAAGGTTTATTAGTAAAAAACTATGAGTAATATTAAAATATGAGATATTTTGAGTATAATGATTCCATTTTTGACACTGTTACTCTATTTCACCCAAGCCAAGAACTATGAATTGTTAATAATTCATTAGTTTTTGACATTTTCCTCTTCCAAATATTAGTTGGCCACTCTTGTCCAAACAAGAGTTGAACCCTCAAACCATCAAGCCAAAGGAAAGCTTTCAAAGTCATTAGTAAGTTGGTGATTCTTCTTTTCACTTATTTTATGATTTTTATGGCTTTAATGGTTCTTATGTTTTATGTCTTCTCTAAAAATGTTATACCTCATTACAAAAAGGTATTTTCCTCTTTTTTCTAACAAAACCAACCATTCTCTATCCTAGGTGAATGGTTAATTGATTAATATCAATTTTTTATAATGAATATTTTATTATAAAAGTGTTACTTTTAGCATAATTGAATTTCAAGCATAGAGGTATGCATAAAAGATGAATATTTTATTATAAAAGTGTTACTTTTAGCATAATTGAATTTCATGCATAGAGGTATGCATAAAAGATGAATATTTTATTATAAAAGTGTTACTTTTAGCATAATTGAATTTCATGCATAGAGGTATGCATAAAAGATGAATATTTTATTATAAAAGTGTTACTTTTAGCATAATTGAATTTCATGCATAGAGGTATGCATAAAAGATGAATATTTTATTATAAAAGTGTTACTTTTAGCATATTGAATTTCATGCATAGAGGTATGGAAAAAAATGATTATTTTATTGTAAAATTGTAAAGAAAAAAATGATTATTTTATTATAAAAATGTTACTTTTATCATATTGAATTTCGTGCATAGAGGTGAAAAAATAAATAAATTATTATTTTATTATAAAAATATTACAGAAAAAAATGATTATTTTATTGTAAAAGTGTTACTTTTATCACATTTGAATTTTATGCATAAGAAGATGCATAAAAGATTGATTTTAATTCAAAAGTGTCATTCTCATCTAAATTGAATTTATGCATAAGAAGATGCATAAAAGATTGATTTTAATTTAAAAGTGTCATTCTTATCTACAGTGAATTTATGCATAGGAAGATGCATAAAAGATTGATTTTAATTCAAAAGTGTTATTCTCATCTAAATTGAATTTATGCATAAGAAGATGCATAAAAGATTGATTTTAATTCAAAAGTGTCATTCTCATCTAAATTGAATTTATGCATAGGAAGATGCATAAAAGATTGAATTTTAATTCAAAGTGTCATTCTCATTTAAAATGAATTTATGCATAGGAAGATGCATAAAAGATTAGTTTTTATTTCGAAAGTATTAGTCTCCTTAAATGAAATTTATGCATAATTAGATGCGTAAAGAAATCTTATATCAAATATAAGAATTCCCTTGTATTCTATAAATAGATATGGGAAGGGATAGGATGTGATAAGAGATGTGATAAGATGTGATAAGATGTATATGAGAAGAGTTAGGATGTGATAAGATGAGTTAGGATGCGATAAGAGATGCATGAGATGTGATAAGATGTGATAAGATGTATATGAGATGAGTTAGGATGTGACAAGATGAGTTAGGATGTGATAAGATGTATATGAGAAGAGTTAGGATGTGATAAGAGATGTATGAGATGCGATAAGATGTGATAAGATGTATATGAGAAGAGTTAGGATGTGACAAGATGAGTTAGGATGTGATAAGATGTATATGAGAAGAGTTAGGATGTGATAAGAGGTGTATGAGATGTGATGAGATGTGATAAGATACTTATGGGATGAGTTAGGATGTGATAAGAGGTGTATGAGATGTGATGAGATGTGATAAGATACTTATGGGATGAGTTAGGATGTGATAAGATGAGTTAAGATGTGATAAGATACATATGGGATGAGTTAGGATGTGATAAGATGAGTTAAGATGTGATAAGATGTGTATGGGATGAGATAAGAAGTGTATGTGATGAGATAAGATGTATATGGGTTGTGATAGGGCGAGAATGGATGTGATGTAAAAGAATAGATGTGAAGGCGTATGGGGCTATATGAATGGGAATGTGGAAATGGATGTATGTATGTGGATGTATGGATGTGGAAATGGCTGTGGATGTATGAATGTGAAAACGGATGTATACATGTAGATGTAGATGTATGGATGTGAATGAGAATGTGGATGTGGATGTATGCATGGAGATGTTGATGTATGCTTGGAGATGTGGATATATGTATGTAGATGTAGATGTATGGATGTGAATGTGATTATGGATGTGGATATATGCATGGAGATGTTGATGTATGCATGGAGATGTGGATGTATACATGAAGATGTAGACGTATGGATGTGAATGTGATTATGGATGTGGATATATGTATGGAGATGTTGATGTATGCATGGAGATGTGGATTTACGCATGTAGATGTAGATGTATGGATGTGAATGTGATTATGAATGTGGATGTATGCATGGAGATGTGGATGTATGGTTATGTATGTGGATGTGGATGTATGAATGAGGATGTGAAAAGGGATGTATGCATGGATGTGTATGTAGAATAATGAACGTGAATAGGTATGGAAAATAATGTGTCGTCGATATGAGTAAATGGATGAAAATGAATACACATTGAATGGAATGTGGATTAAGTAATGTGGATTGAGAGGAGGGATAATGTGGAAAGACGAGAGTTCGATATAGAAACTGTATTTTGTGACTGTTTGTAAATGACTGTTTTATGTCAAGAATGCTGGGGAAGCATTTTGACCGTCTTGTGGATTAAGGTCATGGAGACCTAACTGATAAAGTTGCAACTACTGAGACGGAGAGTCAATGGAGGACGTCTCGCGTAGCAAGGTCGACCGAGGTCTTGACCAGCCTCGGTTCGATTTAAATGGTGAGCTTCCGGTACGGTGGATGAGGGACCAAGGAAGCGGCCTATGAGTGAAGCGCTCGGTCACCTGCGCGAAGGATCCTAGAGGGTGCTGACCATACGGTGCTTGGGCTCGGGGTCGCCGAAGATACCCACACGTGCGTCGTGGAAGATATTGGAATAAGGAATAAAAGTTGTTTTCTGAAATCGGGCATGGATCTGGTTGATTGTGGTTGGGTGGTTGGCTAACCCATGGGACTGGATGGGGTTAGGCTGGACTGATGGATCCGTAAATCGAGACTCAATTTCTGTTATTACGATAGATGAAGTAAATCCCGGATAGTAATTGTTCTATGGATAGGAATCAACGGCTGTGCCTCTTGATGGGGATGGTCTTGACTACGAGTTATCCTGGTGGAATTGCCCGTGCTTTCCGGGTAAAGGAAGTTTTTCTGGGTTTGGTTTTGGAGAAACCGAGACGGATTAGTCTCTTGTCCGGATATCCGTGGGCGAGGCCCCGAATGTGGGACCCCTGTCCCACGCGAGAAGTGCTACTTCCGCTGCTGCTAGTACCCCGAATCTGTTGCTCAGTGGGAACATGGATCTCACACTTGGCCACATCTTGGGTGTACTCTCCTATTCCTCATTCTCGCCAGATTCTTCTTCATGGCACTATACAACTCCACACCTTGGAGGATAGCCTGCTTCTTCCCCTTGGTTAATGGCTCCAAGATCAAAACTTACCACCGAGGAGCTCCCCTTCTCCATAGCTCAACTAGAAAGAAAAAAATAGGGTCTTCTCGTTTTGTTTCACTTGACATAGTCTACCTCCCATCTCATCCACGGCTTCCCCTTGATTTCCTTCCGTCTATCAGACACAACTTTCTTCCATCCAACCTTTTGAGACAAGCACCTTTTTTCCACCCCTCTTCCATCCAATAGCCTCTTTTGTCAGCCGCCCTTCCCTCTGACCCCTTTGTCACCCCCTTTCTGTCATCTGCCCCCCTTTCACATAGCCTGAACTGCTTCTGTACCCATCTTTAGCCTATGTACACACACCCCCTCATCCTAACTCTATGTTCCTCCTTGCCACCTCTTGTTGTTCCACTCGACAATGCCATCTTTCTTTCTGTGTGCCATAACCATTAGTGTTGCAGTGTTAACCTCCTAGATCAAATGCTGTGCTCCCACATATCTATCAATCTGACCCCTTGTCTTCCTACTAATTTATGGTTCAGCCAGGTCGGACAGGTGTCTATCATGTCTTGCAAAAATGCACATCACACTTGTTGGTTGATCAAATCCAGCTTCTCCGTGTTAAAAGATGCAAGTTCACATCATCCAAGGTTTGCAAAACCTTGAAAATGTGCTGCATGTTTGGTAAACTATTTAGGGAAAGAATTATAGGTCATGGCCTTCTCAGGAGATAATTCTGCATTAGGAGACCTAACCACTATGATTTAGCTATAGAATCTTGGTCAAATCTACGTAATTACATTGGCAGAGATGAAGCACGATATGCGATGATGAGCTTCTCATCTTGGATCATTATAAAATCCAGTTTTGTACTCAACAAGGCCTGATAGTGAATAAGAAACGAGAAGTGTACAAGAAGCCTATTGGGTGAGTAGTTTAGCCTAACACTCACAGCAATATATACTGATTAAAATATCTAAGCTGATTGAGCTCCTTAGCATTAGGATAGAGTTTTAGGGTTTAGTCCTTCCAAATCAGAGTCATAATTTATCATTATTATATCTCCTCTGATTTAGTAATATAAACAGTGCTGATTCGGTTTTAACTTGTTCATTCAATTATTCGTGCTAGTCATTGTGTCACATTTCCTCCTGTCCTCCCTCATTATTTTCACATGGTATCTATCAAAGCCTTGTTTACTCCATTGTGTAAGAGTCAGCTTAGGCTCCACCTAGCCTTTGAGATTAAGAACACCAGTATCTGCATCAGCTTCAATCACATGTTGCCTCAGATTTGTTGAGATATGGAGCTCATCTAGTGAGGCGGTGGACACTGATGACCCGCCTGGGGGATAGGTCCCACACTTACACCACTGGCATGGTTGGTGAGATCATGGGTGATATGCGGCCAGTGGGATGACATGCTGTGTGACAGCCATTCTAGAGACTGGTATAGTTATAGCGCCAGCTCATTTAGTTGGGTTCACACTATAGAGAACCCTGGTTGAGTACCTTTTCATATTGTGTGTTATCTTTGTATATGGCTTGTTGAGTGTTGTGTTTGAAGAAGAAGAAGATTTTCAGCCTCTCACCTTGTGTGTTCTCTTTTAGGGTTTTGTGAGTGTGTGTGCTTGCAAGAGCTCAAGCTCTCTTCTCCCCTGCATCTTTTCATGGTATCAGAGCCTGGTTCATGCTAAGGGCTATGCTGCAAGCAAGAGAAGCACAGGAAGCGATACGAGGGTAAGAGCTTCATCTACTCTTCCCTATTTGTGTTGGTGACTACACCCTTGTCGGGAGCTCTAAGGAGGCACCGACAAACGATCTCTAATTGAGGAGCTTTCTTCGCGGGCCCAAAATGCGTTTCAGGCGCGTTAGGACCTCCATTTTTCGGAAAGCAGGCGATTTCGAGCACTGGGTAAGTCATCCATTCTATTCAAAACTCTGTTTTAAGAACTGCAGGAAGACAGATTGGTTGTGTAGACATTGTGTGTGCTGCAAGGAGGTCAAATAGTTGCCATTGGGTGTATGTATGCACATTGAGGTCACTGGTTGTGACATTTGAGTGTAGTACAGTACCACGCTCAAGAAAATATAGTAGTTTGTGCAGCACAAACTAGAGTGTTGTTTCTGGTAAATTTGTGTGTCTGGCAAGATGTCAAATGATGGCATAAACCTGATTGTTGCTGAGAAGCTTGACAAGAACAACTTCCATGCTTGGAGGTTCAAGTTGACAAATTTCCTAATGGGAAAGGGTTACTGGGACTACATAGAAGGTGAGCATGAAGAGGCACCAGAGATACCAGAGATCAATCCGACTGCTTGCAGATGTGAATGAGTTCAAGGATTGGAACGAAGGAGCCAGAAAAGTTATGTATTGGCTCTCTATTAGTATACAAGACACCATGATTGGGCACATACAGGATGCCAAGTCCCCCAAGGAGGCATGGGACACCTTGGTAAAACTCTATGAAATGAATACCAAGGTGGCACGAAAGATACAATTGAAGAATGAACTTCATACTGTGGAGAAAAAGAGTATGTTTATGAATGACTATGCATTGAAGATCAAGGGTATTGTGGAATCCCTTGCATCTATTGGTGTTTTAGTAGATGATGAGTGATAATACGGTGGAATTCTGTCTACGTGGTCTCAGGCCACAATACAAGGCATTGAAGATGTCTATTCAGACTCGAGAAAACATTCCCAATTTCACAAATTTGGTGTCTATGTTGATTATAGAAGAGAAGAGCTTGGGTGAAGACCAACAGTCTTCACAAAACAAAACAGTTCAGAGCAACAGGCCTTCTACACAAGTTCAGGATATTGGTTTACTGCAAAGACAATATGGCTTAGACATGTTGTGCAAGTATGATATGATAGGTTGTAAGCCTATCTCAGTGCCATTGGATCAAAATGGCAAGTTGAGTGCAGATTCAGGAGAGATTTTGGAGGATCCTACTATATGTATATGCGCATAGTAGGAAGCTTGATCTACATGATGATCACCAGGCCAGATTTAAGCTATGTTGTTGGGTTGGTGAGTCAGTTTTTGTAGGTTCCTCATCGAAAGTCGCATTTGGATGCATTGAGATGCATACTGAGGTATGTGAGGTCTACTTTGCATTGTGGACTATTTTATGAAACTGGGACAGAGATATGTATACATGGGTACGCAGATGTTGATTGGGTTGGTAGTATCTCAGTTAGAAGATCTACTAGTGGCTTCATGTTTTCTTTAGGGAGTGCTGCTATGACTTGGAGCAGCAAGAAGTAGCCTACGGTTGCTCTATCCCCACTAGTACACAGAGGCCGAGTATAGAGGTGCTGCTATGGCAGCATGTGAGGTAGCTTAGTTGAGAAAGCTACTTGCAGATTTGGGTCTATCAATGGATAGACAAGTTGTCATTTTTTGTGACAACATTAGCAGTATACAGTTGGCCAGGAACCCAATTTTTCATGCTCGCACGAAGCATATAGAGGTCCACTACCATTTTGTCAGAGAGAAGGTTTTGGTAGGAGACGTTGACCTTGTTTATGTCAGCACCACACAGGATCAGGTTGCTGACATCTTCCCAAAAGCATTGGGAACAGAGAAGCTCCGCAGATTCAGGGCTTTGCTTGGTGTACATGAGATGGAGTTGAGCTCGAGGGGGGAGTGTTGAGATATCGAGCTCATCTAGTGAGGCGGTGGACACTCATGACCCGCTTGGGGGATAGGCCGCCCACACTTATACCACTGGCATGGTTGGTGAGATCATAGGTGATATGCGGCCAGTGGGATGACAGGCTGTGTGACAGCCATTCTAGAGACTGGCATAGTTATAGCGCCAGCTTTAGTTGGGTTCACACTACTATAGAGAACCCTAGTATGTATTTGGTTTGAGTACCTTTTCATATTGTGTGTACTCTTATCTTTGTATATGGTGTGTTGAGTGTTATGTGAAGAAGAAGAAGATTTTCAGCCTCTCACCTTGTGTGTTCTCTTTTAGGGTTTTGTGAGTGTGTGTGTGCTTGCAAGATCTCAAGCTCTCTTCTCCCCTGCATCTTTTCAAGATTCGTACCATAGTGCTCCACGTCAACACTGCACTACTGCTAAGTCAGTTTGCTACCAGAATATCTTCCTAAATCGGTTGACATAATTAGCCATTTACATTAACTATTAAAGTCAACCATCTGAGTTGACTACTACTGATGACAAGCTATTGACCTGCTCTACTAAACCAGCCAATACCTACTACTGACACAGCCGTCGACCTGCCTATTGACATTAGTGACTTGCTGCTCTACTGATAGTTATAGTGCCTATTGCCAACATAGACTTCCACATTCTGGAGTCAGCATTCAGTACTTGCCTAGGTTTACCTATTTGGCAGGGTTTACTCTTTGTTGTTGGCCAAGTATACTCTTTGTTGGCTAGGTTTACTCTTTGTGTTGTCCAGGTTTACTCTACAGGCAAAATCACCTTCCGGAGTCAACTGTCGGAGTCAACTCCAATCGTCAAAACCCAAAGACAAAATCAACAATTTGTTCTACTGACTCGATGGCACCCAACCTGAGTAACATACATTTGGAGGGAGTTGAAAAACTCAATAGTACAAACTATGTAACCTGGAAGAAGCTGAAGATGAAGTCGCTCTATTATTCTTCCAAGACTATTGGGAGATGGCCTCTATGGAGAGACCAACTGATTCGACTATTGAAGCTCTAGAAAAATGGGACAAGAAGGCCGTGTTTATTGTCCACATGATAAAGTTGAGTGTGAAGGATGACGTCCTCAGCCATTTGAGGGAAGTTCTAACTGTCCGAAAAGAAACCTGGGACAGCTTGAAGAAGGTGTGTGAGTCTAAAAGCACTTTAAGGCAAATTTCCTTAAGAGATAAACTCACAAATGAGATAAGGAAGTCTAATGAAACTGCTACAGACTTTGTCAACAAGTAGGTGAAAGATCTATATATCAATAAACTAATAGATGTTGGAGACAAGATGTTTGACAACGAGCTACAATCATCATCTATGGGCTGAAGAAATGCTATGAAGGTCTTATTCAAGGCCTCATCATTCTAAGAGAGAAACCCTCACTAGACAAAAGGGAGCAGATCCTTAGGGATGAGGATCAAAGAAAAGTAGCCATGAAGGACATCCTTGGTAGCATTAGCACTTTAGTAAGCAACAATGACAACTCTCTCTTCACACATAGAGGTAGAGGAAGAACAAATAATCAAAGAGGAAGAGGAAGACATAACAACTATCAAGCCAACAACAACAACAATGATGAAGGTACCTTTTCTTCTAATGGGGTAGAGTTGGCTATTTCTCTAGAGGTAGAACTTCCCATAACTCCATTCAATGTTATTATTGTAAAAAATATGGACATTTTAAGAAATATTACAAGAAAAATCAAGCTAATCTGAAGGCAAAATTAGTCAGCTATACTGACATTTAGTGTGCCAGTACTACACGCAACCAACCCTGTTAGAAATGTAGTCTCTTGGAGTAAGTAATTGCATGGCATACCCAATAGGGATGGGTGACAAGGAAACTTGATGAACTGATTTCACTGGAAAGGGCCTATCTCCAGATGCAATCACCTATGCTTACGTCTTGAAGGCAATAAGGGCATACAAATTCATGGCTATTGGGAAAAGATGTGTGCATGGCACTTCTTTGGTTGATATATATGCCAAATATTGTTTCCATGGAGCATCTCAAAATCCCTAGACTCCATACACAAACTCACCAACAAATCGTTGTGGATTCATGGCAGGTTCAATCCCTCTTGGGTTTGTGAAGAGTTGAGGAGAAGAGGAATGATGATGTCAACTACACATGAGTAGTTGTGTGGGGAAGGAAGAGAATTGTAAGGATTGGAAAGAAATGGGGCTTTCTTTGATGGCCTGAGTGAAAGCATGTGCTAAGAAGAAGGAGGGAGTAGAATATATGATGATATTCTCAAAAGAGGGTTACCTAAAAACATCACTTACATAGGAAGCATGTTAGTCAGTGTGTATGCCAAATGCGGTGTGCTTGCCAAAGCACATCCCCCTTCAAAAGTAGATATGTAGAGGAGTACATTTTAGGTATGGAGTGTTATAGTAGATATGGTGTGCTCCGACACTTTAATCACAATATATGCAAAATGAGGTGCATTTACAAAAGCAAAAGAATATCAAATGTCCAGATACCTTTTCTCCTCTCTTGTGGTCTTTGGGGATTTCAAGGTCTCCTTTTGAGGGCAAGCAACTACACCAGCACCTTGTAAATTGGCACATGGTCATGAGGAACACACTTGGGCAACTTGCTTGTATATATGTATGTGCAGTGCACAAATCTTGAATGCCCATTTTTGCTTTGATAAAATGTAAGATAGGAATGTCTTTATATGGAACTTTTTAATAGGAGCTTATGATGGATTTGGTTGTGTTTCTCTTCGAACAAATGCAAGTGGAGAATATCATTCTTGACAAGGTAGATTTTGTGTATGTTTTGTCTACATATGCTAACAATAATGCAGTGTGTATGTACTGAAGGAAAACAGCTACATGTTTGTATCATATCTATGGGACTTCATTCAAACTTCATTATGACAACTGCACTTATAAATATGTACAGAAAGTGTGATGACATTGAGCTTACATGGAGCACTTTTGCAAGCTTGCTTGAGTGAGATCTTGTTTCATGTGAGGAATGCTTTGATGGGAACCTACACATAGCAAGGTAGCTAAGGAAGCTTTTCACACATTTGAACAACTCCATCAAGAAGATTTTTTTCCTGAAAGGGTGACTTTTATGCATCTACTTAGTGGTTTTTCAAGCCCTGCAATATGCTTATCTATGGCAAACAAATCCATGTTTCCTTACAGTCTAAGGACTTAGAGAAGAATGTTATCGTGGCCATCGCACTTGCCAACATGCATGGCAAAATGCAGTAGTTTAAAGTGTGCACGACATTGTTTCAATCAAATGCATGCTTGTAATGTGGTGACATGGAATGCCATGATTGTAGTGTTCACTCAACACGATCATGGTAAAGAGACCCTGCAACTTTTTAACCAGATGAATGTAGAGGGAATAGGGTCAAACAAGGTAACCTTTGCTAGTGCACTTGATGCTTGTGCCAATGAGAGGTTCTTAAATTCCGAGAGAACCATAGATACCCATGACATGCAGGGTGGTGCATCAAAAAGAGGAGCCCACTCCCCCCTCGTTTATAGCCCACTCCCGCTCGTTATCACATGGGAAGGATATCTATTCTAAGGAAAGATGTTACATGGAATTAAAGGAATTTTCAATGGAAATTAAACAAAAAAAAATTGGGGTCCTATACGTATGGGTTTTCTATTTGTTTTCAACTCTTTCTAATCTCTTTAGCTATCTACATGTAACATCAAGTTTGGACATGAATTATCTAAGAGGGGCCAATGGTGATTGCAGCCTGGTGCTAGAGTTTAAGAGGTGTAATGCTAGCCTAAAATTTGAAGGCAGCAGCAGAGGGCATTTTCCCTTCTCAAGCCTTCTCTAAAAGGCCTTTCCAAAAATTGCGCATCAAAATATGGCCACCATTTAAGATGGAGTGTAAGGGGAAACAAAGAGTGGGAGTGAGAGCAAGAGTGAGGAGGGTAGAGGATTGGGAGTGTAGGGTTGAGGGAAGGGTGGGAGGATTAGGGATCGGGGTGATAGGGGAGAGAGAGAGAGAGAGAGAGAGAGAGAGAGAGAGAGAGAGAGAGAGAGAGAGAGAGAGAGAGAGAGAGAGAGAGAGAGAGAGAGGGAGCAAGGAGAGAGGTAAGAGGAGAGAGAAAGGCATAGATTGACATTTTGAGGGAGAGGGGCAAGAGAAAGAAGGGGGTAGCTCCTTAGGGTGAGAAATGGGCATCAACAAATTAAAGCCCAAGAGAGACGGGGTAGCTAGCCTTAGGGTATGGCTTTAGTTCATTAATGCCACGTCAGTGGACTTAACAGATTAAAGCCCTGGTGATGTGGTGCACTAATAAACCAAAGCCTAAGCAACCAAGAGCAATGAGGGCTATGGGATGCAAAGGTTGAAGAATATACTCAGTGTGGTCATCATTTTAAGTTATTCTACGAAATGCATCAACACAGACTCACCTTGTTAAGGGGAACTTTTTTGACTTCCCGTTTTATTTCTAAAGGCTATTGGACTTTCACATCTCTTATGCATGTCAAAAAATTCTCTCTTTTTAGGGCACTCCACATTTTGCACGCGTGATGCTAAAGGGTCTCTTAACGTTTCTAGCAACCACCTTCTCATAATATCATCATGTACCAACTTCTTTTAAGGTACCAACTTACATGAAAATAGATGATAGTCTACTCAACACTTTTTATAAATTCAATGAAAACCTTGTAGTCATTCTCATCTAGTTGGTAACAGTTGTTACATTATATGTCAAGTGTGCTAATGCAATAACACTCTCAATCTCCACCATATTCAAGTCGGTCACATCATATGTAAACATTCGGGATCCATTCACCTTTTGATACCAACCAAGTCCAAACACTAAGTCCTATCTATAAGAGGATGCCCATTTTACGAGCAACTACGAACGAGCCAAGCCCTACCTTGAGCAAGTGCCAAAGGAAAACTATGCATGTCACCGCATTATTGTTCTTCACTCTTCTGTATTATTAGATAGTCAAAGAAGCATTAAAAGAGACATTCCCACATGTTAAAGTGCTAGACAAGTGAAGTTTGAACCAAATTCCAAAAGAAAGATTTCAAACTCTTTAAAGCAGATTTTATCTTTGCGGTCTTTTCCGTCCCAATCTTCTCACACATGAGCATTGTTAGATTGTCTATGTGCCCTAAGTAAAGAAAAAGACACTTGCCTCCCCAGGAAAGAATCCACCAAAGAAAGAACACAGGAGGTATTATGTCGTAGCATGTTTACCAAAATTTCATAATTATATTTTTACCTACAAAAAGAAGCAGCCATTCTGCTTTACATACGATAAAGTCGCAACCCTAGATAGCAAACAATACCAACCAAAATATATGCTACATGTGTGTGCGCGTTTACCAAGTTGTGTGTACATGTGTGTGTGTGTGTGTGTACACACACACACACACACACACACACACACAACTTGGTAAATGCGCACATGCGTGTAGCAGTTTCTTTTTTTCTTTTTCTTTTTGGTAAGGAGGAGGAGAGTATATATACTCATGTATGCAGGCAAATAGCTCAATTGTTCACTTCCAGTGTAAGCATCAACTGCACTAAATGGGTCCTCAAGAAGATAGATATTTGCATCTTTGTATAGAGCCCGTGCAAGTTTACTCCATTGTTTCGGACCACCACTAAGGTTAATACTCCTTTCACCAATGATTGTCTAATCTCCATGGGAAAACACGGTCAAGTCCTTCTTTAGTGCACATACTTGGAGTATGATCTTATACTTTTTTTTGTCCATGGGACTCCCAAACAAAATGTTTTCTTCTATGTTGCGAGTCTCGATCCATGCTAACTGCGAGACATAGGCTTTTTGTCCACAAACGTTCACTTGAAGAGTTGAGTCATAAAAGTCACTTTATATGCTAAACCAATATGACCTAAGTAGAATATCAGACCCATGTTTAGCACCTCATCTTGCAATCTTGCAATCATACTTATAATATTGTAATCATACTTATAATATTTCAAACGTTAAGCCTCCACCAATCATACTTGTATTATATGTGCTTCATTCTAATGCCTTTGGATCCATTTTCTTACAAAAAAGTAGGACATTGGATTCTTGGGGAGTAGAAGATTGACAGGTTAACTTGTAGCAAGCTGCAACAAGAAATGTTATAGAAAAAGGCTCCTAGTGACCAATAGGCATGACATGCACAGTAAAGGCTTCAGAGGACTTCAATGCTTTATACTTCATAACTCTTCATTGCATATGGTCAAGGCTGTAGAAATGTTTCTTTCAGCTACTTCAAAAGCCCTATAAAAGAACACATAACATACACGAGTATCGTATGCATTTTTTTCAATTGTTTGATGTTTGGATGACAATCATACGAGCATGATTGGAATCATGGTTTATCTCAATTCAAGTATGATTTTCAACCATGGTTTATCTTCAGAATTGAGGTAAATAAAGTCACTTCCTCTAAAACCCAACCACACAGCAAGCAGACATAGGATTAGAGAACCCAATAGACATCACCACAACGCACTACACTAAGACAAGTTTCAGACAAGACCCAACCTCAATAGGATGTGCCCAGTGGGGTAGTAGCCTCACCATATGACCCAATTCACACGGGAAAGTTCTGAGAGGGATTTGCATGGAACAAGCCAAAGGGAAAGAGATATGGACTTTATAAACCTACCTAGCCCTCTCATATAGAGAGGAACCTTGATGAATAGAATTAATACTCTATATTGTCACCCGATTTAGTATTTGTTAAGATCTAGTGAATGTTTAGGTATCTTACCATGCCACAGAGCTTTGACATTTCCCCAAGAATGCATGCAAGAAGACTCATCTTTCCAGGACCCAACCTTCTCGCACACGGCCACCTGCATCCCCCTTGCTCACTCTCACATTGATTTTTGAGAGAGTGGGCATTTCAAAAGATAGGTCCCAGTTGAGCACACCATCTTTGATTTCAACTGCCATGTTTGAGGCACCCTTGTGAACCTTAAGAAGATCTGCATCCTTTGGCAGCTCCTCCTCTTCCAGGAAACTTGAGACTCGGTCCCAAGGAGACTTTCATTTGGGCAATCATAGCCACGAGATCAAGAAAGTTCCGCAACAAAGACTCTTTCAGAATGCAAAATGTGGCTATGCCAAAGGCAATCACAGACACAAAAATTGGCACCCCCTATTAGAATATGAACGTGACTACTGCCTGTGCAAAGAGATCTTTCTGCAACCATCCGTATTCTTCTTCTATCAAACTTTCTAGCAGCTTAGCCCAGTATCCTCCCATGCTTGCAATTTCTTGAAGTGGTCCGCATCATGCGCTTATCTTTTTCATTGTCATAAAGTGATCCTAATAATTCTCCTGTAGCTTGGCCAAGGGAATGTTGCCGATAATAGAGATCATTTTTGTAGCCAGAGTTGCAATGAAGGCCACCCCGACACTTCTGTACAAAATCCCAAGTGCCAACATAATCTGCAAAGGCAAAACCCAACTATCATGCAAATACTAAGAAAAGTCCCCAATTCTCTGCACATCCACAGACATGTAATTCATGATCTCCCTGCCACCACTGAGGCTTTTCGGGGCTTGACTTAAAAGGCGGAGCCCCTTGTGGTACACAAAGGCTGTCAAAGCAACCCGAAAATGCATCCCTAGTAAATTAATCCCCATGTACCACTAACGATGTGTGTAAGATTCCTCCCTCCAACTTTTGATGATGTAAGAACCTCCCCTTTAGTCTATTGTAATCATCCCCTCCCCTTCAGAATGGAAAAAGACCTTGGTTGACCTTGTTTTGGTCTAGAGAGGGAGAAAATATTCTAGAGAACAATTTTGAGATATTTTTGGATACAAAGTTACCCTTTTATTTTAAGATGAATTCCCCTAAAAACAAAAGTTTAAAAAGAGTTTTCCAATGTGCATTAGATATTAATTGAATATGTGCAGTACTGGACACCTTAGCCTAGGGGTACCTATTTTTAAAAAATTATGGTTAAGGTCCAAAGAGTGTTCTAATGGGCCTATAGGATTAATCCAAGTGTTTGAATAATAAAAATGCCAGAAAAAAAAGAAAATCCACCAAAAATGAATAAATTTTCACATAAGATGAAGAGTTGACTAGTACTGGTACTTAAGTAGTATAAAAATGTGAATTTTGACACCTCAGGATGACAGAGAGAACCCCTCAACAAAAAGGCACCTAGAAATAACATCAAGGAGGTCATTTTTTATTCAAAAAAATCATAAAGTGGCTAGATATTTATCTCTCATCTCTTCTCTTTCAAACTAGATCAAAAAGTGGGCAAATTAGTCTAAAACTTGTCCAAATTGGATCAAATTGAAGCTAGAACCCTCTGGATCCCAGTTGGACTTGGTTGGTGACTCCATCACTTATAAAAAGAGCCCCACTCCTTTGTATTTTCATCCTAGTGTATTTACATGCTAGTGTAATTTTGATTTTAGTGTAATTCCATCATCCCTCTACCTTGCCTCTCCATTGTGAAGCTTTGGTGCTTCACTAAACCTCGTCTTCTCTTGGAGATTGCCCTCTTCTCTTGGTGGCCAAGCCTCTTCTTTGAGGGCTACACATCTCCTTAAAGAATCAAGCCAAAAACCAAGGGTAAGCCTAAACAATGATGTTTACTCTCTTCTTTGGATGGTAATATTCTTCCCAATCTCTCTACATGCTTGGGAAGCTTTCTATTTCATGGTTTCTTCTTAGAACCATGGCTTTATTGATTTATGTTGTTTAAATGAAGTAATGTTAATCTCCTATGCTGCTTAAATGTATTGTTTTTTATCTGTAATCTCTCTTTTTGAAAGAATACTCACTTCTACGGGTTAAATCATTCTTGGAAAGATAAATCTTAGTTCTTATCTCATTTTCTTACCAAAACTCTAAAGCTAACAAGCTGAGATGAAGATTAAACATTTATATGATTATTAGTCTACTTAGAATGAGGTTAATTCATTGAAGCTTGTTTTTATGATAAGAAATCTTATATTTATTCATTTTATGATGAAAGAGAGCTTATGATAACATTCATATATTTATTTTCATTTGGAAATTATAATTGGATATTTTTTTAAATAACAAGATGCTTAGATGCAATTATGCTTATATTTATGCATAAAATAAATTTTATGTTAAAAGTGGAATTTTGAGCATTCTTATTTCATAGAAAATGCGGGAAAACTATGACAAAAATTTTATCATTAGAAAATGAATTTGAATTTATGCATAATAAATGTTATGCCAAAAGTGGAGTTTTGAGCATTATTCATTTTAGAAATCTAAGTTCTTCTCTCATTTTCAAATGGGATTATGAATATAATTCACTTAAATAAAAATGAATTAGAATGTGTGCATAAGTATTTTATGCTAAAAGAGATATTTTCATGATATTTTATTTTAGAAAATAGAGAAAAGAATGTGAAAATATTCATAGGGGTGCATCGAGAAAACATGGATAAAATTTTAATCAGAAAGAGGACTCACAGACATAATTAACTTTTGGAATTATGAAGTATACGTCTAGATTCTCAAGAAATAGAATCTTAAATACATTCTACAGGAAAAGGATTTCCCAGAAAAAAAGACCAGAAACATCCTTAGTTGGATGAACGTAAATACTTATGTGACTGACTTATTTGTAGAGTCCCTGGAAAAGGATTCTCGAATTCTTGAAAGGATTGAGGATTCGAAGGTGAATGGGAATTTAGACTTAATTGAATTGAGTCAAGAAAAAGTTATCTTTAACTAAGCCAAGTAATGGCCGAGACTTAGAAAGTTTTATCGATATGTAAAGTAGAATAAATGTACTCTTAACCTGGTTGATTATGGAACCTAATTCTGATAACTAGATCAAGGAAAGTTGATAATCAAACCTGATTCGCTCAAAGCGAAAAGAGACCATCTTTTTTGTTAAGATTGGAATGATGTCAATGAATGTGGAAATGATGTGAGATTATGTGAATGATGTGGGATAATGTGAATGAATGTGGAAATAATGTGGGATGATGTGAATGAATGTGGGATGATGTGAATGAATGTGGAATGATGTGAGATGATGTGAATGAATGTGGAATGATGTGAATGAATGTGGAATATTGTGAGATGATGTGAATGAACGTGGAAATGACATGGGATGTTGTGAATTGATGTGGAAAAGTGTGTAATAATGAGAAATGATGTGAAATGATAAAAAATGATGTGGAATGATGAGAATGATAATGAATGATGTGAAATGATGAGGAATGATGTGAAATGATGAGGAATGATGTGGAATAATGTGGAAAGATGGGAATTTTACTTGGAAGCTGTATTTGCATGTGAAACCTGTTTTTTTTAAAGATTGTTTTACGTCAAGAATGTTGGGGAAAGCATTTTGACTATCTTATGGAATAAGGTCATGGGAACCTAAGTGGAAAATGTTGCAAATATCTGATGGAGAGTCAAAGAAGGACGTCTCACGTGGCAAGGTCGGCTAAGGTCTTGATGACTAGCCTCGGTTCGGTTAAAATGATGAGCTTTCGGTACAGTGGATGAGGGGCCAAGGAAGCGGCCTATGAGTGGAGTGGTAGGTCACCTGCGAAGGAGTGGTAGGTCACCTGCTTATTACGAAGGAGCCTAGAGGGTGGTGACCATAAGGTGCTCGAGCTCTGGGTCACCCAGGATACCCACACGTGCATCGAGGAAGAAATGGAACATTGAGTTGGAGTTGTTTTCTAAACACAGGCATGGATCTGGTTGGTTGACCTTGCTAGTCTTAACAGATGAGTCCTTGGTAACTGGATCTCATTGGTTGATCTAGCTGATCTTCAACGGAGAGTCCATATGGATTTTATGAGATTATACTCATGGATACTATGAGCTAGGAACTATTGAAAAGGCCCCTGAGTGAAGTACTAGGTGAGCCTAGAGGGACTGACCAGGTGGTGAGCATTCTGGTTGTTGCCCATGATGCCATAGGTATGCTAAGGAAGGAATGATCGAAATTCAGATTTTATGGTTGGAAAGTGGAAAAGTTTAAAAAGAGTTTTCCAATGTGCATTAGAAATTAATTGAATATGTGCACTGGACACCTTAGCCTAGGGGTACCTATTTTCAAAAAATTATGGATTAAGGTCCAAAGAGTGTTCTAATGGGCCTATAGGATTAATCTAAGTGTTTGAATAATAAAAATGCAAGAAGAAAAGAAAATTCACCAAAAATGAATAAATTCTCACATAAGATGAAGAGTTGACTAGTACTAGTACTTAAGTAGTATAAAAATGTAAATTTTGACACCTCAGGAGAGAACCCCTCATCAAGGACGCGCCTATAAATCAAATCAAGGAGGCCATTTTGTATTCAAAAAAAATCATAAAGTGGCTAGATATTTCATCTCTCATCTCTTCTCTGTCAAACTAGATCAAAAAGTGGGCATAATTAGTCTAAAACTTGTCCAAATTGGATCAAACTTAAGCTAGAAGCCTCTAGATCCCAGTTCGACTTGATTGATGGCCTCCCTCACCTATAAATAGATCCCCATTCCTTTATATTTTCATCTTAGTGTATTTACATGGTAGTGTAATTTTCATTTTAGTGTAATTCCATTATCCCTCTACCTTGCCTCTCCATTGTGAAGCTTTGGTGCTTCATTCAACCTCTTCTTCTCTTGGTGGCCAAGCCTCTTCTTTGAGGGCTACACATCTCTTTAAAGAATCAAGCGAAAAACCAAGGGTAAGCCTAAACAATGATGTTTACTCTCTTCTTTGGATGGTAATCTTCTTCCCAACCTCACTACATGCTTGGGAAGCATTCTAATTCATGGTTTCTTCTTAGAACCATGCCCTTATTTATTTATGTTGTTTAAATGAAGTAAAGGTAATCTAAATGTATTGTTTTTTATTTGTAATCTCTCTTTTTGAAAGAATACTCATTTTTATGGTTAAATCCTTCTTGGAAGGATAAATCTTAGTTCTAATCTCATTTTCTTACCAAAACTCTAAACCTAACAAGCTAGAGATGAAGATTAAATATTTTTATGATTATTAACCTACTTAGAATGAGATTAATTTATTTAAGCTTGTTTTTATGATAAGAAATCTTATATTTATTCATTTTATGATGAAAGAGAGCTTATAATAACATTCATATATTTATTTGCATTTGGAAATTATAATTTAAAAATTTTCAAATAACAAGATGCTTAGATGCAATTATGCTTATATTTATGCATAAAATAAATTTTATGCTAAAAGTGGAATTTTGAGAATTCTCATTTCATAGAAAATGCGGGGAAACTATGGCGAAAAATTTATCATTAGAAAATAAATTTAAATTTATGCATAATAAATTTTATGCCAAAAGTGGAGTTTTGAGCATTATTCATTTTAGAAATTACGAGAACGTTATGTACAATTCTTCTCTAATTTTTAAATGGGATTATGAATATAATTCATTTAGATAAAAATGAATTAGAATGTGTGCATAAATATTTTATGCTAAAAGAGGGATTTTCGTGATATTTTATTTTGGAAAATAGAGAAAAGAATGTGAAAATATTCATAGGGGTGTATCGAGAAAACATGGATAAAATTTTAATCAAAAAGAGGAATCACGAACATAATTAACTTTTGGAATTATGAAGTATACATCTAGATTATCAAGAAATAGAATCTTAAATACATTTTGAACGAGAAAAGGATTTCCCAAAAAAAGACCAGAAACATGCTTAGTTGGATGAATGTAAATACTTGTTGACTGACTTATTCCTAGACTCCCTCGAAAAGGATTCTAGAATTCTTAAAAGGATCGAGGATCGGAAGGTGAATGGGAATTTAGACTTAATTGAATTGAGTTGAGAAAAAGTTGTCTTTAACTAAGCCAAGTAATGGCTGAGACTTAGAAAGTTTCGTCGGTATAAAAAGTAAAATAAATGTACTCTTAACCTCGTTGATTGTGGAACAAAAATTCTGATAGCTAAATCAAGGAAAGTTGATAATCACACGTGATTTGCTCAAAGCAAAAAGAGACCATCTTGTTTGTAGAGATTGGAATGATGGGAATGAATGTGGAAATGATGTGGGATGATGTGAATGAATGTGGAAATGATGTGGGATGATGTAAATGAATGTGGAATGATGTGAATAAATGTGGAATGATGTGAGATGATGTGAATGAATGTGGAATGATATGGGATGATGTGAATGAATGTGGGATGATGTGAATGAATGTGGAATGATGTGAGATGATGTGAATGAATGTGGAATGATGTGGGGTGATGTGGAATGATGTGAATGAATGTGGAATGATGTGAATGAACGCGGAAATGATGTGGGATGATTTGAATTGATGTGGAAAAGTGTGGAATAATGAGAAATGATATGGAATGATGTGGAATGATGAGAAATGATGTGAAATGATATGGAATGATGTGGAATGATGTGGAATGATGAGAAATGATGTGGAATGATGAGAAATGATGCTGAATTATGTGAAATGACGTGGAATGATGTGGAATGATATGGAATGATGAGAAATGATGTGGAATGATGAGAAATGATGTGGAATGATGAGAAATGATGATGAATTATGTGAAATGATGTGAGGAATGATATGAAATGATGAGGAATGATGAGGAATGATGTGGAAAGATGGGAATTTTGCTTGGAAACTGTATTTAAAACGTGTTTTTTAAAGATTATTTTATGTCAAGAATGCTGGGGGAAGCATTTTGACTATCTTATGGAATGAGGTCGTGGGAACCTAACTAGAAAATGTTGCGTATAGCTGATGGAGAGTCAAAGAAGGACGTCTCACGTGGCAAGGTCGGCCAAGGTCTTGACCAGCCTCGGTTTAGTTAAAATGGTGAGCTTCTGGTACGGTGGATGAGGGGCCAAGGAAGAGGCCTATGAGTGAAGCGCTAGGTCACTTATTACGAAGGAGCCTAGATGGTGGTGACCATACAGTGCTCGGGCTCTGGGTCACCCAGGATACCCACACATGCATCGAGGAAGAAATGAAACATTGAGTTGGAGTTGTTTTCTTAACACGGGCATGGATCTGGTTGGTTGACCTTGCTGGTCTTCAACGGATGAGTCCATGGCTTTTTTGGTAACTGGATCTTGTTGGGGTATCTAGCTGATCTTCCAACGGAGAATCCATATGGATTTTATGAGATTATACTCTTGGGTACTATGGGCTAGGAACTATTGAAAAGGCCCCTGAGTGAAATACTAGGTGAGCCTAGAGGGACTGACTAGGTGGTGAGCATTCTGGTTGCCGATGATGCCATAGGTACGTTGAGGAAGGAATGACCAGAATTTGGATTTTATGGTTGGAAAAAGGAAAAGTTGGAATTTGGACCCTGGAAATGGAATACTGAGGATTATGATGGAAACACTGTGGGGTTTTATTGCAATTCTCTTTGGAAATAGTTGAATCTAAGAAAAAGGCAATTTCATATTGGGTGTGTAAGTGGTGAGTCTATTTAATTTTTGCATGAGTGCCGGCTAGGGGCCTTGGGAACTCTTTTCCTTGGTACCCGTGGGGGCGACAAAACATAACCAAATTTTTATAATGGATCCCATCAATACATTGGTTGGATGGTTGGCTAACCCATGGGATTGGATTGGGTTAGTTGGAATGATGGATTCCTATAATAAAATTCAATTCTGTTCAAGCTATGATAGTTGAAGTAAGTCACAGGATAATCCTTGTTCTATGGAAAAGAATCAACGGCTGTGCCTCTTTTTGATGGGGAAAAAAGTGTTGGTCTCTATGAACCAAGTGTTGGTCTCTATGAACCAAGTGCAAGTTCCTCCTTTGATCCGGCCATGTGATGTGCGGGTTCGATCGGAATACAAAGGATAGTTAAGGCTCTTGACTACGTTAGAAGATTTTCTTGGAGGAATCGCCTATGCTTTCTAGGTGAGGGAAGTTTTTTCCGGGCTCAGTTTTGGAAGAATCGAGGGATTAGTCTCTTGTCCGGACATTCGTGGGTGAGGCCCCGAGTGGGAAGCTTTGCCCTACACACAAGGTTGCTACTTCTGCTGCTAGCTCTCCAAATTTTGATGCGCAGAGAGGACAGGGATCTCACACTGTGCCAAGCTCTCTGTAAACTTAGAGCCCAAGAAGAGAAAAGCTCTCAATCTCTCTGTCTGTCCCTCTCTCTCTCTGCTGCCTGGTCGAAACATCCCGCATTGACGCGCGTGGGCTATAGTTGCAATGAAGGCCACCCCGACACTTCTATACAGAATCCAATACAATTTGCAAGGGCAAAACCCAACTATCATGTAAATACTAGGAAAAGTCCCCAATTCTCTGCACATCCACATACATGTAATTGATGATCATCCCGCCAATGTTGCGTTTTTGGGCTTGACTTTAAAGGCGGAGCACCTTGCGGTACACAAAGGCTGTCAAAGCAGCCCTGAAGCAGCCCTGAATGGCATCCCTAGTATATTTTATCCCCATGTACCATTGATGTTGTGCCAAGATCTCTGTAAAAGAGAAAACCTCTCAATCTCTCTCTTTCTCTCTCCCTCTCTCTCAATCTCTCTCTCTCCCTCTCTCCCTCTCTCTCTCTCTCTCTCTCTCTCTCTTCTTGCTCGAATAGCCCACGTCGATGTGGGATGTTTTGAGTAGGTAGAGAGAGAGAGAGAGAGAGAGAGAGGGAGAGAGAGAGAGATTTGCATGCCTACAGATGTATTCAAATGCCTATGTTTGTCATTGAATATTGTTTTCATGTGGTCAAATGTGTTCAATATAGACTGGTTTCCCACAAGGCTTGCAACAAAAATCATTGTCTACAAAAAACTATATATGCTCTTCCTCACCCTCTTGTTTATTTCCTTATAATTTATATGTGTGGTTCTGATACATGGTTCAAATGTTAATATAATTGATTTCAACCCTTTACATAGTGTGATCAATCTCTCTCTCTCTCTCTCTCGCCAAACAGGCAGAGAGAGTGAGAGGGAGAGAGATATTGAGAGGGAGAGAGATATTGAGAAAGAGGGAGAGAAAGAGCATGTGTGAGAGAGATAGAGAGAAAGATTGGATGCTAGGTGAGAGAGAGATGTAGAGTGTTAGAGAGAGATAGAGAGAGGGACAGAGTGAGAGAGAGAATGTTTTGGGGATTGTATGATGAACATTTGTTTTTGTGGTTTTTACAATGGAGATTCTTGTTTTGCAAAATGCCTCGAACCCCCCGAAAGAGGGGAAACCTCTTTAACAATGTTTTTGCATGACTTTCATGACATGCTTATACAATGTGAAGTGACCTTTGGCATTTTTCTTGCGTGCTTGTCTCTAATGTTGTTTTAGTGCAACATCAAGCCTTGGGACTAGCTCCCAAAGACAAAGAAGAGGTGGGAGATCAACACTTGAGATGATGGTGGAAGATCCACGGGATGAGCCTACTATTAAGGTGCATGAGGGTAATGATGGGTTGGGTTGAGATGGTGAGGATGGCCAGATTGTTGATGAGTATGAAGCTCAACTCTAGATCATCCCATATGTTTTGCGACAAGAAGCTTTGAGTGATAGAAGTAATTTTTATGCTTGTCTAATTGGAGGCCAAAATAATGGCTTTTTAATGCTTTTATGTGAATGATGAGAGTGGTATGTCTGTGGTTGAGGGGGAGGATATTCTTAAAAAAACTAAGGTGCTCAGTTGCTTTGAGTGTCACCCATTCCATTGTGTCGCATGCTTCCTTATGCAAAGGTGAGAGGACTTAGGGATGATCTATCTGGGTTAAAGATTGCATTTGGTAAGGAGGGATATGTGCCTAAGAAGGGGGTTTTCATAGTTTCCATTTGCTAACTAGGGTGAGGTTAGTTTGGTGATTGCCAAGATTATGGCTACTTGGGATCCCATTTGGCTAGATGTGAACAGGGAGTTTGAAGATGAGTTGAGCCTGCATCCTTGCTTGAAACATTTGTCCAATCATATGTTTTATGTTTGGGAGGGTAATCATCAAAGAGCAAAAAGACAAAAGATGAGTGAAAAGGAGACTTCCCTGCTTGATGATGAGGATGATGGCTCCTTATTAGGTAATGATCCTCACCATGCTCGCTCTCCATGCTCTCTCTCACTCTCTCTCCGTATGCCCAACTCCGCTCCTTTCACAATCATTCACACAACTCAAACATCAGTTTTCTCTCTTCATGCATCCATGATCTCTTCTTCCATGCCTCTCTCTCTCTCTATTTTGTCTTCTTACCATGACCGTAATATCTCTCTTTCCCTTACACACATTACTATATTACACCCTTCTCTCTCCATTCTCTCTCTCTCTCTCGTTATAGGGTGTGATAGCAGCACTCGTGTCGCCCCAAGAGGACATGCACATTCATTTTTGTTGGCGCACACAAACAAAGCTTTGTTGCATCTAGTGCATCTGGCCATTGTGGGGGACTATGTGGCCATAGGTAGAGACTTTGCTTATGGACAAAAAAACTCCATGTACACTCAGGTACATGATCACTTCAGGATATTTTGTCCTAAGGGTAGAGAGTATGTCCACAATGGAGACCGGTAAGTTGGGCGGCCGATATTGTTTTCTTGGACTTAGTAGAGTTTCATAGGTCATCTAGAGTGTCGACGGTTGGATGGTGATGCCTCATTTGTTTTGTCCACAGGGCCACTAGTTGGATTGAGAGACATGTTAGGGTGAGTGGCTTGGATATTTGGCATCGTATGGTGGTCATGCATCACACACACTACAAGACAATGCTGCCATACACGCGTTTCATACACGCGATAAATTACGAGCGCGTGTATGGTCGCGCCTGTATTTGAATAGAATCGGGCGCGTGTATTTTATCATTTAAGTTCGCGTGTATATTTGCATTTATCAACGCGCGTTTATATACATGCAGTAATACACGCATCTATAAACGCTACTATACACGGATTAATACACACTACCATACACGGATTAATACACGCCACTATACACGGATTAATACACGCATGGTAAAGAAAAACTGAAGAAAAATTGAATTCCTTTACAAAATTAAAAACTATTTTCTTTAAACCATCTCATAGTACATTACAGTATACATCATTACATAATCCCACTACATGCATTTACAACAATGAAATATATTCAAAAATAAATCATGCATATGAGATGATAGAAATGTCATCAATTTAGAACGTACAGTGACGGATTGGTTAGGGTTCGATCTCATCTTCAATAAGATCCATCCTTGCCAAATGGAGTACCTACACAAGGGATTGCTCTAAATCACCTTTAATCCAATTAGAGACTACACAAAACAAGATTGAAAAAACATTACTATACCTGTTCATGCCATCTGGAGGAAGAATAGTTGTAGACTCCCAAATACGCTTCCAATCTTTTGCACGAAGTATTTGTGGAGGAATGTTACTCTTACTAGCAACATATTTAGGATGATCTGAGGGGAGAAATCGATGATGATTATCGAATATGGTCTTACATAAACCGTCAGCATACTCATGTACTAAAAACGAAGGGCCACAAACAGGACATGCATGTTTACCCGATGTTTTTAAACCTGTTAAAATATGAATAAAAGTTAGAATAATAAAGTCAATATGTATAATTAATATATATAGCCAATAGTATTAGAGTAGGGAGGTAATTAGAATTCTTACCAGAACAATCGATGTATCCTGGAAAGTCATGCATTGTCCACATCAACACTGCTTTTAAGTCGAAGTGTCGAGAGGAGGGAGGCCTACTAATGTCCACCACCGCAACACCTCTCCATAGTTCCTCCAACTCATTAATCAATGGTTCAAGATAAACATCCATATGCTTGACTTTATGTTTCCCTGGAATTAGAAGGGATAACATAAGATGTCCCTTCTTGATCGCCATTGATGGTGGAAGGTTGTAATTCACCAACACAACTGGCCACACGCTGTATGCGGTGCTTTTGAAACCAAATGGATTCACTCCATCCATACCTAGGCCAAGTCTCAAGTTTTTGGGCTGTGTTTTAAAGCTGGGCCACTCATCTTCAATATGCTTCCAAGCAGGAGTGTCTGCGGGAATTCTCCACATGCCATCATCCGATCGATGTGAGGAATGCCATGACATGAGCTCTGCTATGGATTTGCACTTGAACATGTGTTTGATGCGAGGAATTATAGGAAAGTGTCACAAGACTTTACGAGGTACATCAAAACTCTTCATATCTGTTCTATACCTTGCTTCACCACAAGTGGGATAATGTCGAGCCTCCTTATGCGTCCCACGAAAGAGAATGCAATCATTGACGCATGCATGTATGCGATCATAATCCAATCCTCCAAGATATGTCACATAGCGCCTCGCTATGTCTCTTGAGGTGGGTAGTCTATTTCCCTTTGGAAGCATGTTTGATAATAGCCTGCATCCAATATCATCAATTATAATTAGTCTTAAATCCTAAACCTTAAACCACTAATTCAAATTTGTAAGTTAGAATGCTTACTTCAATAATGCGTCAAGACTTGCATTGCTCCATCCATAAACTGTTTGTATATTGAGTAGTTCAAGTGAAGCACGTAAAACAGAGAATGTGCACCCTTCAAACACCGGTGTCGATGAAGCCTTGTAAAGATGCTCTTGTTCCATATCGTCGTCGTCCATACCTTTGGGATCATCCTTAAAAAGATTCCGCACCATATCATCAAGCACCTCCTCTTCCACAACTTCGTGGGGTGCAGGGCTATTGTCATCCCTTTCCCACTCATCTCTGACAATAGATCCCGAAGCTCCAGCATCATCTCGTCGATGCTTTGCGTGCTCTCGTCGTGCGTAGGGTACCATGTTAGGGTGTGGTACTGCATCCTGCTTCAATTAGAATTTATATATTATAACTCTATTAATTTAATTTGGATACCATGAGTCATTTGAATACCATCAATTTACATCTACTCACCTCTAAACCTGTTTGATTCCATTCTCCATACATGGAGATGTGATTCAAGGTAATTCGACGTGCTCGTACAATGCATCCTTGATATCGATTACACATACATTTGATCCGTTGTCCCAACCACACATCGCGATTACGATGACGCATTGTCTCATCTTCCCCAGAACTGCTTGAAGAGGTTGATGACATCCTATGTACAAACCAGAAAACACAAAATCATAATATGTTTTTAATGAAAGTATAAAAATCGCGTGTATTGACGTGGCTATTTCCTAAAAATTGCGTGTATTAACGCGGCTATTTCCTAAAAATTGCGTGTATTAACGCGGGTAATTCCTGCAAAACGCGTGTATAAACGTAGCTAAATTACCATACACGCGAACATACACGCGTTTATAAACGCGACGGTCTGTTTAAACTAAAAATAGCCCGCCTTCCCCAAATATAGATTTTGAACTAACATATCAACACTGCTTTCGTTTTCGCCTCTTCCAACAGAAACGAAACCTAAGTGCAAGGAGGGAGCAGAGAAGGAGCACACACGGGAGGAAACCGAGCAAGAAAGAAGACTCACTTTTTCAGAGGTGAGTCAATTTGTCCTTTGCCTTGTCTCCTTCCTCAGATTTGTTTATGCTATTTTCTCTTTGCTTTTTGGGTTTGTCTCTGTCCTTTTGCTTCTGTGCACACGATTGGGTGAATGATTCTGACAGGGGCGACAGTGGACCTTTTATAAGGACACTTTGTCGGAGGTCGGTCCCTTTGAAAAATTTTTTTGCGCAGGTCGCGTGTAGAAACGCGTGTAAAAGCACGTGTATCCTGTCTGCAAAGTCTGTTCACGCGGATATACACGCGTTTCTGGACGGGTGTATACACGCATTTTTTGACGGGTGCATACACGCGTTTCTGCACGGGTGTATACACGAGACTGCGTTTCCTGTTTCTATGGTTTGCAGGCAACACAACTGACTTGAATGATGATATTTGTGTGAGTCAAGAGACAGCCCATGATGTACATGAGGATTATTTTTGCAGGTTCTTTATGGATATTCCAAGTTCTTCATCCGATCCATTTGCGTACAGCAATTGGCTGATGGAGATGCTGAATCATTTTGGGCGCCATCCTGGTCCAGTTGAGCTTACAGAGTATATGTATGCCCATCCCCCTCCTTCCCTGCCTGGTGTCTATACCCCTACCGCGAGTATCCACCAGGGCACTCCAGTGCCGTCTATTCCTACGAGTCCGACGAGACGGCATGCAGCTTCTCCTCTTCCATGTCCACCGAGGAGACATACCTCGTCCCAGACACACTCATGCACACCCTCACAGCCACCATCACGTGCTCCCTCAGAGCCACCGTCACGTCAGGGCTCACAGCCACCGTCACGTAGACAATCCCCCAGTCGTGACTCCACCCGCAGCAGTAGGAAGAGTGGGAGTGGAGGATGCGGCAGGTGCTTTGGTGGGGGAGGTGGGGGAGGTGGGGGAGGTAGTAGGGCACGCGGTGAGAGAGGAGATAGAGGGAGAAGAGTTAGAGGAGACAGTTCGAAAGAGGAGGAGATGAGAGAGGTGGAGAGAGTGATCTGCTATGATGTGATGGATAGGGGCGGGATAGTGATGGATGCGAGGGGGAGGGAGGTAATGGAGTACATGTGTGGGGTAGTATCAAACTCATATAGAAATTATTTTTTTAAATTTAAAGATCAAAATAGCCGATTAGTTGGGGAGGTGATAGAGGCTGTACATAGTCGCCCAATCCCCCACATGCTACATTCTCGGATGTATGGGGAAGGACGCGAATAAGGCAGATCTTAAGTAATAAAAGATCTCACCTTAAAAAACTCGCGTACGATGACCGGCTAAATGTAGCTGCGGCGGGTGGCTATCTTGCCGAGAAACCTGCCCCACTGCGCACAAACGTGAGTGGAAGGAGGCAAAGAAACGAGCAGAGGGTGGCGTGAAGAGCAGGCAGCATGTGGAGGCACGACGGATCCAGATGGAGACCATTGGATCTCGCATTTCGGATCTGGCGGCATCGAGTCATGGGAGGCAGAGTTCGTAAGTATCTTGCCACTTTATTTGATTGTTTACTTAATTCATTGATTCTATGATTGTTTTAATCTTACAAATTGTGTTGATTATGATACAGCGACGGGTTACGGGGAGGAAGCCCACAACCCACGATACTGCGTATGCTCGCCGGCATAGCAGACGTGACACGTGGGCCATCTTCAGAGCCGAGGGACGTATTACGGACGCGCAGTTTGAGATGGCCATGAGACCATACGGTCGACAGGTACTTGAAAATTCTAAACGAATGATTTTGGTTTATTGAATTACATATATATATACTTATATACTATATATTACTTGAACAGGCACAAGCTGCTGATGATCCACCCGCCGCCACACTGCAGAGGGTGGACGTGAGCACTACTCATCGGACATTCCGACCGATGTGAGCTCATTTGAGCATGGAGGGAGCACCGAGTCATCATCTGGGTCTGAGTAGTACTCAGACTTATAGTATCACATTCCATATTGAGGATGTGGTTGTATATATTTTTTTGTAAACTGAAGCCATGGGCTACTTCGAGATATGGACTCCCTTGTATACATGTATGAAATTTTGATAGTAATATTGAATCGTGAATCGATAGTATTACATTCATGTCTGTCTTGAATCGTGTATTGACAATGTATGCATTCATGTCGTTCTTGTCTTAATCTCCCTCGTGCATATGTTCTTCGTGGATGGTCTAATGCACAAAAAAGAAAATCCAGAGAGTGTTATTGGGTGCTGGAATGCTGGAACAGTATTCAGGCACCAAATAGCACTCTCTGGATTTTTTTTTTGCTCTCTGTTCGCGTGTATAAACGCGTCAGAACTGGTAATTATCGCGTGTATATACGCAGATAATCTGTAAAATACGCGTGTATTAACGCGTTAAAACTGACAGTTACGCGTGTATAAGCGCATCTAAATTAAAGAAACGCGTGTATAGACGCATGTATCAACGCGTCTGAGTACATCTGAACTGAACAGAACGCGGCTATACACCCGTGTATAAGCGCGTCTGGGAGGTCCTATACACGCTGTCGTGCCATGGCACGTCTATGATGTGAAACCGTGCATGTGAGGCCATCAAATACACATCCAGATGCATGGGGTTAAGTGCCATGACGAGTCATTATATGATGCCATGTACATATGTTCATATTGTAAATGAGGTTCAATAAGACGAGCTGAGGCTGAGCCAGATCTAGGAGTTTTTGTATATGAGTATGGAGGATGATGTTTTTGCTGTTACTCAGAGCTCATGGGCAAGTTAGAAGCATCCAGTTATATATGATGGCATGAGGGCATACCAATGCACAAAGGAATGCATTTATGAAGACATGGAGAAATACTTGAATGAACAATTGGGGATTCTATAAATCACATGGGCCGATATGATGATTTATAAACTATGAAGGCGTCAAGAGAAATGGAGATTTAATGGACATCACAGTGCCAATGGAGATTTAATGGACATCACAGTGCCAATGGAGATTTAATGGACATCACAGTGCCGAAGTTGAATGTGGGGGAATTAAATTAGGTGAACTACTTTGCATTGAGGACCTTACCTTAATGTTAAGGTTAAGAATATTACATTAAAGGGATAAGGGGCAGCATACGTGGAAGAGTGAGTGATTTTCTTTTAATTAGAATTTTCTGGATATTAAAAAAAAGGCATGCGCAGTCTTTTGGAAATGGGCAAGGCCGACTATTAAGCTGCAAAAGGCGATGAACGCCGCATCTCTTGCGGGAATCAGAGGGATATAACCAGTTCGTGGGGGCGAAAGAAAACCAGTCTGCAGAAATCATAACCAGAGGGAAAGATGACCAGTGCTCCCAATTTCTTGACGGCGGCGACTGTACATGATGTCCTGGGTCTCAAACTAAAGAGGAATTGAAGAGTGATAAGGAGATACGATTCTCAGAAAACCCTTCATGCTTCATGTTACATTGTCCTCACGCCTACAACGAGGTGGCGAATAAAGAAAAAGAAGCGAAATCTAAAATTCGTTTCTTTTCTTTAAAAGAGATAAGCGAATGTTTTTTTTAAAAGGTTTCCCTCCAAAAAGCTTTGGAATGAGGTCTTGTATAAGTTTTTTTTTTTAATTACTTTGGAGAACCTTAAAGCTTGGATTTCAAATTCTATTTAGCCGGGCTTAGAATGCAAGATAGGGAACTTTCAAAAATTACAAGATTATGTGGTTCAAATGCTATGCTATTTTGCTTGTGAGATGTTAGAATATTAAGGCAGGTTTTTAGGTGATAAAGAGCATCTCGAAATAATGGTTTTGATGGCACTGGATGTAAAGGATGTAACTGGTCACATGTATATTGGAAAAATTGGAAGGCCTTGTTATGCCTACATGTGAATGGTTCAAAGGATTTCGAGAGAGAAGTCAGTGAGTAAAGGAACAAACACTTGGTATGCAATTTTGTGCAATCATCAGGATGAATTCAAGGATGTACTGAGGTGAATCGACACATGTATTTGTCATTGGAAATAGTGATGTTCAATACTCCTTGGGAAATTTTGTGTGTGAGTTTCCTTGTTAGATTTGACATTCACTCTCACAGCTAGAAGTCTCGTACTTTCCTGGCTGTACCGCACACTTCACGACATCTTTGGTGAACCCGACGTGAAACTGCTGGGGTGAGAGTGTGGTGAAATATACAGGGAAGCTATGGCTGAGAATTCTGAGGGTCAGGGGGTTCATTTTGACCCCGGAGTTATGCAGATGTTTCAGATGTTTACCATGTACATGCAACAGCAACAAGCTGCTGAGAGGGGACAAATTTCCACGACCAAGGCATTACAATCAATTGTGAAAAAGGTGGATCAATTTGATGGGAAGGACATTACAAAGTACTTGCGCAATTATATAAAGGAGATGGAGCTAAACAGGGTGACTGAGGAGGATATGGTTCGAAGTTTCGAGCTGGTATGTGTTCCTGAAATAAGAGAGCGCATAAGAGGATTGCAGACAGCACATGGTGGCAGAAATTGGGAGGAGTTCAAGCTTGCTTTAAAGGATGAATACTTCATGGAGGATTCTGAGCGAGTGACCAAACGAACTTTCTTGGAATGGGTCACAAAACCTAAAATGGGAATTTCTGCCACCACAGAATTGCTAAGAGAGTTTGAGAAGCGCTATGCCCAGCTGTCAAGGATAGAGCGTGCAACTTTGGACAGAGAAAAAACAGAGCTCTTCTTATAAGCAGCTGGGAAAGATCTCCAGGAGAAATTGGAAATCCTCCTTGAGGATAAGGATACAGAGCAGGGATTAAAGAGTGATTGGAATGATGTTGAGGATGCAGTCACTATGTTAGCAAAGCGGCAGCGGAGGAGGGATAAAATGGTGATGGGCTCTGCAACCCCCATAACTGCTGTCACCCCTGAGAATCTATCTAAACCAGCTGCTACAATTCCAAAGATAGATGGGCCGATGGATGAGCTTATCAAGGGTATGCGTGACTTAAAATTGAAGATGTCCAGGATTGAAGAAAAAGGTCTACCATTGGGGCAGGCTTCTATGCAAAGGCCTCAAAGCAAAGAAGGGTTTACATATAGATGCATATGGTGTGATGACCCAGAGCATGCAAAGAAGGATTGTGCTAGCTATAAAGAAGCTCTTAAAAATCAACTCGTGTTTTTCAAAGATGGGAAAATCCATCTTACAGAGACTGGTCTTCCATTGAGTACAAACTTTGGGAAAGGAGGGATGAAAAAGCTGGTAGAGGATATGGCTGCTAGTCATGCCATTTCTATGGTTGAGGCAGCAACCTATGGATTAAAGGTTGGTCAACTAAAGCAGGGATTTGAGAATGATGAGGATTATGAGAATGAGGATTTTTGGCCATCAACAATGGAATTAATTGCGTCAAAGAAAGTGTCAAAGCAAGCTTTGCATGAGGCAGGTGATTGTATACGTCTTGAGACTGGCTGGGAGGAGCCTGTGGATTCTTTATCCATTCATGCCTATATTTCCAAATGCCAAAATAATGAGGCACAGGTAGAGGAGAAGCGTAAAAGGGAAAATGAGGAAGGAGGGCCATCAAAAAGAGTTACACGTGGAAGTGAAAAGAAGGATCCTGGGCCATCACATATGCCTCCACAGCATAGCAGACCTCCACAGGATGTTTCAATGGAAGAAGTGCCAGCAAAAATGAAGGAGAAGGGTAAAGGGAAAAGTCCGCTCTACAAGCTTCAATCTGATATTGAAGTTGCAACAGATCTCAAAAAGGTACTTGAAGAAAGGATTCTAAACAGTAGGGTGGAATTCACACTAGGGGAAGTCTTGGGGATTGCAAAGAAAGAATTTCATGATGAGATAATTGATATTATACGAAGAAAAAGGCAGTCCATAATTGAATCTATTCCATCACAAGGGGAGGCAAGCACTTCCAAGACTCATGGAGTACAGGTACAGAAAAAGGAAGAGAGAGAAAATGTGGTGGAATGTAATCACTCTGCTGATGGGGCACGACAAGTGCGCTTTATGGAAGAGGATGATGAAAAAGAAGTTCTTACAAAGAGTCATTACTCCAGGAGCCATTGGGCAAGAGCAACCACTGAAACCCTTGTCAAGATAGGTGATTTGGAAGAGCCATATGTCGCTCTAATTGATCATGGGTCTGAAATAAATCTTATGGCTAAAAATCTCTACAACAAATGTAAGTGGCCAATGGATGTGGATCATGGGTGGATGATTAAAGCAGCTAATAACTCATCTGGAGAGCTTTATGCAGCATGTCCAAATGTAAGGGTAACTATAGGGGATGTGAAGGATGATCAGAATTTCTTTGTTCAGGAGATGTCATCGTATCCCCTTATCCTTGGGCAACCCTACATTACAGCTGTAAGGATGGAAACAAAGGTTTTGGATGATGGTTCAGCATATGCAAGAATAAGGAGTAAAGATGGCAAAAAAGCTGTTCAGTTTTTGACAGCTTGCATTAATCATGAAAGGAATCGTGAGTCTCTTCGGGCACAGTCACTCCCAAAGATAAACAGAGAGTTCATGAATTACAGGGAGATGAGGGATTTTGGCCAGGTGCCATTGTAAAGCGGGATTCCAATGGTACAAGGGGAAATGAGTTCTCGCAGGACTCAATCAATGTAAATAGCTTTTCAGCAAATTTTCAGGGATTCTCCAGCTATGGGTCACTGGTTTTTGTAAAAAGCAAGGATTTGAAGCGTGGCATGCAAAAACATATACAAAATGAACAAAAAAGTTTTGAGCAGTGTGGTCTTTTGGAGAAGAATGAGTTTATTTCAGGGGTGCTTGATGAGGTGTCATTTGTAGATACTATGGATGTGCTTTTTGATATGGGAAGAGCATGCTTACAGGGTGGAAATGAAATGATAGAGGTGTTATCTGTGGAGATGTATGATATAATCCAGGAATTTGAGGGGGTGGAATGTAAAAACATGAATTGCGAGATGGATGCTCATGTTGATACAAAGTACAAAACGGTTGCAAAGAAGGTGAAACCAGTTGCCTTGCCCTTGCCACCAGGAAGCAAGGAGAAGATAGATGAAGCTTCTATGCAACCAAATCTTAGAGATCCGAAGAAAATTGGGCATAAATTTACTCAAGAAACTCTAAAAGAGCTGAAGATTGGTGAGAAGGATTTTCTGTTGCCAGTCGAAAGGGAATGCTTTGAGGAGATGCTTGTAAAACATGGGAAAGCCTTTGCTTTTCAGCCGCATGAGATAGGCTGTGTTGATCCAAGTGTAACAGCACCAATGGTGATCTTTACTGTTCCGCATGTGCCCTGGAACCTGCGGCGGCCAATTCCAGTACCAAAGGCTCTCTTGCCAAAGTTGATGGAATTACTAAAGGAAAAGATCAGGATGGGAATCTTGGAGCCTTCATGTGCCCCATATTCCAACAGATGGTTTACTGTACCAAAGAAAAATGGGACATTGCGCTTTATTCAAGATATGCAACCTGTAAACAAAGTCACAATCAGGAATGTGGGAGCACGTCCAATTGTGGATGAGTTTGCAGAAGCATTTGCAGGGAAAGCTATATACTCTATGGGTGATCTGTATTCGGGATATGATCAATTCCAGCTGGATATACAAAGTAGGGACTTGACCACAATGAGAACTCCTTTGGGATTAGTAAGGATGTGTACCTTACCACAGGGAGCCACTAACTCAGTGGCACATATGATGAATGGAATGAACAAAGTCTTACGAGACTTCATACCACAAAAAACTATGCCATTTTTGGATGATGTGCCAATAAAGGGCTGTGATGAGAAAGACAAAGATGGGGATTTGGATTCAAAGGGGTGCCGCAAGTTTGTGGCAAATCATATAAAGGATTGTGACATGATTCTATCCAGGCTTGAAGAAGTGAATCTTACTTTGTCTGGGCTGAAATCAGTGTTTGGAGTTGGTGAAGTGCTAATAGTGGGACATCTTTGTAATACTAGTGGACGCCGACCTTGTCCAGCCAAGATAGATGCAATACAAAGAATGAAGGAAACATGCATTAATGTTACAGAGCTGAGGAGATTTCTTGGAGCATGTGTTTTTTATGTTATTTGGATCCCACATTATGCACATGTAGCAGATCCTCTTTATCAACTTTTGAGGAAAAATCAAAAATTTCTGTGGAGTGCAGTACATATTAAAGCTATGCAGAAGCTGAAATATTTGCTCCAATCATCACCCACTTTGAGAAAGGCAGATTATGAGTGTGGCAGACCTGTGATTGTTACAGTTGATACTAGTCCTACTGGGATAGGATGGGCAGTAGGGCAAGATGATGAGAATGATCATAGGTATGTAATTAGATTTGGAGCAAAGGTATTAAGCTTTCGCCAACGGAAGTATCCACAGATCAAGAGAGAGTTATGGGGGATAGTCACTGCTCTAAAATGTGAAAAAGAATACCTTATTGGGGCATCTGTACTTGTGGAAACTGATTGCTTGCCACTTCTTGGGATGATAGCAAGTTGTACCACTCCAGATATTGCTATGCTTAGGTGGATTGCTTATATCAAGTCACTAAATCCTGAGTTTGAGCATATTGCGGGAAAAGATAATCCAGTTGTTGCAGATATGCTATCAAGAGCCAGGTATGAAGATGAGAAAGAGATGATTAGTGACATTGATGATGTGGGTACAAAGTTCTATACTACAGCATATGCAAAAGGGGATCATATTTGCCTATCAAATGCACTTGAGTCTTTTATTAAGGAAATATATGAAGGAGATTGGTTGCTTATTGGTCAATATTTGAGTACTCTGACAAGGCAAGAAAATTGGTCTGACTCAGAATTTAAGAGGATCCGCAGAAAAGCATATGGTTATTTCCTCTGGAAGCATCCTAAGCAGAGGAATGCTATGCCACAGAGAGTCATATGTGATAAAGAGACTCAAGGAAAGCTTGTGAAAGAATTCCATGAGAGTCTCTGGGCTGGACATAGAAGTGTGTGGGCCACCTTTACCAAAATAAAGGAAAAATATTGGTGGAAAGGAATGTACAAGGATATTTCCCAATATGTGGAAACATGCATGGTATGCCAAATGTACTCAAATGTGCGGCATCGTGATGGCTTGCAACCAACCTACCCACCTGCCATGCACTACAAATGGGTAGTGGATCTAGTCACAATGCCTTTGGGAATTTGGCAGATGCGGTATATAGCACTTGCAAGAGAAGATTTGACAAATCAGGTAGAAGGGCGTGCTCTTAGAACAAAGAGTACGGAAACAGTATGCAAATTTCTCTTGGAAGATGTGATCTGCCGGTATGGTTGTGTTGGGAAAATAACAGCTGATAGGGGTGAGCTAGATGTTGAAGAAGCAAGGGAATTCTTCTCAAGAATTGGTATCAAACTGTCCCTAACATGTGCTTACAATCCTGAGGGCAATGGGAAAAGTGAGCGAGGACATCCTCCAATCATTAAAGCTTTGGCTAAGGCATGCAGAGAAAGAATGCGAGAGTGGCCAAAGCTATTACCATATGCCTTGTGGGCTGACCGTACAACTCATAGCTCAGTGACAGGATACATGCCTGCAGAATTAATGTATGGTCAGAAGCCAGTGATGCCAGTTGAAGAAGTAGTTCTAACTTGGAATGTATTGCCCTGGGTGGAAGGATTGAGCAGAGATGACCTCCTTGCATTGCGAATAAGACAGTTGGAGAGGAGGCCTGGAGATATAGAGCTTGCTAAAGCTCGCTTGAAAGATGCAAGGTTGAAAAATAAAGAAAGATTTGATAGTAGACACAGACTCCGGCCAAAACCTATTGAAGAAGGTGATTGGGTTCTAATGTATGACAGTAGCCTTGACAACCAATTCACTGTTCAAAGAAAATTTGCAAAAAGATGGTTTGGCCCTTACATTGTCAAGCATGTGCATGGAAATGCCACGTATACTCTGTGTGAGCTTGATGGAATAGAAGTAAAGAATCTTGTGGGCTGGCAAAAGAATCAAGATATTTAAAAGAAGGCATGATAGTGATCCTTTTGATTCACAAGAGATTCAGGATGAGAAGCTTGACAGTGGTAGTATGGATATGGTTGAAGAGGAAGAGGATGATCTTCCTGGAACTGCAGAAGATGAAGACGACATCCAGTTATATGTGGACCTTGATGATGATTTGGCACATACCAGAGGATGTGCAGGTTTAGAGGGGGTGGATGTCGTGCCATGGCACGTCTATGATGTGAAACCGTGCATGTGAGGCCATCAAATACACATCCAGATGCATGGGGTTAAGTGCCATGACGAGTCATTATATGATGCCATGTACATATGTTCATATTGTAAATGAGGTTCAATAAGACGAGCTGAGGCTGAGCCAGATCTAGGAGTTTTTGTATATGAGTATGGAGGATGATGTTTTTGCTGTTACTCAGAGCTCATGGGCAAGTTAGAAGCATCCAGTTATATATGATGGCATGAGGGCATACCAATGCACAAAGGAATGCATTTATGAAGACATGGAGAAATACTTGAATGAACAATTGGGGATTCTATAAATCACATGGGCCGATATGATGATTTATAAACTATGAAGGCGTCAAGAGAAATGGAGATTTAATGGACATCACAGTGCCAATGGAGATTTAATGGACATCACAGTGCCAATGGAGATTTAATGGACATCACAATGCCGAAGAGTTTATTGAATGTGGGGGAATTAAATTAGGTGAACTACTTTGCATTGAGGACCTTACCTTAATGTTAAGGTTAAGAATATTACATTAAAGGGATAAGGGGCAGCATACGTGGAAGAGTGAGTGATTTTCTTTTAATTAGAATTTTCTGGATATTAAAAAAAAGGCATGCGCAGTCTTTTGGAAATGGGCAAGGCCGACTATTAAGCTGCAAAAGGCGATGAACGCCGCATCTCTTGCGGGAATCAGAGGGATATAACCAGTTCGTGGGGGCGAAAGAAAACCAGTCTGCAGAAATCATAACCAGAGGGAAAGATGACCAGTGCTCCCAATTTCTTGACGGCGGCGACTGTACATGATGTCCTGGATCTCAAACTAAAGAGGAATTGAAGAGTGATAAGGAGATACGATTCTCAGAAAACCCTTCATGCTTCATGTTACATTGTCCTCACGCCTACAACGAGGTGGCGAATAAAGAAAAAGAAGCGAAATCTGAAATTCGTTTCTTTTCTTTAAAAGAGATAAGCGAATGTTTTTTTTAAAAGGTTTCCCTCCAAAAAGCTTTGGAATGAGGTCTTGTATAAGTTTTTTTTTTTAATTACTTTGGAGAACCTTAAAGCTTGGATTTCAAATTCTATTTAGCCGGGCTTAGAATGCAAGATAGGGAACTTTCAAAAATTACAAGATTATGTGGTTCAAATGCTATGCTATTTTGCTTGTGAGATGTTAGAATATTAAGGCAGGTTTTTAGGTGATAAAGAGCATCTCGAAATAATGGTTTTGATGGCACTGGATGTAAAGGATGTAACTGGTCACATGTATATTGGAAAAATTGGAAGGCCTTGTTATGCCTACATGTGAATGGTTCAAAGGATTTCGAGAGAGAAGTCAGTGAGTAAAGGAACAAACACTTGGTATGCAATTTTGTGCAATCATCAGGATGAATTCAAGGATGTACTGAGGTGAATCGACACATGTATTTGTCATTGGAAATAGTGATGTTCAATACTCCTTGGGAAATTTTGTGTGCGAGTTTCCTTGTTAGATTTGACATTCACTCTCACAGCTAGAAGTCTCGTACTTTCCTGGCTGTACCGCACACTTCACGACATCTTTGGTGAACCCGACGTGAAACTGCTGGGGTGAGAGTGTGGTGAAATATACAGGGAAGCTATGGCTGAGAATTCTGAGGGTCAGGGGGTTCATTTTGACCCCGGAGTTATGCAGATGTTTCAGATGTTTACCATGTACATGCAACAGCAACAAGCTGCTGAGAGGGGACAAATTTCCACGACCAAGGCATTACAATCAATTGTGAAAAAGGTGGATCAATTTGATGGGAAGGACATTACAAAGTACCTGCGCAATTATATAAAGGAGATGGAGCTAAACAGGGTGACTGAGGAGGATATGGTTCGAAGTTTCGAGCTGGTATGTGTTCCTGAAATAAGAGAGCGCATAAGAGGATTGCAGACAGCACATGGTGGCAGAAATTGGGAGGAGTTCAAGCTTGCTTTAAAGGATGAATACTTCATGGAGGATTCTGAGCGAGTGACCAAACGAACTTTCTTGGAATGGGTCACAAAACCTAAAATGGGAATTTCTGCCACAGAATTGCTAAGAGAGTTTGAGAAGCGCTATGCCCAGCTGTCAAGGATAGAGCGTGCAACTTTGGACAGAGAAAAAACAGAGCTCTTCTTATAAGCAGCTGGGAAAGATCTCCAGGAGAAATTGGAAATCCTCCTTGAGGATAAGGATACAGAGCAGGGATTAAAGAGTGATTGGAATGATGTTGAGGATGCAGTCACTATGTTAGCAAAGCGGCAGCGGAGGAGGGATAAAATGGTGATGGGCTCTGCAACCCCCATAACTGCTGTCACCCCTGAGAATCTATCCAAACCAGCTGCTACAATTCCAAAGATAGATGGGCCGATGGATGAGCTTATCAAGGGTATGCGTGACTTAAAATTGAAGATGTCCAGGATTGAAGAAAAAGGTCTACCATTGGGGCAGGCTTCTATGCAGAGGCCTCAAAGCAAAGAAGGGTTTACATATAGATGCATATGGTGTGATGACCCAGAGCATGCAAAGAAGGATTGTGCTAGCTATAAAGAAGCTCTTAAAAATCAACTCGTGTTTTTCAAAGATGGGAAAATCCATCTTACAGAGACTGGTCTTCCATTGAGTACAAACTTTGGGAAAGGAGGGATGAAAAAGCTGGTAGAGGATATGGCTGCTAGTCATGCCATTTCTATGGTTGAGGCAGCAACCTATGGATTAAAGGTTGGTCAACTAAAGCAGGGATTTGAGAATGATGAGGATTATGAGAATGAGGATTTTTGGCCATCAACAATGGAATTAATTGCGTCAAAGAAAGTGTCAAAGCAAGCTTTGCATGAGGCAGGTGATTGTATACGTCTTGAGACTGGCTGGGAGGAGCCTGTGGATTCTTTATCCATTCATGCCTATATTGCCAAATGCCAAAATAATGAGGCACAGGTAGAGGAGAAGCGTAAAAGGGAAAATGAGGAAGGAGGGCCATCAAAAAGAGTTACACGTGGAAGTGAAAAGAAGGATCCTGGGCCATCACATATGCCTCCACAGCATAGCAGACCTCCACAGGATGTTTCAATGGAAGAAGTGCCAGCAAAAATGAAGGAGAAGGGTAAAGGGAAAAGTCCGCTCTACAAGCTTCAATCTGATATTGAAGTTGCAACAGATCTCAAAAAGGTACTTGAAGAAAGGATTCTAAACAGTAGGGTGGAATTCACACTAGGGGAAGTCTTGGGGATTGCAAAGAAAGAATTTCATGATGAGATAATTGATATTATACGAAGAAAAAGGCAGTCCATAATTGAATCTATTCCATCACAAGGGGAGGCAAGCACTTCCAAGACTCATGGAGTACAGGTACAGAAAAAGGAAGAGAGAGAAAATGTGGTGGAATGTAATCACTCTGCTGATGGGGCACGACAAGTGCGCTTTATGGAAGAGGATGATGAAAAAGAAGTTCTTACAAAGAGTCATTACTCCAGGAGCCATTGGGCAAGAGCAACCACTGAAACCCTTGTCAAGATAGGTGATTTGGAAGAGCCATATGTCGCTCTAATTGATCATGGGTCTGAAATAAATCTTATGGCTAAAAATCTCTACAACAAATGTAAGTGGCCAATGGATGTGGATCATGGGTGGATGATTAAAGCAGCTAATAACTCATCTGGAGAGCTTTATGCAGCATGTCCAAATGTAAGGGTAACTATAGGGGATGTGAAGGATGATCAGAATTTCTTTGTTCAGGAGATGTCATCGTATCCCCTTATCCTTGGGCAACCCTACATTACAGCTGTAAGGATGGAAACAAAGGTTTTGGATGATGGTTCAGCATATGCAAGAATAAGGAGTAAAGATGGCAAAAAAGCTGTTCAGTTTTTGACAGCTTGCATTAATCATGAAAGGAATCGTGAGTCTCTTCGGGCACAGTCACTCCCAAAGATAAACAGAGAGTTCATGAATTACAGGGAGATGAGGGATTTTGGCCAGGTGCCATTGTAAAGCGGGATTCCAATGGTACAAGGGGAAATGAGTTCTCGCAGGACTCAATCAATGTAAATAGCTTTTCAGCAAATTTTCAGGGATTCTCCAGCTATGGGTCACTGGTTTTTGTAAAAAGCAAGGATTTGAAGCGTGGCATGCAAAAACATATACAAAATGAACAAAAAAGTTTTGAGCAGTGTGGTCTTTTGGAGAAGAATGAGTTTATTTCAGGGGTGCTTGATGAGGTGTCATTTGTAGATACTATGGATGTGCTTTTTGATATGGGAAGAGCATGCTTACAGGGTGGAAATGAAATGATAGAGGTGTTATCTGTGGAGATGTATGATATAATCCAGGAATTTGAGGGGGTGGAATGTAAAAACATGAATTGCGAGATGGATGCTCATGTTGATACAAAGTACAAAACGGTTGCAAAGAAGGTGAAACCAGTTGCCTTGCCCTTGCCACCAGGAAGCAAGGAGAAGATAGATGAAGCTTCTATGCAACCAAATCTTAGAGATCCGAAGAAAATTGGGCATAAATTTACTCAAGAAACTCTAAAAGAGCTGAAGATTGGTGAGAAGGATTTTCTGTTGCCAGTCGAAAGGGAATGCTTTGAGGAGATGCTTGTAAAACATGGGAAAGCCTTTGCTTTTCAGCCGCATGAGATAGGCTGTGTTGATCCAAGTGTAACAGCACCAATGGTGATCTTTACTGTTCCGCATGTGCCCTGGAACCTGCGGCGGCCAATTCCAGTACCAAAGGCTCTCTTGCCAAAGTTGATGGAATTACTAAAGGAAAAGATCAGGATGGGAATCTTGGAGCCTTCATGTGCCCCATATTCCAACAGATGGTTTACTGTACCAAAGAAAAATGGGACGTTGCGCTTTATTCAAGATATGCAACCTGTAAACAAAGTCACAATCAGGAATGTGGGAGCACGTCCAATTGTGGATGAGTTTGCAGAAGCATTTGCAGGGAAAGCTATATACTCTATGGGTGATCTGTATTCGGGATATGATCAATTCCAGCTGGATATACAAAGCAGGGACTTGACCACAATGAGAACTGCTTTGGGATTAGTAAGGATGTGTACCTTACCACAGGGAGCCACTAACTCAGTGGCACATATGATGAATGGAATGAACAAAGTCTTACGAGACTTCATACCACAAAAAACTATGCCATTTTTGGATGATGTGCCAATAAAGGGCTGTGATGAGAAAGACAAAGATGGGGATTTGGATTCAAAGGGGTGCCGCAAGTTTGTGGCAAATCATATAAAGGATTGTGACATGATTCTATCCAGGCTTGAAGAAGTGAATCTTACTTTGTCTGGGCTGAAATCAGTGTTTGGAGTTGGTGAAGTGCTAATAGTGGGACATCTTTGTAATACTAGTGGACGCCGACCTTGTCCAGCCAAGATAGATGCAATACAAAGAATGAAGGAAACATGCATTAATGTTACAGAGCTGAGGAGATTTCTTGGAGCATGTGTTTTTTATGTTATTTGGATCCCACATTATGCACATGTAGCAGATCCTCTTTATCAACTTTTGAGGAAAAATCAAAAATTTCTGTGGAGTGCAGTACATATTAAAGCTATGCAGAAGCTGAAATATTTGCTCCAATCATCACCCACTTTGAGAAAGGCAGATTATGAGTGTGGCAGACCTGTGATTGTTACAGTTGATACTAGTCCTACTGGGATAGGATGGGCAGTAGGGCAAGATGATGAGAATGATCATAGGTATGTAATTAGATTTGGAGCAAAGGTATTAAGCTTTCGCCAACGGAAGTATCCACAGATCAAGAGAGAGTTATGGGGGATAGTCACTGCTCTAAAATGTGAAAAAGAATATCTTATTGGGGCATCTGTACTTGTGGAAACTGATTGCTTGCCACTTCTTGGGATGATAGCAAGTTGTACCACTCCAGATATTGCTATGCTTAGGTGGATTGCTTATATCAAGTCACTAAATCCTGAGTTTGAGCATATTGCGGGAAAAGATAATCCAGTTGTTGCAGATATGCTATCAAGAGCCAGGTATGAAGATGAGAAAGAGATGATTAGTGACATTGATGATGTGGGTACAAAGTTCTATACTACAGCATATGCAAAAGGGGATCATATTTGCCTATCAAATGCACTTGAGTCTTTTATTAAGGAAATATATGAAGGAGATTGGTTGCTTATTGGTCAATATTTGAGTACTCTGACAAGGCAAGAAAATTGGTCTGACTCAGAATTTAAGAGGATCCGCAGAAAAGCATATGGTTATTTCCTCTGGAAGCATCCTAAGCAGAGGAATGCTATGCCACAGAGAGTCATATGTGATAAAGAGACTCAAGGAAAGCTTGTGAAAGAATTCCATGAGAGTCTCTGGGCTGGACATAGAAGTGTGTGGGCCACCTTTACCAAAATAAAGGAAAAATATTGGTGGAAAGGAATGTACAAGGATATTTCCCAATATGTGGAAACATGCATGGTATGCCAAATGTACTCAAATGTGCGGCATCGTGATGGCTTGCAACCAACCTACCCACCTGCCATGCACTACAAATGGGTAGTGGATCTAGTCACAATGCCTTTGGGAATTTGGCAGATGCGGTATATAGCACTTGCAAGAGAAGATTTGACAAATCAGGTAGAAGGGCGTGCTCTTAGAACAAAGAGTACGGAAACAGTATGCAAATTTCTCTTGGAAGATGTGATCTGCCGGTATGGTTGTGTTGGGAAAATAACAGCTGATAGGGGTGAGCTAGATGTTGAAGAAGCAAGGGAATTCTTCTCAAGAATTGGTATCAAACTGTCCCTAACATGTGCTTACAATCCTGAGGGCAATGGGAAAAGTGAGCGAGGACATCCTCCAATCATTAAAGCTTTGGCTAAGGCATGCAGAGAAAGAATGCGAGAGTGGCCAAAGCTATTACCATATGCCTTGTGGGCTGACCGTACAACTCATAGCTCAGTGACAGGATACATGCCTGCAGAATTAATGTATGGTCAGAAGCCAGTGATGCCAGTTGAAGAAGTAGTTCTAACTTGGAATGTATTGCCCTGGGTGGAAGGATTGAGCAGAGATGACCTCCTTGCATTGCGAATAAGACAGTTGGAGAGGAGGCCTGGAGATATAGAGCTTGCTAAAGCTCGCTTGAAAGATGCAAGGTTGAAAAATAAAGAAAGATTTGATAGTAGACACAGACTCCGGCCAAAACCTATTGAAGAAGGTGATTGGGTTCTAATGTATGACAGTAGCCTTGACAACCAATTCACTGTTCAAAGAAAATTTGCAAAAAGATGGTTTGGCCCTTACATTGTCAAGCATGTGCATGGAAATGCCACGTATACTCTGTGTGAGCTTGATGGAACAGAAGTAAAGAATCTTGTGGGCTGGCAAAAGAATCAAGATATTTAAAAGAAGGCATGATAGTGATCCTTTTGATTCACAAGAGATTCAGGATGAGAAGCTTGACAGTGGTAGTATGGATATGGTTGAAGAGGAAGAGGATGATCTTCCTGGAACTGCAGAAGATGAAGACGACATCCAGTTATATGTGGACCTTGATGATGATTTGGCACATACCAGAGGATGTGCAGGTTTAGAGGGGGTGGATGTCGTGCCATGGCACGTCTATGATGTGAAACCGTGCATGTGAGGCCATCAAATACACATCCAGATGCATGGGGTTAAGTGCCATGACGAGTCATTATATGATGCCATGTACATATGTTCATATTGTAAATGAGGTTCAATAAGACGAGCTGAGGCTGAGCCAGATCTAGGAGTTTTTGTATATGAGTATGGAGGATGATGTTTTTGCTGTTACTCAGAGCTCATGGGCAAGTTAGAAGCATCCAGTTATATATGATGGCATGAGGGCATACCAAATGCACAAAGGAATGCATTTATGAAGACATGGAGAAATACTTGAATGAACAATTGGGGATTATATAAATCACATGGGCCGATATGATGATTTATAAACTATGAAGGCGTCAAGAGAAATGGAGATTTAATGGACATCACAGTGCCAATGGAGATTTAATGGACATCACAGTGCCAATGGAGATTTAATGGACATCACAGTGCCGAAGAGTTTATTGAATGTGGGGGAATTAAATTAGGTGAACTACTTTGCATTGAGGACCTTACCTTAATGTTAAGGTTAAGAATATTACATTAAAGGGATAAGGGGCAGCATACGTGGAAGAGTGAGTGATTTTCTTTTAATTAGAATTTTCTGGATATTAAAAAAAAGGCATGCGCAGTCTTTTGGAAATGGGCAAGGCCGACTATTAAGCTGCAAAAGGCGATGAACGCCGCATCTCTTGCGGGAATCAGAGGGATATAACCAGTTCGTGGGGGCGAAAGAAAACCAGTCTGCAGAAATCATAACCAGAGGGAAAGATGACCAGTGCTCCCAATTTCTTGACGGCGGCGACTGTACATGATGTCCTGGGTCTCAAACTAAAGAGGAATTGAAGAGTGATAAGGAGATACGATTCTCAGAAAACCCTTCATGCTTCATGTTACATTGTCCTCACGCCTACAACGAGGTGGCGAATAAAGAAAAAGAAGCGAAATCTGAAATTCGTTTCTTTTCTTTAAAAGAGATAAGCGAATGTTTTTTTTAAAAGGTTTCCCTCCAAAAAGCTTTGGAATGAGGTCTTGTATAAGTTTTTTTTTTTAATTACTTTGGAGAACCTTAAAGCTTGGATTTCAAATTCTATTTAGCCGGGCTTAGAATGCAAGATAGGGAACTTTCAAAAATTACAAGATTATGTGGTTCAAATGCTATGCTATTTTGCTTGTGAGATGTTAGAATATTAAGGCAGGTTTTCAGGTGATAAAGAGCATCTCGAAATAATGGTTTTGATGGCACTGGATGTAAAGGATGTAACTGGTCACATGTATATTGGAAAAATTGGAAGGCCTTGTTATGCCTACATGTGAATGGTTCAAAGGATTTCGAGAGAGAAGTCAGTGAGTAAAGGAACAAACACTTGGTATGCAATTTTGTGCAATCATCAGGATGAATTCAAGGATGTACTGAGGTGAATCGACACATGTATTTGTCATTGGAAATAGTGATGTTCAATACTCCTTGGGAAATTTTGTGTGTGAGTTTCCTTGTTAGATTTGACATTCACTCTCACAGCTAGAAGTCTCGTACTTTCCTCGCTGTACCGCACACTTCACGACAACGCGCTTTTACACGCATGTCTGTGGCCGCGACGATACACGCGCTGATACACGGGCCCGCTACTTTTTTTCACAAGTCATTTTTAGCGGCTAGGAGCGCGGGTATGAGCCCGATCCCTTGTAGTGACACCTTATGGTTCTATAGACCTTATGGGCTCTTCGTCTATGGTACAAACGAGAAAATCAATAACTATGATGTTCGGTTAGATAATTGTACTTGTCCCAAATTCCAATCGCTAATTTTTTTTATTTTTGGTGTTTGTTGCAGTGTTCAGCTCTTCTATGCTCTTCTTGGTTCTCATAGACGCGGTTGTGATCCTCTTATTTACCTCGATTCTGGCTGGCCTCTGTTTGAGGCTTTGCGGGGCGACTGAGCCCTATGGACACCATTGTCTACCATCATCTACCTTCTAATAGCAGGGATAGGGCCTCTAATGGACGCGATTGGAGAGAGAGGGGCATGGAGAGGAGCCACACGTTTGTGGCATGTTATTTGGAGCTCCTCTATCGTTGTTATGATGGGATAGTGCTTGAGTTGGGTTGTTGTGGCACTGCTCCCCTCCTTTGGGTGTGCATGAACTCTAATCGATTATGTGTGGCCATTGACATTGATGATGACCTCATCGCATCACATGTAGTCCCTGCTTCTTGAGAAGAAAAGGCAACTAGGTGTTGGGGCAAGCACATTAGAGACTGCTGAAGATGAGGTGGATGTTTTGGCAAGGGTCTCTCTATACGACTAGTGAGTAGCTCGCCTTTTCATTTTGTTGCACCATATTTCAATTGCACTATGACATTGGGTTTCATGCGTCTAAGATAACATTTTGTTTGTGGCTTGCTACCTTTTGTTATGGTTTTGCTAATCACTATGTTTTAGTTATGTAATCAAAACAATTGTTGATGCTATATTGGATGAGATTCACATCTTTAGATCTTTGATTGGTGATGTTATATGCATGAACCCATATGTGGTGTGTGTGCACATGTGACGGATGCAAATTGAGTACGATTATGTCTGAGATTGTTATTTAGTTGTGACTATTTTGTTTATATTTTTATAATGCCATTACAAGGTCTTTATTGGTTGAGCAAGTTCTTTGTCCATGTTAAGTGTCTTGCAAGATTATGCTGAGGCGATTGCTTTGGAGATGGCTTAGGATCGTCGATATGACAAGGTCACATGAGAGAATCACTGACGATGATTATTTTTGGATGATGAAAGTTTTGTCAAATTCACATATAGATGTGCCACCAGTTGAACCTCATTACAACCTTTGTAATTTTTTTGTGAATAGACCAATGTCAGAGTGCATTGTAATTATCTATTGTGTGTATTACGGCTTGGATCTTGTGTGCACATGGGGTGTGTGTTTATGTATGTGTGTGTGTGTGTGTGTGTGTGCATGTGTGCGTGTGTGTGTGTGAGAGAGAGAGAGAGAGAGAGAGAGAGCGAGAGAGATAGAGAGAGAGGAGCATTTGTTTCATCATTGTATAGCATAAAGACCAATGTCATAGTGGATCATAATTATCTATTGTGTGTATGAGTGTTCAAAGTGACAATAGACATACTTGAGTACGCACAATGGCATGACTTGGATCTTATGTGTGTGTGTATGAGAGAGAGAGAGAGAGAGAGAAAGTAGAATTTTTTTTGTCATTGTGTTCCAATTAGATCAATAACATAGCGCATCATAATTATCTATTGTGTGTAGTATGAGTGTTCGAAGAGGCAATAGACATACTTAAGTATGTGCAAGGACACGACTTGAATCTTGTGTGTGTGTACATGGGGTGTGTGTGTGTGTGTGTGTGTGTGTGTGTGTGTGAGAGAGAGAGAGAGAGAGAGAGAGAGAGGAGCATTTGTTTTGTCATTGTATAGCATTGTCATGATGGCCTCCAGCCTTCCCACTTGCTCGGTCTTCCTCTGGCTCGCTCACTCTTGCTCGTTGTTTGGGGTGCCTCATGTTCAATGATGTATCTCAATTTTTGATATTAATGAATTTTTGATGTGTAACATATCTTCCAATTGTCGATGTGTACATCTTGGAATTTTCAATGTGCACTGTATCTTGCTATTGTCTATTTGATTTAAGCGTGTATGTGCTTTCAATCACGTTTCAATAAAGGGCCAAAAGGGTGCAAAAAAGGCCCCTCCGAGCCGTGTGAATGGCCATTTTTTCACCCTAATGGCCCACGTGTGTACGTCTTGGAATTGTCAATGTGCATTGTATCTTGCTATTGTCTATTTGATTTAAGCGTGTATGTGCTTTCAATCGTGTTTCAATAAAGAGCAAGAAGGGTGCGAAAAAGGCCCCTCCGAGCCGTGTGCAATGGCCATTTTGCACCCTTCTGGCCCACATGGTTTTTCTAGTAAGATGTGTCAATTCTGGATAAACTCACATCGTGAAGGGCTTGGGGTGGCTCATATTGGGTTAAGAGTAGGAAAGTCATGATGGCCAGAGGGGTGCAAAAATGTTGTGTACGGGGGCCTCGTACTACAGGCCATTTTTGCACCTCTTTAGCTCTCCTTTCTTGTGTGGCACATTGTCTTGTGGTGGTAGGTGGAGCTAGTGGTTTGTAGCCCCACTCTAGGCAATAATGCTGCAGGATAAGCCAACCCTCTTGGTCTAATCAATCCTCCTAGTGCAAGACCCCTTTCCATAGTGCTAGGTTGAGTCAACCTCAAGCTACCCCAACATTCAAATAATCATCTATTGAGGACATTGATGATCACATCCGATGGTTTATCTCCATGCAGCAAGAGCCGTAGCCTTAAGCGGGAGGATGGCTTCTTGATCCTCTTTCTATCCACTCTATAAGGCTCTGTTGTTGACTAAGTGATTCAATCAATTTCTAGCTGACCACTTTGCAGACTAGACCACTCTGAAGGACACCTTCCTTTGCACCTTCCAACCTAGTAGCTATGAGGACCTCATTATCCAAGAGCTAGGAAAGCTACAACTACTACCAAGGAAGAGGGTGTTGGAGCTCATAACACAGACACAGCGCTGGTGGCCCACCTTCTGACTTCATGATGTGTGAGCAGGTGACATATGTCTTACATAGGTCAACCCAATAGAAGATCCAAGAGAGTAAGCCCACACCAACCACATTGTTATAATTTCACAAACTAGCCTCCCAACTTGAGAATGCACGACTAATCTTTGAGAATGTTGTGGGTTCTGTAAGTCCAATAATGACATAATTGGATGACCCCCTGGCTCTAGAGCTGAAGTGAGCTAGAGGAACTCAAAGTGAGGTAGAAACCTCCGAGTGAGGAAAGTACCTTTCTCCAACTCAAAAGGGAGATTAAAGAACTGAAGACTCAGTGTAAGAAGCAAAAAAGAACCTGTGGTGTGCTATATTTCAGTCACTTAGACATACCATTCGAGAAAGCCCAAAGAGGAGGTTTTACAACTTTTGTGAAAAAGGCATACATGATGAAAGGGATTGCTACTACCTCAAGGGGTTCAATTAGCTTCATTAGGTAGTAGCAAACTTCTCAATACACCTCAATAGCCTCCAACTTTGCTCATTATACCACAGCTACCCTGGCTATTCCACACACCTTCCCCTTTTGCTACATTGCTTCCTTGCTAACCCACTCCTCAAGTGACCTACCTTCCCCCACTCATATCCAATCCTCCTGCACACCATAGCCACCATGGAGCAACCCCCATGAACCATCCTCCTCACCCTCCCCAACCCCATAATAATCAAACCATCCTCTACCTACAAATGTGGGTAATATGGTCACTACCAAAGCTGCTACCCCCTTCTTGAAGGTGATTTTCCCTACAAGCATTGCCCTAACTCAAAAGATCAGTATACCCAGGATTTCCCCCACCAACGGGCATCCACTTCCTCCGACTTCACATTTCCACTTCCAACCGCACACCTCATCTTTGTCATACATTCCCCATCCGCTTTCTCACCTTCCTCTCCCACCCTTAGTGTGTCCGTCACACCAACAAAAATTCATGAGGATCCACCATCCACCCGTCATGGTCACTAGGTCACAAAGGAAGGCTATGCCTACTACGAATCAACAAGAGAAGGAGCATGCTGATAACACTCTCGCGCTTCCCCAAATAGTCATCAATCAATCCTTCTTTACAAGCATTCAAGGACCTCCACAACCTACCCTCTATGTTAGACAAACAACCTACCCCTCTCTTTTGCTTTCCAGAGCACCGCTTCTACCTTTCTCCGTAGAGGATCTCCTCAAGAAAAACACAATGTCACTAAACCTCTTCGATCTTATTTGGATTAGCCCCAGTTTCCGCCAAGGTTTCAGTGCCCTTCTCGAGTAGCTCCATGATATGCCAACCACTTCTAGTGGTGGTGGACGGTATGGTGGGTTCCACTTCCGTTAAGCTTTGCTGGTTACACAAGTATCAGTCAAGCCAATCCCTCCCTTACTAACTACCAAAGCCCCCACCTTTTGTGGAAATTCATGGTACTCAACTTTCTAGGGCAATAGCTGACAGCAGCTCTGGGGTGAACCTTATGCCTAAATTCACACTCCATGCCTTAGGTCTCAAGGAGCTTACTTCTGTGTTTGGAGGCTACCCAATGGGAGGTGACCCCCATCAGCCTAGTAGAAGGTGTCATTGTCATTTTATCCAAGGGATTCCGTTCTGTCTAGACTTTGTGGTTATTTGACTTCCTGAAGTTAGAGGTGCTTATTCCTTACTCATTGGTTGTCCTTGGCTTTAGAGTAAGGGTGTTCTGCAGGATTGGGGTTCTGACCAATTATGGATTCCTCAACAGCAGGGGCCACAGGAGCTAAAACTAGAAGAAGGCTTGGATTAAGGCATCTGGGGTGCCATAGTAGCTCCCACAGCTTTTGCAATTCCTTCTCCTCTGACATCCTGGCTCAACCATGATGAAGGAATATTGAAACAAGGAGTAAGAGTTGTTTTCTGAAACCGGGCATGGATTTGGTTGATTGACCTTGCTAGTCCTCAACAACGGATGAGTCCATGGCTCTTTTATATGGATCTGTTGGTTGATCTTGCTGATCTTCAACGGAGATTCCATCTTGATTTTTATAAGTGAATATATTGTTGGGCACTATGAGCTAGGAACTATCGAAAAGGCCCCTGAGGGACAGGTGGTGAGCGTTTTGGTTGCCAATGATGCCATAGGTACACCGATGAAGGAATGATTGAAAATTAGGATTCAACCAGATATTTTGGAGGATTATGATCAGTGACACTATGGTTTCATTAAATGATTGTTTTAAAGATAGCTGAATCTGTGAAAAAGACAATTTCATATTGGGTGTGTAAGTGGTGTGACTGGCATTAAATTTGCATGAATATCCGGCTAGGGGGCCTGGGAACTCTTTTCCCTGGTACCCAGGACAAAACCTAACCAAATTCTTAATTGGATCCCATCACTACAGTGGTTGGGCGGTTGGCTAACCCATGATGGGGTTAGGGTGGACTGATGGATCCGTAAAATGAGACTCAATTCTGTTATAGTATGATAGATGAAGTAATTCCCGGATAGTAATTGTTCTATGGAAAAAGAATCAACGGCTATGTCTCTCGATGGGAAAAAAAGCGTTGGTTTCTATGATCCAAGTGCAAGTTTCTTCCTTGATCTAACCAAGCCTCGCTGGACTATTTGACACCCCTTTTTTCAAAGGGGATCAATGGCGAACATTGTCGCTCAAGAATCGAGGATCGGGTGGGCCGTCGGATTTTTGTGATCCATGTGTAATCCTTGTGAAATCCAAGTGTGAACCCTGTATGATCCCATCTTGTGATCCCTGTGCGGATTTTTGTGATCCATGTGTAATCCTTATGAAATCCAAGTGTGAACCCTGTGTGATCCCATCTTGACATTTGGCACCCTTTACACAGGGATCACAAGATGGGATCACACAGGGTTCACACTTGGATTTCACATGGATTACCAAAATCCGACGATCCTCGATTCTTGAGCAACAATGTTTGCCATTGATCCCCTTTGAAAAAAGGGGTGTCAAATATTCCTGAGGCTGACCAAGTGACTCACAGGTTTGGTCGGATCAGTTTGGTCAGTAATGACCCTGACTACGTTAAAGTACAAATATCCTGGTGGACTCGCCCATGCTTTTTGGGCGAGGGAAATTTTTTCGGGTTCGGCTTTTGACTCTTGTCCTGATATCCGTCTCTTGTCCTGATATCCGTGGGCGAGGCCGCGAGACGAGTGAGGTATCTTGCCCCATGCACGGAGTGCTACTTCCGCTGCTAGCACCCCCGAATCTGTTGCGTGGAGGGGGCAGGGATCTTTCAGCGCTGGTATCAGAGCGAACTGACTAAAGTGAATCAACTAAGAAGCCAAAAATGTCAAAAATTTATGAAGTATCAGTAAAAGGCTCGAATTGTGTGATGAAATTCATACAAATTGATATTCAGACTGAAATTCATAAATTGGTAATTGGGTCTCCAGATGAAAGTTCCGCAATTGTATGGAAATCCCTTACCTGCTTGAGGCCTAGGCATGATAGTATTTACCTTATAATTCTAAGGATCGTGACTACCCGTATATAGCGAGGGTATAACTTCAGCTCTTTACTGGCAGTATATACGAGTAAATCTAAGACCTTGAAATTACAAGTAAAAATGCTATCCAAATGATGAATTCGAATGTGGTTGATATGATTTTAAGATTCTGGTTGAGAATTGATGAGTTGATTTGGATTCTGATTGAGAGGATTCCTGAATTTTGGTTGAAAAGTGATCATTTGAACAAAGCCACAATGAGGATGAATGGGACGAGTCCCTATGATGATGTTCGTAACTGGAATGACGATAAGGACTTCAGCAAATCACTACGAGATTAGTGGATTGTGCTGTGACAGATTGCTACTGTTAACACTTGACCTAGTGGATCCAGTTAAGGGATGACCAATTAAAAACCTGCATAACTGAAACTTCCATGGAGGAATGTTCAGATGGAATTTTTGGTCTGATGGACCATTATTGTATTAAGAATATGAATGATATGTTCTGAATGAATTGTTATCTGATAATGAGTTCTATATAAGGGATCTTTATCCCATGATTCTGTGGAGAGCTGACCAATCTAAAGAACCCTAGAATCAGTTGGATCTAAAGTCGGATTTGAATTGTAAATAAATGGACTTAACAAGAATTTTCGTATTGATAGGATCATGGATCGAGGTCATCGTGGTAGGAATTTCATCAACTTACCAAACCAATTGATTGATTGGGGGCCTCTACTGTGATTAAAGAATCAAGTAATTTAGGAGATAAAGTGTGGATTATTGTCTTCTTTTTCTTAAATCTCCAAATGTTTCTCTTCTCAACCCCTCTCAAGCTTGAGAAGCATTAATTTGAATGGCTTTTGAATACTATTGAAGTTCTTTAATGTATTGTAATGAAGAAACACATAAATTTCCATTTATGCTTAATTTATAATGGTTTTTAAGCATTTCTCTCTCTCTCTCTCTCTCTCTCTCTCTCTCTCTCTCCCCCAAAGAATGGCCATTCCTATGACCTATTCTCAATTTGAATGAGGCTTCTCATGAAGCATTTCTCTAATCTAAAAGTAATTTCTATGCTTGTTTAATTGGAGGCCAAAATAATGGCTTTTTATTAATACTTATATGCTATTTAATTTATGGTAAAATTAAGAATCAATCCATAATTGGATAATGATCTAATCAGTGGTTATTCTAATCACATGAATAATACCAAACTTTATTCTTTCAAATTTATTGAGATTTATCAGTAATAGCAGTGGAGCTATGGCAAAATTTCTGAAAAATATACACATAAATCATTTTCATTCATAATATGAAAAGAGGACTTCCTACCATATTCTAGGATTAATCATCCTAGATTAATTGAATAATTCTCATTATAATCATGGAAAATTTGATTTTTATGTTTATGCATAAATAGTTAATAAGGAAAAAGAGGAATTTCTAGTAATCCATTTTTATGTTAAAAGAGTAATCCCCACCACGACAATGGAAATCCATGTATTCCAATGAAGTAAGAGAAAACTTGGGATGCTAAAATAATGTATATTTTTATTTAAAAATTAAAGAAAAATTTTAGTTAAATTTATCTTTTTGCATAGATAAATTTAAATTTTAAAAGAGGAATTCCTATGACATTTGGAATTCCATCATTTAGATAGGAAAAGAGAAATTCCTAGCATATTGGAATTAATGAGTATTTTAATTAAATTCAAAGATGGAATTTAGATAAATTTATATTATCTATGAGAAATATTTAAATGTTAAAAGAGGAATTCCTATGACATTTGGAATTCCATCATTTAGATGGAAAAAGAGAAATTCCTAGCATATTGAATTAATGGGTATTTTATTTTAGATGAAATTACTTTATGAGAAATATTTGATGATAAAAGAGGAATACCCATGACATTGGAATGCAAATAATTAAATGAAAAAAGAGTAATTCCCATGGTAATTGAGATCCAAGAAATTAAATGAGAAGAAGAGGAGTTTTTAGTATGATTCAATTTATGATTAATTATCAAAAGTGAAAATATGGGTAGAATTGATGTCTGTAAATCCCATGAATTATTTTATTCAAAAGCGGAATATTGAATAAAATTCATTTGAGAAATTGAGAATGAATATGGAAATAGTCGTCGAGAAAAGAACCTTTAATTAGACCAAGTAATTGGCAGAAATTTAGAAGAAGTCCCATTCTCGGGATCAACCTAGAAAAAGCTATTAAATGGGAATAGCATGTGAATGGATGAGATATGGTGAAAATAGGATGCGATAAGATGTGTATGGGATGTGATAGGATGTGATAAGATGTAAACGGGATGCGATAGGATGAGAATGAATGTGGATGTGTATGTAGAAGAATGAATGTGGATGTGTATGTGGAAAAATGGATGTGGATGTGTATGTGGAAGAATGGATGTGGTTGTGTATGTGGAAGAATGGATGTGGATATGTATGTGAAAGGATGTGATATTGATGTGAGTGAATGAATGAAATGTGATGTGAATGGGGATAAGAATGAATGAGATGAGATGTGAAATAAATGAGATGAGATGTGATGTAAATTAAGATAGATGTGAAATGAATGAGATGAGATGTGATGTAAATTGAGATAGATGTGAAATGAATGAGGTGTGATGGGATGTGAATATGGGTTGATGCGAGTGGATGAGATGTGATGAGAATAAATGAGGAAAGATGTGATGAGATGGAAAATGATGTGATTGGATGAGAATGGGTATACATATGAATTGGATATGGATTAAGTAATGTGGACGGATGTGGAACAATGTGAAAGACGAGAGTTCATTATAGGAACTGTATTTATGACATGTTTTTAAATGACTATTTTATGTCAAAAATGTTGGATGAGAATGTGTATACATATGAATTGGATATGGATTAAGTAATGTGGACGGATGTGGAACAATGTGAAAGACGAGAGTTCATTATAGGAACTGTATTTATGACATGTTTTTAAATGACTGTTTTATGAATTGGATATGGATTAAGTAATGTGGACGGATGTAGAACAATGTGAAAGACGAGAGTTCATTATAGGAACTGTATTTATGACATGTTTTTAAATGACTGTTTTATGTCAAAAATGTTGGGGAAGGATTTTTGACCGTCTTTTGAATGAGGTCGTGGTAACCTAACTGATAAAGTTGCAACAGCAGACAGAGAGTCAATGGAGGATGTCTTGCATAGCAAGGTCAGCCGAGGTCTTGACTAGCCTCAGTTGGATTTAAATGGTGAGCTTCTGGTATGGTGGATGAGGGACCAAGGAAGCGGCCTATGAGTGAAGCGCTAGGTGAGCTGCGAGAAGGATCCTAGAGGGTGCTGACCATACGGTGCTCGGGCTCTGGATCGCTGAAGATACCCACACGTGCATCGGGGAAGATATTGGAACAAGGAGTAAGAGTTGTTTTCTGAAACCGGGCATGGATCTGGTTGATTGACCTTGTTGGTCCTCAACAACAACGGATGAATCCATGGCTCTTTTATATGGATCTTTTGGTTGATCTTGCTGATCTTCAATGGAGATTCCATCTTGATTTTTTATAAATGGATATATTCTCAGGTACTATGAGCTAGGAACTATCGGAAAGGCCCCTTAGGAACAGGTGGTGAGCGTTCTAGTTGTCAATGATGCTATAGGTACACCGATGAAGGAATGATTGGAAATTAGGATTCAACCAGATATTTTGGAGGATTATGATCAGTGACACTATGGTTTCATTAAATGATTGTTTTAAAGATAGCTGAATATGTGAAAAAGGCAATTTCATATTGGGTGTGTAAGTGGTATGACTGGCGTTAAATTTGCATGAATATCCGGCTAGGGGACCTACAAACTCTTTTCCCTGGTACCCGGGACAAAACCTAACCAAATTCCTAATTGGATCCCATCAGTATAGTGGTTGGGCTGTTGGCTAACCCATGATGGAGTTAGGCTGGACTGATGGATCCGTAAAATGAGACTCAATTCTATTATAGTACGATAGATGAAGTAAATCCTGGATAGTAATTGTTCTATGGAAAAAGAATCAACGGCTGTGCCTCTCGATGGGGAAAAAAGCATTGGCTTCTATGATCCAAGTGTAAGTTTCTTCCTTGATCTGACCAAGTGACTCATAGGTTCGGTCAGATCAGTTTGGTCTGTAATGACCCTGACTACGTTAAAGTACAAATATCCTGGTGGACTCGCCCATGCTTTCTGGGCGAGGGAAGTTTTTTCGGGTTCGACTTTTGAAGAACCGAGGGAATAGTCTCTTGTCCCGATATCCGTGGGCGGGGCTGCGAGACGAGTGAGGGATCCTGTCCCACGCACGGAGTGCTACTTCCACTGCTAGCACCCCCGAATCCGTTGCGTGGAGGGGGCAGGGATCTTTCATAGAGATTGGAAGGCCGAATTCCAGATAATTGGCAGTATAAAGGAAAAGAATAAGAGAGTTGGTTTGGCTTGACATATGGAATTGATTCGTGTGTAAACTTTCTTTTTCATATATATCTTGTATTTAGCATTATTATACTATGGAAAGAGGCCGTTTTAACAAACCTTGTGAAAGGGCATTAATTAAGGAACATGTTTATTTGTGTTAAATAGTGACGCGTGAGTAGGAGGGTGGAAAGTGGGAGGATGGAATGCCCCGACGGAACCATCCTATGGACAGGTGGACCGATTAGTCGAGTAGCTTTCCAACAGATTAAGTGAAAGCCCTATGCTAGATAAATAGGTTCTCGGGGCAACTCTATTCCAGAAGACTAGGCTGGCGACGACGGCTGTGCCTTGCATGGATGAGGAAAAACGCATTGTCTCTAGGAATCAAGATTAGTAGTTGCCCAAATTATGATCAATTACCCTATGGGTGATTTAATTTTTAGAAGACCACGCTCTCCCTCTGTGGGATAGGACTAGGTCTTACCTACAAATCGTATCCTTGAATCTTTGTACGATCAAGGTGTAGGAAATTTCCTCCAAGTTAAGCCATAGTAGACTATCTTAAGTGTTTTGCCTATTTTGGAAGGGAGGAACCTTACAATTGGTATCAAAGCCGATCTTAGCTCTTAGGACTTGCCATTTAAGGACTGTTTTGCAATGTATGTTTTACCTAACACAATGCTAATTTCTAAGAACAATTTTGAATTGATGTTTGAATGATTGTAGGAAGAAGAAGATGCCTACTCGATATTTCTACTTTTCGAGTGCATCTTCTAGACCGCTTGTCTCTCCCCAAATTTCCAGTTTTGTGACACCATGGTGCAGATACTAGAGAAGATGTCCCTCCCTCATTCATCTTGTATCAAAAGAGGATGGGGTAAAGATTTCTAGAGTCATGGACCGAGAAATTTCTTCATCCGAGCAGATCAAGTTGGGAATCTTACAAACAACCTAAAGCGGTTTTGTTGGATTGAAAAGTTGAAGATGGTCCGTTTATTTTGGTTTGTGGGTACTCCTAGGCCCGACACCTCTGTGACTATAGATGAGATTTGCATACTACAGGACCGCTGGGTGTATGACCGAGTGATGCAGGTCTTACCCCCACCAATAGGGTAGCCGTGTTGGGACCTAGCCCAATCTAGAGTCTACCACCCTTACATCAGTTTTTAGAGTCTTAGAAACTATAGCAGAATCCCCATATTTTAGCTAGGTGGACTGCTCTACCCTTATGTCATAGTTGAGCTTAGGAATTTCCCTTTATGAAGACGAATAAGACTAATTATACTAGTCTCAAATCTTTGTAATAAAACTTGTCCTTGTAAATATTTGAGAAATAAAATGATTTCAATGTTTTACTTTAAAAAACAAAAGCTTAAGCGTTGTGCAAAGTATGAATCTTGTAATCTTAAAAACTTAATCTTACAATGATGGCCATGACAATCAACCTCCACTTTCTAATGCGCTATACACCAATATCCAAGAAAAAGAAGATCCGGCTCAAGTAAATGCAACCTCCCTCCTTTAAGGGAGAAGGTTCAAAGGCTGAGAAGGATGCTGAAGTCTGGATTGAAGTGATGGACGAGTATGTCTTTGTTGCCGGTGTACTAGAGCAACAAATTAGTCTATGCTTGCGCGGTTCTGCCTCACCGAAGATGCTAAACTCTGGTGGAAACAATGGTGCCAACAAGGGAGTCGCCAAGCATTCTCAAACATGGGAAGACATCAAGCAAGCCGTGAAGGAAAGATATCTTCCCCCATCCCATGAATCCATAAAGATGAACGAGTTTTTTAGTCTTAGGCAGTGCTGCTGCTTAACTCTCAAAGACTACTATTGCAAATTTATCAGTCTGCCCCAGCTATAACTACTTCCTAGCAAGTGGCTCGTTTCTACTAAGGTTTAAATGAACCCTTAGATGCCCATCTTGAAGCAATGAGCCAAGTTCATTATAGGATGCTCTCATATATGAGAAAAGCCTCTTGTGAAAGAATTAAGGACCGACAAAGCTAAGCCTAAAGATCATCCCTATACACAAAACCCTAACAAAATTTCCCTCACTACAACTGAGGAAAGCAAAGGAACTCTTTTGTTCCTCGCTCTTGTATTGCTTCTTCCAGAGAAGGCCCTCTGTGTTTTGAATGCAATGAGCTGGGATACTTTAGGGCCAACTGTCCCAAGTTAGCAACATCTTTTCCCCAAGGTGGCAGAGCAAATCAAGGCCGTGGAACCCCTACCCACCAAGGTGCAAGAGGCGGTGGATGTGGCAAAGACCGCAGAGGAGAAGTTGCTAGAACCGCCTATACTATAAGTGAATAATTACCGATGGAAATGGCTGAAAAAGAGTGCGCCACCATCCATATGCAACGGTAGAACATCAAGGTCCAAATCAACAATTTGGTGTAATCCAAACCCCAGCCACTCATCGTGGTAAGCCATTCTAGCTTTTGATTGATTGTGGTAGTATCCATTTATTTCTTTCTCCTAGGTGTTTGAAAAAATTAAACTTGGGTCAAAAACAGCTAGAAGAATGATCATAGAGTTAGCTAGTGGAAAAGAAGTAGTATCTTTCCACTCTGTAGGAAACCTTGATTTTGAGCTGGCTAATGAGAAAACTCATGGCCACTTTAGAGTCTTGCCATTAGGAATTTATGATGGAATCCTTGGGATGGATTGGCTAATTGCAAAAAAAACTAGTATTCATTGTAGCCAGGGGAGTATCACTTTTGAAAATGAGCATGGCCAAGTAGTATCCATTTCAGGGGAAGAGATGTAAAACTAAATCTAGGGTAGTCAAGGCAAAACGTCTTCTCAAGGGAGCATAGCACGTAAGGGATATCAAGTTTTCCTAGTCAAGCTCAACAAAGCTGTTGAACCTAGTAAGGAGACAGAACCCTCTTGGCTCCAAGAATTCTCTGACATCTTTGATGAGGACGAGCTTACAGGGCTACCACCTCCTTGAGAAGCCGATCATGAAATCGAGGTGATCCCTGGAGCTCAACCCATCTCAAAAATGCCCTATAAAATGTCCCTCCCTGAAGCCATTGAGCTTAAGGAGAAACTTTCCCAACTCATTAAGCAAGGATTTGTACGCCCCAGTAGCTCTCCTTAGGGAGCACCTATTAAGGACATCTCTCTTCGCCTCTCCATAGATTATCGAGGGCTAAATCAAGTCACTGTCAACAATAAGTATCCTATCCCTCGCATATTGACGAGCTTTTGATAGGCTTCATGGGGCCAAAGTTTTCTCAAAAATAGATTTGAGGTCTGGTTACTATCAGATCAGAGTCAAGGAAGTAGATATACCCAAGACAGCCTTCAATTCTTGTTATGGCCCCACTATGAGTTTACTATAATGTGATTCGGGTTAACCAATGCTCCTGAAACCTTCAACCACCTAATGCAAGATTTATTCCGTCCTTACTTGGATGAATTTGTGCTTGTCTTTTTTGATGACATCTTAGTCTACTCCAAGTCAATGGAAGAGCATGAGGAACATGTGCGTAAGATTCTGCAATTGCTGCGTAGACATAAACTCTATGCTAAGAAGATAAAATGTACCTTCTTTACTCATCAAATTGAGAATCTTAGATTCATCATCTCCGAAGATGGTATCTCAATAGATCCTACCAAGGTCAAAGATATAATGGAGTGGCCACCCCCTAAATTAATTCATGAAGTTCGTGGGTTTTTGGGAATCACAGGATGGTACAGGATTTTCATCAAAGATTATGCCCTAGTAGCTACACCCTGATAAAATGTACCTTCTTTACTCATCAAATTGAGAATCTTAGATTCATCATCTCCGAAGATGGTATCTCAATAGATCCCACTAAGGTCAAAGATATAATGGAGTGGCCACCCCCTAAATTAATTCATGAAGTTCGTGGGTTTTTGGGAATCACAAGATGGTACAGGATTTTCATCAAAGATTATGCCCTGGTAGCTACACCCTTATGAATCTTCTTAAGAAGGATTGCAAAATAGTGTGGCTGCCAATCCATCAAAATAGTTTTGATCGGCTCAAGGCCATTATTACTTTTACCCTAGTCTCTTGAAACTTCTTGATTTCACCACAGGCACGCATTCACACACCCCTCTTGATCCATACTCCTGCATCTAGGCACCACATTTTCAACACCTCCCCTTGGTGCCATCTAGGACACATCTAGGTGTGAGGTACACATCATAGGCATCTTGACTTAACATACAACTAGGCGTCTTGGCCTTACACATGAACTAGGCATCTTGGCCTTTACATCATTCTACCATGGCTACATAATTAGTGCCAGTGGGTAGAAACAATACAACAAGATACAAGGGGTAGGTGAAAACTCCATAGCTTCAAAAGGTACTTCAATATCCTCCTTTGGAAAGGAGGCCTCCATCACAATCACTTGTTGAGGTTGAATCTTTGACCAGCAGTTGCTTTCTGTGTGTCTGAGTTTCCCACACACTGTACATTCAAGCTTTGGTTTATCTTTGAATTTGCAAGAACCTCCTCTTGGTCTCTCTCATAGTCTGAATCCTCCTCCTCTTGTTGCTGTGGTACTTGTGTATCAAGTTCCTCCCGGGTAGGTAGGGGACCCTGTCCTGGTAGTAGGGTCTTGCCACCTATGGTGCTGCGCAATGTAGCAATGTTTTCACCAACCCAGTCAAACTGCTCATCATCGACCTCTCTATCTTGATGTCTGGGGGGTGGCTGCATTGTGGGGTCTTCTTCATACGCTTGCTCCCACTAGAAGGGCCTGCATGTGTGTGCTCTGGTGTTACTGTGGGAGGAGGGTTGGACTCTGGTGATCCCATTGGGCATGTCCTAGAATCCAAGGGGTCACTCTCTTCTGTGGTGTCACCAGTATGTGGTGGTTGGGTGCCTTGCACTGTGTTTTGTGAAGGCATGGTAACACGTGCGATGTTCTTGGTGCGTGCCATGTCCATGTATGACTATGCTAACGTGGTGATGTGCTGGCGTCCTTATGTGGGTGTCTACATAGGACTTGAGCTCAAGCCCTCTAAAAAGGTGAAATGAAAATGAAGTGAGAGAAGAAACTATTAATAGTTTTTTTTAAGGGAAAAAAAGAAAACCTAACTAAACTGATTTTCTTAGCCTTATTACATCTAGATTTATGCTAGTGCGTGCACAACCCAATGCCTCCCTTGTCTCCTCATTTGTGCACACAAGCACCATGCCTATGGGGAGCATTGGTCTGCAACCATTCAAGCCGAGCATGACTTTTTGCAGCCTTGCGTGCCTCTTGCGCAAGCTTAGATTGTTGGGCCCGGTCCCTAACCAATACCCTTCCAAAGGTTGTGCGATAAAACCAATTGAACATCTCTTCTAGATAGTTTGTATGTGTTCCTCCTACAGAAGCTCCACCTCCATGTCTTGTATTTTTGAAATAAACCCCTCTTGCTTTATAATGTGATTTCTTCATCCCTTGGGTACTCCACATGTCGAGCGATCCATACTTGTTCATGAAATACGCACCATACACATAAACTATGTGCTGTACACATGACAATAGAATTTAATTAGAAAAAGTCAAGGTTAAAACACCAGTTTGTTTTTTTACTGTACAACTTACCATATAGCGTGTTACTTTACTATCTCCCCCAAGCACCTCTAGCACACTTTTGGTGAATTCTATGATATGTTGTTGGAATGATGCTCGTTCTTGGGCAGTTATGCTACTTTGATTCATAATGCAAACCATGTTATTGAAATTTATCCAAAGCTGTTTGCGCATATTTACAAGAGCTGGCATTGGACAATCTACATTTGTGGTGATTGCACACAGGTCTCTCCAGAGTCCCCAAGTCTTCTTTGAATTCTCTATGTTTGCTTGCTTCTCCAAACATCTCCTTGCCTTTGATCCAGTCATGGAGACCGTTTGAGCAACCTCATATGACATACCAGAGGCCTGCTTATTCACTTCAATTTTCACGTTTCCGCCATGGCAGCCCACAGAATTCAAAAGATGCTCTAATTTACCAAGGGCTGTAACTTTCCTCTCTTGTGTAGGCATTGTGAGCGATATGGTACTTAAGCAATCGATCAAAGATTCTCATGAATGCATGAAGTGTGCAAAAGTGGATATTCTTTAGTGGAAAATTAATGATGGGGCTCCAATTTGAATTCATGTTAGCATATTACGAGACATGACATCTTCCACCCATGCATTTGGTGGTTCCTCATCTTCATCAATCAGTTGACTCGGGTTGGATCTACTGCATCTTCTTGTTGCTTCTTCCCTTTTTTGTTGGGACCTTTGGAGGCATCCTTCCCAACAGAACCAACCTTCTGTATACCTTTTCCATTTGTCTTTTTTTGCCTAGGAATATCAGTCTGAGCATTGCAGTATGGATAAGGTCATCTCGATGTTGCGCCTTGATCACAACCCATCATGCATTTAATTGTCTTCAAATCTCCCCCAAGATGCCAATCCACCTTGAACTTTCCTATGTTTTCTACATCTAAAAGTTGACCATCAATTTGCTTTTTGATTACATCTGTTATCCAAGGAGTCCTTTCAAACATCCATGTCAATACCTCATGTGTCTCCTTCGGTACCTCGAATGCACCAAGCCACCAGACCTCTTTCTCAGATTTCACACTAAAACTTGGTTTGGTAGTCTTTTCCCATGCATAGATCATGGCCTCATTCATGAGCGTAATGCTAGTGAGTCAGTTTATGCAAGTTTCTTAGAAGCCGCATTTGGATGCATTGAGATGCATACTGAGGTATGTGAGATACTGAGGTATGTGAGGTCTACTTTGCATTGTGGACTATTTTATGAAACTGGGACAGAGATATGTATACAAGGGTACACAAATGCTGTTTGAACTGGTAGTAAGATAGAAGATCTACTAGTGGCTTCATGTTTTCTTTAGGGAGTGCTGTTGTAACTTGGAGCAGCAAGAAGCAGCCTACGGTTGCTCTATCCAGTACTTTTATAGAGGCCAAAGGTGCTGCTATGGCAGCATGTGAGGTAGCTTGGTTACGGAAGCTACTTGCAGATTTGGGTAGACTATCAGTGGATAGACAAGTTGCCATTTTCTGTGACAACATTAGCAATATATAGTTGGCCAAGAACCCAGTTTTTCATGCTCGCATGAAGCATATAGAGGTACACTACCATTTTGTCAGAGAGAAGGTTTTGGCAAGAGACGTTGACCTTGTTTATGTCTTCACACAGGATCAGGTCGCTGACATCTTCACCAAAGCATTGGGTACAGAGAAGCTCCGCAGATTCAGGGCTTCGCTTCGTGTACATGAGATGGAGTTGAGCTCGAGGGGGAGTGTTGAGATATCGAGCTCATCTAGTGAGGCGGTGGACACTGATGACCCGCCTGCTGGGGGATAGGCCCCACACTTACACCACTGGCATGGTTGGTGAGATCATGGGTGATATGCAGCCAGTGGGATGACAGGCTATGTGACAGCCATTCTAGAGACTGGCATAGTTATAGCGCCAGTTTATTTAGTTGGGTTCACACTATAGAGAACACTATAGCGCCAGCACATAAAAACCTCTGACTTCTGCTTTAATGGATACACCTAGCTATATCTGGAGTAATGATCAATAAAAGTGATGAAGTAGAGATATCCCCCAATAGATGGTGTCCTCATAGAACCATATACATCACTATATGTATAAGTTGTAATTTCTTAACAGCTCTCATAGATCCATCCTTTGGAAATGATGCCCGATGCATTTTAATACCAAGAATACACCCCTCACATACATGTCTAGTAGGGGTCTCAAGAGTTGGCAACTCAGACACCATATCCTGCCTTTGAAGGCGTAACAAACTCCCATAATTTAGATGGCCAAATCGTGCATGCCATAATTTTGCATCACTCATAGCACGAGTCATAGAGACTATGCAAGCATCATGCTGCAACTTCTCAAATACATCCATCTTGTATAGGCCATGAAACAAGGTACCTGAGGCAATGATAGAATAACCATCATTTCTATCCTAAACTATACATCTGCCATCCACAAATTTATATGTCAAGCCTGACAAGGTTAAGGAGGCTGAATCTGACAGGCAAGTTCTTCTTAATGCCTGGCACATACAAAACTTTCGAAAGAGTAAATGCACCCCTATTTGCAGCAGCCTATACAGACTCCTTGACTAGTGTTAACTTAGGCAAGTTCTTCTTAATGCCTGGCACATATAAAACTTTCGAAAGAGTAAATGCATCCCTATTTGCAGCAGTCCATACAGACTCCTTGACTAGTGTTAACTTAGGTGGCGGTGGTATAGGTATGTCAGGTAGCCTATACGTATCCCTTGAGTACTTTTACATATTTTACTCTATACATGATGACCAATAGCCACATTGGTATGAATTGGTGGTGCTAGTAAAGCTAAAGGTGGCCTTGACTTAGGAATTAAGCTAGTGGTTGGGGTTGAGGGAACATACAAATGGTAGTATCATGATTCCCTACCTACACACAATGAGCACAGTAATGTGATTGTCTGGGTCAGAGATGTGGGCACTTAGTTCTTGTGTGATTTCATCTACATGTTGAACACGAGAGCAGATCTCTTTATGGGTAGAGATGTGTATTGCTCGTAGTAGTTTTCTTACTTCTTTAACTTGTCTAATATGGCCATGTTTTGATGGGGTCATGTTGCCTTCTTGCTTTTCTCGAACTCTAGAGTCATGATGACTTGAGGCCATGAGATGGTATAGCGAATGATGGAGACTTTGTATCATCTACTTTGAGTTGTTGTGCCATTGGGCTCCATTTGTAAGCACGTCATGTAAAACTTGGGATGAACACATTTTTTAAGCCAAGTGAAATCGATTTTGTCCTCAGGCTTCAGCATTCTCTATACCATTAATGATTGTCCCCATCTAATGTTAGGAAAAAAGATTGTATTCACATGGACCCACATGTTTCACACACGTCACCTTAAAGGTTTCTATGTGTTGCATTGGGTGTCCCATCACCCATAAATCTTTGCATCGATGCAACAATGTGATGTGGCTCCTATCTTGTGATTGTCTTTTTGTAAGGGATGTCTTTTTCCTATTTCAGCAGCCATCCTCAAAACTTCAGTTGGATTGTTAGGTCAATTGTGGAGTTTTTCCTGGAAGACCACCTATATTTGGTCTTTGACTAGGCCTTAACGGGGTTAATACTCCTCTTCCTCATCCTCTGCCCCTTCCTAGGTCAGGAAAATATTGAGGTCTGGGCCCGAAACTGGGTATCGTAAGAGTCCAATCCTCCGTTGCTCAGATGGAGTTCCCTCTCATGATTCTGTGACATCATTCTGTGTGTGATTCTGAAACTCAAGGTCAGTTCAACACGTTATAAGTGTCATCTTTTGTGTACAATTGCCTTTCACCTGGTAGAGCATCGTGTTAATATCAATACAAAGCTTAGCTTATTAACGTATTAAATACGAAAGAGAGAGAGAGAGAGAGAGAGAGAGATGATGAGATCGATTCAAAGTCCATCGATTGCTTACTAAAAGCCCTTACACCTCCCAGAGGTCTACTATCATCATTCATTATAGATAGCCAGCAGTGTCATTATTATAGAGGTAGCCACTGGTGGGGTCCGGGGCAGTCGGATCAGATTACGGACCCGGGTGGCGGCGATGAACGCGTCCAGGAAGCAAAGCCATAGTGGTGCCCAAAGTTACGGGTCGTCGTGAGATGATCGCCGCATGCGAGCACCCCATCGACCGAGGAAGCTACCGGAGGCCTCGCCGTCGAACTTGTAACCACCACCCCAATTAAGGATTTGAGTTTAATGAGCGGTGATGGCCAGCAGGCACTTGCTCGGCAGAAGCTCCTTCACCAGCTGGCCGGAGATGTGGATTGACTGACCACCTCCATTAGACACAGCTTCGACAGCTTTCTCGACGACGATTGCGGCGGCCTCTCGATCTGATCGCTTGTGCCCTCCCCCGCAGGCCTTAAATTTGATGCCTAATGTAAGGCTTCATGGAAAAAAAAATGAAGCTTTGGAGTCCACAAATGGGCTTCAAATTGCAACCTTATACAAAATTTTGGGATTCATAATCTCTCTCTCTCTCACACACACATACACACACACACACAACAGATGCATACATGTACTCTTACACTAAACATGCTAGAAAGATATGTAAAATCTCTCTCTCTCTCTCTCTCTCTCTCTCTCTCTCTCACACACACACACACAGTATATGTAAAGATATATATTTGCACTGTATTATATATATATACTATATAGTATATATATTATAATTTATATACTATATTTTTTTGAAGCCTTGGTGATTTAGGAGGGCTTCAATTTGAAGCCTTGCATGAATTTGAAGCCCTGCACAGCCATTGAAGCCCAAAACGGGCTTCAAATTTAAGCATTGCTCCCCCGCCGTGCGAAAGTCACGCGCCACTACCTTCGGACTCACAGCCTTCGCCATTGATGCAGCTCTTTTTCTCTATGAAACTCTAGTGTGTGATGTTTTAAAGCTGTTGCGCGTGGTGCTTGCGCATGCCCATCCAATGTCGCACACGCTCCATCCACTTCATATTCGATTCCATATTCCATCCTTGCCCATCCAGATTCGATTCATGCCCATCCAGTGCCCACATCCACTTCATATTCGATTCCACATTCATTCCACAAAATGACGATTGGAGTTGAAACACGTATAGGACCGCAAATTCCCTTTTTCGTTTTAATTTCCATCGAAAATTCCTTTAACTCCATGTAACATCTTTCCTTCGAATAAATATCCTTTCCATGTGATAACGAGTTTACATACGTATAGGGCGTATTGGTGTTCGATTGGGTTACATACTGCTGCTCGTGGTCTTCGATCACGTTGTATAAAGGTAATATGCGATTTCTTCCTCTCACGTTGTTGTATCTTCTCTATCTTCTTCCATTGTTCTATATGTTCTTGTTATGAGGGGAGCAGGGTTGCATACTAGATCATGCGGTCTCGGATCAGGATCAATTGTGGGGTCGGCTTGTCGTTTGCTGCACAACATCTGTGGTTCTCTTCTTTATGTCCTTGTGCTGCAGAAAGCTAGTTGCATGTAATAGCTGGGTTACATGCTGGTGATGGAGGGGGAGTGGTGATGTAATAGCTAGTTGCATGCTTGGGATGGAGGGGGAGTGGGCTATAAAGGAGGGGTAGTGGGCTCCTCTTTTCAAGGCATCGCCCCACATCTCATGGGTGTCTATGGTTCGCTCGACCTACATTGTGCTCATGCTCATGCTCGTGCTCTCTGGGCCTCTATATGGTTCTCTCTGCATACGGAGTCTCCTCTAGTGTTTGGTCAGGTTACATACTGCTACTTGTGGTCTGCGGTCGGGCTGCATGAAGGTAACATACAATTTTTTCCTCTCCAGTTAGCATTCATAGTAGGTTTGTCTCTATAGTACCGTTCTCGTTGTGTAGGTGGGCACCTTTATAACCTTGGGTCTCACCTCGTTGTTTGTCTGTACTTTGTGTCTGTTGTGATTCTTGGTTTGGGTGTGCATGTCTCTATCGGTTGTGTTGCTTTTTGGGGTACTGTCAGGTGCCGTCTTCTTTCTGTCTGTTGCTTGGTGTGCTTTCTTTCATTATTACTGGGGTGTCAGGTGCCCTCGAGGGGTGCACCTTGTGAAAACCATGTGTAAAACATGTGTTCAAAGGCATATTAAATACCCCCATGTAACCCCTTTTTGCCCTATTTTATGCATACCTTCGATGAATTTTCTCGTCAAAAATATATCCCTTCCGTAAGTCTAAAATTTGAAAAGTTTGCATTTTTTGCCCTCCTGTACATTTCAAATTGGAAAAGATCAAGCTATTTTAAAACAAGTTTTTTTTTAAATGTTGCTTTTTTAGTCTTGGCATATGCATGTTTACTGTTGTACGATGTTCAGACTCCTATAAACTATATTGGTGCAGGGTTACTAGAGTCGTAAATAGTCTAAACCACTTGCATGGTGGCTATAAAACAAATGGTCCTTGCAATCAGAGAGTGATAAGTTATTCAATAATTATTGGCACGCTAATGAAATAAAGGAGCCACTTCTTTATTATTGTAATTGGAAATGTAAGTTCTTTATTCTTGTAATTCAAAGTGTAAACTCTCTTGATGTTTGATAACAATAAATATCGATACAAAAGGGAACCTAAGAAAGTCTCGGTTGAAAAGAGTTGTCAAGAAGTAAGAATACATGGTATGCCATGTTTTGTAGATGCAAGTGCCAATTCTTTTATAAGCTGGTCATCGAATTCTTAAGACTCAGCAAGAGGAGAGACTCTCATATCAAATCTTGCCTTAATGACATCACAAAACCCTGCATACACAATACTTATCAAGTCAAGAGGTGAAGGAGTGTATGGTAGATTTCTTACATTAAATTGTTTTTAAAGAACATTGTAATACTCACAACTGGAGTCAGAGTCAAAGCTTTGAGATAAACTGGGTTCATAGGTATAACCTCTCCTTTTGTAGGCAAGCGACCTCGCCTTGACCCTACCCCTTTTGTGACATATCTTGTAATTAGTGCTGCTGACCAAGAGACAAAGTCTTGTAGAGGACGCTGGTCAAACGCTTCACGTGCTTTGACAAGTGCATCGCATTTGGCATACATACTGACTAATGTGTTCCCTATGAAAATATTGTTTTCAAGGAACCCCCTTTTAATCATGTAGTCTAGTGCATATGTCCATCTCCACTCTCATTTTCCAATAAGCCCTACTTGGCAATCTCATCAAGAATTTTTTGCCCCTTGTTAGCTATCTCATCATGAATTTTGTTACCCTTTTGAGTTTCTCCCATGATATCGCCATAGGCTTTCAAGGTGTAAGCAAAGGGAATTGCATTGGAATCGAGGCCCTCATACTGATCCGTTCAAAACTATCCAATGCTTACTAAATTTTTTAATGTTCCACATACCTTGCAATTAGTGTATTCCAAGGGATAATAGACATGAACCTCCTCAAGCACTTGCTATGCTTTTGCAAGAGCACCGCACTAGACATATCCACCAAAGCATTGCCAAATAGAATATTATTTCCCATCAACCCCTATTTAGCAATCTCATCATATAATTTTTTCCCTTTCTCATCTCCTTTTATGCTAGCACACACTTTCAAGATGGAAATGAGTGTCATTGCACCTAGAAATAATCCCTCACGTTGCATCTATGCAAAATAGTTCAATGTTGCGCACCTTCATCATGTTCAATATATCCTATACGATAAGTGCATTCTAAGGGATAACATTCCAGACAAGAAGCTCCTTAAGTGCTCATTGTGCTTTTGCAATATCACCACATTTGGCATACATATCCACCAAAGAATTACCAAAGCACAATACCATTTCCCAACAAGTCGTGCTTAGCAAGCTCATCATGGAATTTTTCTCACTTGACAACTACTCCTAAGCTACCATAGGGTTTCAAGATGCAAAATGAAGCTCACTACATTGGGAGAGAGGCCTCCCATCTAAGATTCCTCCCTCTAGCTTTTGAGGTGTAAAGGTGTAAAAACCTCCCCTTCTGTTCTTGTAATTATTTCCCTCTCTGAAATAGAAGAAAGATCTTGTTTTATCCTATTTTGGCCTAGAGAGAGAAAATATCTAGAGAGAGATAATCTAAAATTGAGATATCTTTGGATATAGAAATCCTCCTGGTGCCTAAAATGGATTCCCCTGAAACAGAAGTTCAAAATAAACTTTCCAATGTGCATTAGGAATTAATTGAAAATGTGTATAAGGGACCTTAGCCTAAGGGTCTACATTTCCAGAAATTTTTGGATTATGGTCCAATTAAGGTTCCAATGGGCTAATTGTATTAATCCAAGTGTTGGGATGAGATAAATCCAAAAGAATAAAAGAAAATACCCAAAAATGAGTAAATGCTCACATAAGATGAAGAGTTGACTGAGTACAAGGTTTATTAGTTAAAAATTATGAGATATTACTAAAAAATGAGATATTTTAGAATAATGATGCATTTTTGACACGTTGGTAAGGAAAGGGGGACTCTTGAGGTAGGCACCTCTTTCACATGCGTGGAAGGGTTTTTAATTCAAAAAATTTGTGATATTTTTATCTCTCCTCTCTCCTAGATCAAACCAAATAAAAAAGGGAGCCAAACTAGTCCAAATCTTATCCAAATTGAGTCAAACTGAACCTGGAAAATTCTAGAACCCAGTTGCACTTGGTTAGTGGTCTCCCTCACCTATAAATAGACCCTCAGTCATTTGTAATTGAATTGTAATTGAATATTGGAGCTATACCATGCCAGTATTATATTAAAATAATCATATTTTCTATTATCCCTTAAATTTTTCTCTCTCTTGGGAGTTTGGAGCTCTCTCTCTCTACAACAACTCTTGGAGTTTCTCTTATCCTCTTGGTGGACCAATTGATTGGTCGGAGGCTTCATTGTGCAATTAGAGAATCAAGCCAAACTTGGAGGTAAAATCAAATTTTATGATTTTTTCTAATTTTTCTCAATAACTTTCTTCTTCTCAACCCCTCTCAAGCTTGAGAAGCTTTCAAAACGATTGTTTTAATTCAAATCAAGATTTTTCTAAGTTTTTAATATTTAATTAGCATTAAGTTAACCTTTATGCTTAAATTGTAATAATTTCTTTAAGTAAATCTCTCTCTCTAAAAGAATAGCCATCTTTATGGCTAAATCCCTTGGAAAAGGATGCTTCTCAATGATAGTCTCTTAATTCAAAGCTAAACTCTAGGCTTGATAAGCTAGAGATTAAGAAAATGGTATTTTCATGATTTTGTATTATTAAAATAATGGTAAATTCTTTTAGATTGTTTATGAGTAGTTGAAAACTACTCTAATTCATTCTAAATAAGAAATGGATTATCCTAACAATTTGGGAAAAGAGAAATGTTGGAATTAGTTTAATCTAGTGGGATAATCATAGTTATGTTTAATTTTATGGTCAAAATTATGATTTAAATTCATACTTTGATTTTAAGCATAAAAGAGGAACTGCTATCATATTTTCATTACAAGCTTTTATTCTTTAGAAAAAAAATAAGAATTATCAGTAATAGCAGCGAAGCTATGGCAAAATTTTTAGAAAATAATACATATCTTATTTTTATGCACAATGCTAAAAGAGGACTTCCTACCATATTCTAGGATTGGACATCTAAATTCTACTCATAAACAATCTAAATTCTTTTAGATTGTTTATGAGTAGTTGAAAACTACTCTAATTCATTCTAAATAAGAAATGGATTATCCTAACAATTTGGGAAAAGAGAAATGTTGGAATTAGTTTAATCTAGTGGAATAATCATAGTTATGTTTAATTTTATGGTTAAAATTATGATTTAAATTCATACTTTGATTTTAAGCATAAAAGAGGAACTGCTATCATATTTTCATTACAAGCTTTTATTCTTTAGAAAAAAAATTAAGAATTATCAGTAATAGCAGCGAAGCTATGGCAAAATTTTTAGAAAATAATACATATCTTATTTTTATGCACAATGCTAAAAGAGGACTTCCTACCATATTCTAGGATTGGACATCCTATGAAAAAAGAATGATTTTCATCATATTCATGAGATATATTTTTTTTGTAATTATGCATAATTAATTGATTATGAGAAAAGAGTAAATTTTGGTAAATTTATTTTTATACAAAAAGAGGAATTCCCATGATATTTGAGATCCAAGTAATTAAATGGTAAAAGATGAATTTTTGGTAAATTTATTTTTATGCAAAAAGAGGAATTCCCATGATACAATATTGAGATCCAAGTAATTAAATGGTAAAAGAGAAATATTTGGTAAATTTATTTTTATACAAAAAGAGGAATTCCCATGATATTTGAAATCCAAGTAATTAAATGGTAAAAGAGAAATTTTTGGCATAATTCAAATTATGAGTATTTATCAAAAGTGGAATTTTGAGCATTATTAATTTTATTGGGAAAAATGGGTAGAATTGATTTTTGTAAATCCCATGAATCTTTTACTCAAACAGAAGAATATTGAATATATTTCACTTGTGAAATTTGAGAAAGAATATGAAAAATCCATCGAGAAAAAGTACCTTTAACTAGGCCAAGCAATTGGCAGAAACTTAGAGAAGTCCCATCTGAAAGATCCCTGCCCCCTCTATGCAATGAATTCTGGGGTGCTAGCAGCGAAAGTAGCACTTCTTGCGTAGGGCAGAGTCTCCCATGCAAGGCCTCGCCCACGAATATCCGGACAAGATACTAATCCCTCGGTTCTTCCAAAACCAAATTCACTAAAACTTCCCTCGCCCAGCAGACATAGGCGATTCCATCAGGAAAATTCTATTCTAACACAGTCAAGGTCTTAACTAACGAAACTGATCCGACCAAACCCATAGGTCACATGGTCCGATCAAGTGGAAGAGACTTGCACTTGGATCATAGAGACCAACGCTTTTTTCCTCATCTCAAGAGGCACAACCGTTGATTCTTTTCCATAGAGCAAGGGTTATCTGGAATTTACTTCAACTATCGCTACTTAACACATCACATTTCATTTATTCACTCACATCGATATCACATCCTTTCACGTACATATCCACATCCATTCTTCCACATACACAACCACATCCATTCTTCCACATACACATCCGCATTCATTCTTCCACATACACATCCACATCCATTTTTCCACATACATCTCCACATCCATTCTTCCACATATCTTTTATGCCTCTTTCTATGCATAAAATCAATTTTAATGAGAATAACACTTTTGAAAAAAAAAATCTTTTATGCATTTTTCTATGCATAAAATCAGTTTTAATGAAAACAGAACTTTTGAAATAAAAATAAATCTTCTATGCATAATATCAATTTTAATGAGAATAACACTTTTGAAATAAAAATAAATCTTTTATGCATCTTTCTATGCATAATATCAATTTTATTGAAAACAATACTGTTAAAATAAAAATAAATCTTTTATGCATCTTTCTATGCATAAAATCAATTTTAATGAAAATAACACTTTTGAAAGAAAAGTAAATCCTTTATACAACTTTCTAGGCATAAAATTAATTTTAATGAGAATAATACTTTTGAAATAAAAATAAATTTTTCATGCATCTTTCTATGCATAAAATCAATTTTAATGAAAACAATACTTTTATAATAAAAATTTCCATTATGCATCTTTCTATACATAGAAATTAAATTCAATGAAAATAAGACTTTTTTAATAAAAATTTCTAATATGCATCTTTCTATGCATAGAACATAATTTCAATAATTAATATCAATGATATCCATGCAAATTCATAGGTGAATATATACATGGAGTAAATAAAAATATTTCTTTTAGAATGCACAAACGGTGGGAATTACTATTTTAGAATAACATAAAAATAAACTTTATTTTCCACAAAATTTAAGAAAATTTTACCATAACCTCCTTTGTATGGCTGACCATTTCTCAATTTTTAACATTCTATTTTCAATTTAAAATTAACCCCAATTTGAAGTAAAGTACTCTAATCTACTCAATTTTCACTTTTTAGTGAGTAGACAATAAAAAAAGTTTAATCAATTTATTTGTTACTCATTTTAGGATAAAGAAAGGCAGAATTCTTCAGGAAGAGAAGTGGGTAGCCTTTTCATCAAGGCATAACATCAGGATTTACTTTAATCAACTATAAAAAAAACAAGGAAATCAGAAAACCATAGATTTGAAATTAAAAAGTAGAAATTTTAGCTTACATAAAGTTTTGTAAGCTATCCTTTGGCTTGAGGGATTGAGGGTTCTACTCTTGTTTGGATCAAGAGTGGCCACCAATTTCTTTGGAGAGGATTTAGTCAAAAACAATTGAATTATCAAGTGAATTCAATGTAATTGGCTCTAGGTAGGAGAGTAGAGTAGCAGTGCATAAACACTATTAACCTTTTATAAAGGGGGGAGGCTTCTATTTATAGGAAAAAATGAGCCTCTAACCAAGTAAATTGATTCTAGAATTTTCCAGATCAGTTTTGTCAATTTTTGTTTTGGGTCAGTTTAGCTTACTTTTTGGATCTAGTTGAAACACAAGAGAGGAGAGATGAAAATATCTCATTATTTATGAGTTTAAAACTCCTCCACACATGTGAAATAGGTGCCTCCTTCATGAGGGGAGATCCCCACACCGAGGTGTCAAAAATGCATCATTTCCTCTAAATATCTCTTCTTTTTTAACTAATAAACCTTGTTCTTAGTCAACTCTTCATCTTATGTGAGAATTTACTCATTTTTGGGAGATTTTCTTTTATTCTTCAATTTATCTCCTCCCTACATTTGAATTAAACTTATTGGTCCATATAGGAACCCTAATTGGAACATAATTCAAAAATTTCTGAAAATCTGGACCCTTAGGCTAAGGTCCTTTTTACCTATTTTCAATTAATTCCAATTGCACATTGGAATTTTGAATTTCTGTTTCAGTGGAAACCATTTTAGACACTAGGAGGATTTTTATATCCAAAAATATCTCAATTTTGAATTACCTTCCTCTAGACATTTTCTCTCTCTAGGCCAAAATAGGGTAAAACAGGATCTTTCTTTTATTTCAGAGGGGAATATTTATAAGATCAGAAGGGGAGGTTCTTACACCTGCACACCTTAAAAGCCGGAGGGAGGAATCTTACATCCTACCCCACTTAAAAAATGCGAGATGTCCTCATCTCGCAAAATTAGAGGAGAACTCTTTCCCTTAAGATCCAACTGATTCTGGGGTTCCTTAAAGTTTGGTGAACCCAACAGAACCCTGGGATAAGATCTCTTATATAGAACTCATCATCAGATAACAATTCACTCAGATCATAACATTTAAATCCTTATCACAATAATGGTCCATTAGATCAAAATTTCTATCTGAACAGACCTCCATGGGAATTTTCAATTATACAGATTTTTAATTTGACATCCCTTAGCTTGATCCACTGGGTCAAGTGTTAACAGCAGCAATCTGTCAGCACAATCCACTAATCTCATAGTATTTGCTGAAGTCATTAGTGTCATTCTAGTTATGAACATCATCACAGGGACTCGTCCCATTCATCCTCATTGTGGTTTTGCTCAGCTTATTACATTTCAACCAAAATTCAAGAATCAATCATTTTTCAATCAGAATCCAAATCAACTCATCAGTTCTCAACCAGAATTTAAAAATCATATCAACCACATTCAAATTCATCATCTGGATAGCATCATTTATGCTCATAATTTCAAGTCTTAGATTTACTCGTATATATTGCCAGTAAAGAGCTGCAGTTATACCCTTGGTATATATGGGTAGTCATGGTCCTTAGAACTATAAGGTAAATACCATCATATCTAGGTCTCAAGCAAGTCATGGATTCCATGCAATTGTGGTACTTCCATTTGAAGACTCAATTACTAATTTATGAATTTTAGTCTGCTGATCATAATCCTCAAAATCTTCGGTTGAATCCTTAATTCCAATCATTCCTTCATCGGTATACCTATGGCATCAATGGCAACCAGAATGCTCACCACCTGTCCACTCAGGGGACCTTTTTGATAGTTCCTAGCTCATAGTAACCGGCAATATATTCACATATCAAAATGGAATCTCCGTTGAAGATCAGCAAGGTCAACCAACAGATCCATATAAAAGAGCCATGGACTCATCCGTTGAGGACACCAGCAAGGTCAATCAACCAGATCCACGCCCAAATTCAGAAAACAACTCTTACTCCTTGTTCCAATATCTTCCTCAATGCACGTGTGGGTATCGTCGGCAACACAGAGCCCAAGCATCGTATGGTTAGCACCCTCTAGGATCCCTCGCAGGTGACCTAGCGCTTCACTCATAGGTCGCTTCCTTGGTCCCTCATCCACCGTACTGGAAGCTCACCATTTTAATCAAACGAGGCTGGTCAAGACCTCGGCCGACCTTGCTACGCGAGAGGTCCTCCATTGACTCTCTATCAGCTATTGCAACTTATCAGACTAGGTCTCTAACCTCATTCACAAGACGGTCAAAATGCTTCCCCAGCATTCTTGACATAAAATAGCCATTTAAAAACAGGTCATAAATACAGTTTCTATAATGGACTCTCGTCTTTCCACATTGTTCCACATCAATTCCCATTTATTTCATGTGTATTCCCATTCTCATCACATCATTTTCCATTTCATCAGATCTTTTCTCATTTATCCGCATTAGATCTCATCCACTTGCATCTACCCATATCCACATCTCATCACATCACATTCATGCACATCTCATCCATTCAGACCACATCACATTCACTCATATCACATCTCATTTATTTTACCTCACATCTCATTCATTCACATCTATCCCGATTCAGATCCCATCACATCACATTCATTCATATCCATCATATTCACATTCATTCATATCCATCGCATTCACATTCATTCATATCCATCACATTCACATCCACATATTTACGACACATCACATCTCTTTCCATCACATTCATTCTTTCACATACACATCTATATCCATTCTTTCACATACTTATTCACATAAATTCTTTCACATATAAATTCACATCCATTCTTCACTTATACATTTACATCCATTTTCATCACATATCATCCACTCATATCCCATATCATTCATTTACATCCTGATTCACATGACATCACATCTCATCCATTAATTCACATCTATTTGCTACACATCACATCTTATCACATCTACTCACCTCACATCTCATCACCTCTATTCACATCACAACCACCCATCCATTCATTCACACTTATTTGATTCTCATCACATCTAGTTACATCTATTCACCTCACATCTCATCACCTCTATTCAGATCACATCCATCCATCCATTCACATCTATCTGATTCACATCACATCTCATCACATCTATTCACCTCACATCTCATCACCTCTATTCACATCACATCCATCCATTGTGGGATCCCTCTGCCCCCTCCGAGCACCAGACTCTCAGCGGAAGCAGTCCCCTCATGCGCGGAGCAGGGTTTCTCACTTGGGGCCTCGCCCACGAATGTCTGGGCATGAGACTAGGCTGGTGGTCACTCCGAAAACCAAAACCGGGAAAATTTTCCATGCCCGAAAAGCGGGGACGATTCCACCTTTTTGAATTTTCTCGAATGGGTGTCCTAAGCACCGCGAGCCCGTGCATCGCCTGGTCAGAACCCTCCAAGATCCTCCTTAGGTGTCCTGGCACTTCACTAAGGGACCGCTTTGTCGGCCCTCGCCCATCGTACCGGAAGCACACCATTTTTCACCATACTCAGGCTGGTCAAGACCTGGGCAGGTTTCCCTGCCAGCTGTTGCAACCGAACTTCCCTTAGATAAACATATATGCCAAATGCTCCCTCTAGCATTCTGGCGTAAGACAGTCCTTTAAGAAAACAGGGTTTCTATGCAAGTTTTCAGTTTTGATTTTGTTTGAAAACCATGAATAATCTTAAATCCGTATCCCAATACTTCTAGATCCAGGTCTGAATTCCAAATAGAATTCCTCGAATTCTGTTAACTTGATCCTCAAATCAAAATCAAAAGTCTTAACTTAGTTTCAGATTCGGTGGGAGATTTGAGTACATTTTCCTGAACTGGGCACATCGTCATTGATTGAATTTGACGAAGGAATTAGGTCTTGGTCAATAGTCTGAATCAGAGTTTGGGTCTGGAAAGGTTCTTCCTAAACTATCTTTCCATTGTTTTACAAAATATATCATCTGGACTCTCCGTTGAAGACCAACTGACCAACGAGATCCAATATCAAAATTCCATTCACAAAAGTCATTCTTTCGGTTCATCCGTATCTTCCTCAACGTACGCATGGGTGTCCTAGCACCGCGAGACCATGCATCACCTGGTCAAAACCCTCTAAGATCCTACTTAGGTGTCCTAGCACTTCACTCAAGGACCGCTTCGTCGGTCCTTGCCCATCATAACCGGAAGCCCACCATTTTAACTATATCAAGGCTGGTCAAGACCTCGGTAGGCTCTTTGCTACGACGAGCGACGTCCCTCAATGACTACCCGCCACCAGCTGTTGTAAAACGAGTCTCTTCTTAGGCGTAAAACAGTCCTTTAAAAGAAAACAAAGGTTCTATGTAAGTAGAATTCCCAGTTCGAGATTGGTTCCACAAAACCCTTTTCCATGAATCCATATGTGCTTAATGAGAATCATTGATCTCTCATAAGGGTAATCTACCCATCATTTGACTGAGCTTCCAACTAGATTCTTGATGATTTCGGTTAAGGGAAACCTATGCCAATTCAACAGTAGTCTATTCTTTGTGTCAAGAATTGGAATTGGTCACGAGGTTTTTGCTTAATTCAGATTCAAGAGATGGGCAAGTAGTTTACTGGCCGCCCCTCTCACAGTCGTGGTCTAACCAAAATTATTCAGTTTACTTCTGACTTTGATTCCTAAGGATTTTCTTCAGATAGAAATCTACTGAACTTCTAACTCTAAGGAAAATTCCAACTTTATGAATTTCATTCCTTCCTAACCATAATAGATTAAGAAATGGTTCTATATGAGAATATCGGATTTTTATAAAAATACTCTTCTTCCATTAATCTAATTTTGGGTAAATATCAATTTGGTGATTTATCCACATAAAATATCTAAGAATATTCTTTCTATCAATTTTATTAGCAACCCTAATTTTTTCGGTGGATTTATGGTGAAAATTCCTCTTTTGTCAAACCAAAATTTAATTTAAATCTTTCTCTACTTAAAATACCATAAAAATTCTTCTTTTAATTAAATAAAAATATCCATTTTTGAACATGCTTAAAATTCCTCTTTTTGTATTTAAATGATTGAATTCCAAATGTCATGGGAATTTCTCTTTTATCATTTAAAAATTCTTATACATAAAATAAATTTATATAAAATTACTCTTTTTAAATTAAATAAAAATATTCATTATTTTAAATATGCCAAAAATTCATCTTTTACCATTTAATTACTTGGATCTAAATTATCATGAAAATTCCTCTTTTTGCATAAAAATAAATTTATCAAAAATTTCTCTTATCTTTTTAATTAAATATTTATGCATAAATACTAAAAATTGATTTCCCATGAATATAACCATTATTTTGTTAACACAAAATCATAAAAATATCATTTTCTTATTCTCTAGCTTAACAAGCCTAGAGTTTGGTTTTGGAATAAGAAATTATCAAAGAGAAGCATTCTTTTTCTAAAGAATTAGTCATAGAAATGACTATTCTTTTTTAGAGAGAGATATACATAAGAAAGCATTCTAAATAAGCATAAAGATTAACTTTTTCTTGATTACACATTAAGATTCTTAGGGAAAGCTTGATTTGAATTTAAAACAACTAATTAGAAAACTTCTCAAACTTGAGAGGGGTTGAGAAGAGAAGTCATTTTAGAAAATTAACAAAAAACCATAAAATTCATTCTTACCTCAAGGATTAGCTTGCTTCTTTTTCTAGAAGTGAAGCCCCCAACCAATCAATTGGTTTAGCAAGTGGAGAAGAGATCTCCAACAGTTGTTGAAGAAAGAGAGAAGCTCTAAGCTCCCCAAAAGTAGAGGAAATTTAAGGGATAATAGAAAATATGATTATTTTAATGTAATACTAGCATGGTATAGCTCACAGATGAGAATACAAAAGAATGAGGGTCTATTTATAGGTGAGGGAGGCCTTAACTAAGTCCAATAGGGTTTTAGAGTTTTCCAGCTTCAGTTTGACTGAATTTGGACAAGATTTGGACTAGTTTAGCTCCCCTTTTGATCCAGTTTGATCCAGGAGAGAGGTGAGATAAAAATATCACAATGTTTTTGAATTAAAAACCGTCTATGAGCATTTACTCATTTTTGGATATTTTATTTTATTCTTTGGATTTATCTCATCCCAACACTTGGATTAATCCTATTGGCCCCCCATAGGAACCTTAATTGGACCATAATCTAGAAATTTTTGAAAATCTAGACCCTTAGGCTAAGGTCCCTTATATCATTTTTAATTGATTCCTAATGCACCTTGGAGAATTTATTTTGAACTTCTATTTCAGGGAAATATATTTTAGATATTAGAAGAATTTTTATATCTAAAAATATCTCAATATTGAATTATCTCTCTCTAGAATTTTTCTTCTCTCTAGGTAAAAATTAAAAAAAAATATTTTCTTATATTCAAAAATAGGAAATGATTACAGGGGATTGAGGTAAAAGTTTATTCATTATTCAGGCTGAGGAGGAATCTTACATTCATCATATTCATGAGAAATATTTTTTTTATAATTATGCATAATTAATTGATTATGAAAAAAGAGTAAATTTTGGTAAATTTATTTTTATACAAAAAGAGGAATTCCCATAATATTTGAGATCCAAGAAATTAAATGGTAAAAGAGGAAATTTTGGCATAATTCAAATTATGAGTATTTATCAAAAGTGGAATTTTGAGCATTATTAATTTTATTGGAAAATATGGGTAGAATTGATTTTTGTAAATCCCATGAATCTTTTACTCAAAAAGAAGAATATTGAATATATTTCACTTGAGAAATTTGAGAAAGAATATGAAAATATCCATCGAGAAACTAGGCCAAGCAATTGACAGAAACTTAGAAAAGTCCCATCGGTATCAAAAGTAGAAAACGGTACTAAATGTCAATGAGATGTGAATAAGATGTGAATGCGATGTGAGTGGATGTAAAAAGATGTGGATGAGATGTGATGTGATGTAAATGGATGTGGATGTGAATGTGATGAGATGTGATGTAATGTAAATGGATGTGGATGTGAATGTGATAAGATGTGGATGAGATGTTATGTGATGTAAATGGATGTGGATGTGGATGTGGATGTGATGAGATGTAAATGGATGTGGATGTGAATGTGATGAGATGTGATGTGATGTAAATGGATGTGTAGGTGGATGTGAAGATATGTGGATGGGATGTGATGTGATGTAAATGGATGTGGATGTGAATGTGATGAGATGTGATGTGATGTAAATGGATGTGGATGTGAATGTGATAAGATGTGGATGAGATGTGATGTGATGTAAATAGATGTGGATGTGAATGAGATGTGATGATATGTGAAAGGATGTGATGTGATGTGATGTAAATGGATGAGAATGAGATGCGATGTGATAGATATGCATGTGAATGAATGGATGGATGTGGATCGATGTGAATGTGAATGAATGAATGGATGTGGATATATGTTAATGTGAATGGATGGATGGATGTGGATGACTGTGATGAGATGTGAATGGATGTGATGAGATATGGATAGATGTAGATGTGATGTAATGTGGATGGAATGAATGAGATGTTATGTGGAAAGATGTGGACGTGATGTAATGTGGATGGAATGAATGTGATGTGATATGGATGGAATGAATGTGATGTGATAAGGATAGATGTGGATGGAATGTATGTGATGTGATGTGGATGCAATGAATGTGATGGATGTGAATGGGTGTGATGGTTGGATGTGAATGGGTGTGATGATATGTGAATGGGTGTGATGAGATATGAATGGATGTGATGAGATGTGAATGGATGTGATGAGATATGGATAGATGTGGATGGAATGAATGAGATGTGATGCGGAAAGATGTGGACGTGATATAATGTGGATGGAATGAATGTGATGTGATATGGATGGAATGAATGTGATGTGATAAGTATAGATGTGGATGGAATGTATGTGATGTGATGTGGATGCAATGAATGTGATGGATGTGAATGGGTGTGATGGATGTGAATGGGTGTGATGAGTTGTGAATGGGTGTGATGAGATAAGAATGGATGTGATGAGATGTGAGTGGATGTGATGAGATAGGAATGGATGTGATGAAATGTGAGTGGATGTGATGAGATGTGAATGGATACGATGAGATGTGAATGGATGTGAATGTGATGTGATGATATCTGAATGGATGCGATGAGATATGAATGGATGTGAATGTGATGTGAATGTGATGTGATGATATCTGAATGGATGTGATGTGATGTAAATATGATATGATGAGATGTAAATGGATGTGAATATGATGTGATGAGACGTGAATGGATGAGGTATGATGTGAACGGATGTGATGAGATGTGATGTGAACCGGGGTAGATGTGAATGGATGTGATATGATGTGATGTGGATATGGGTAGATGTGAATGGATGAGATGTGATGAGGATAGATGTGGATATGGGTAGATGTGAATGGATGAGATGTGATGAGGATAGATGTGATCAGATGTAATATGATGTGATTGGATGAGAATGGATGAAGACGATGGGAATACATATGACTGGATGTGGAATAAGCAATGTGAATTGATGTAGAAGAATGTGGAATAACGAGAAATGATGTGGAACAGTGTGGAAAGATGAGAGTTCGTTAGAAACTATATTTATGAAACCTGTTTTAAATGACTGTTTTATGTCAAGAATGCTGGGGAAGCATTTTGACCATCTTGTGAATGAGGTCGTGGAGACCTAAGTGATAAAGTTGCAATAGCTGACGGAGAGTCAATGGAGGACATCTTGCGTAACAAGGCCGGCTGAGGTCTTGACCAGCCTCGGTCGATTTAAATAGTGAGCTTCCGGTACGGTGGATGAGGGACCAAGGAAGCGGCCTATGAGTGAAGCACTAGGTGACCTGTGAAGGAGCCTAGAGGGTGTTGACCTTATGGTGCTCGGGCTTTAGGTCATCGAAGATACCCACGCGTGCGTCGGGGAAGAAAACTAGAACAAGGAGTGATGTTTTTTTTGAACTTGGGCATGGATCTTGTTGACTGGCCTTGCTGGTTCTCAACGGATAAGTTCATGGCTCTTTTATATGGATCTGTTGGTTGATCTTGCTGATCTTCAACGAAGAATCCATCTGGATTTTCTTATGTGATTATATTGCCGGGTACTATGAGCTAGGAACTATTGAAAAGGCCCTGAGTGAACAGGTGGTGAATGTTCTGGTTGCCAATGATGCCAGAGGTACACCGATGAAGAAATGATTGGAAATTAGAATTCAAGCTGGATATTTTAGAGGATTATGATGAGTGGTACTATGGTTTCATTAAAAGATTGTTTTACAGCTGAATCTGTGAAACAGGCAATTTCATATTGGGTGTGTAAGTGTTGTGACTATCTTGAAGTTTGCTTGAAGGGCCGACTAGGGGGCCTAAGAACTCTTTTCCTCCCTCGTACTTGGGGCAAAACATAACCAAATTTTTAAATGGATCCCATCACTACAGTGGTTGGGCGGTTGGCTAACCCATGGGATTGGATAGGATAGGCTGGACTAATGGATCCCTAAAATGAGACTCAATTCTGTTATGTTACGATAGATGAAGTAAATCTCGGATAGTCTTTGTTCTATGGAAAAGAATCAATGGCTGTGCCTCTTGATGAGGAAAAAAATGTTGGCCTCTATGATCTAAGTGCAAGTCTCTTCCTTGATCTGACCATGTGACTTACAGGTTTGGTAAGATCAGTTTGGTTAGTTAAGGCTCTTGACTACGTTAGAATAAAAATATCTTGGAGGAATCGCCTATGTCTGTTGGGCGAGGGAAGTTTTTCTGGGTTCAATTTTGGGAGAACCGAGGGATTAGTCTCTTGTCCGGATATCTGTGGGGTGGGCGAGGCCCCGAGTGAGAGGTTCATCCCTGCGCAAGAAGTGCTACTTTCGCTACTAGCACCCCGGAATTCATTGCGCAGAGTGGGCAGGGATCTTTCAGCTGGTATCAAAGCGAATTGGCTAAAGTGGAACAACCGAGAAGCCAAAAATGTCAAAAATTTATGAAGTACCAGTAAAAGATTGTAATTAAATTGATATTCAAAATGAAGATTCATAAATTGAGTCTTGACCAGCCTCGGTTCGATTTAAATGGTGAGCTTCTGGTACAGTGGATGAGGGACCAAGGAACCGGCCTATGAGTGAAGCGCTAGGTGACCTGTGAAGGAGCCTAGAGGGTGCTGACCATACGGTGCTCGGGCTTTGGGTCCCCGAAGATACCCACGCGTGCGTCGAGGAAGAAAACTGGAACAAGAAGTTAGAGTTGTTTTCTAAACTCGGGCATGGATTTGGTTGACTGGCCTTGCTGGTCCTTAACGGATGAGTCCATGGCTCTTTTATATGGATCTGTTGGTTGATCTTGCTGATCTTCAATGGAGAGTCCATCTGGATTTTCTTATGTGATTATATTGCTGGGTACTATGAGCTAGGAGCTATTTGAAAGGTCCCCGAGTGAACATGTGGTGAGCGTTCTGGTTGCCAATGATGCCATAGGTACACCGGTGAAGAAATGATTGGAAATAAGAATTCAAACTGGATATTTTGGAGGATTATGATCAGTGATACTATGGTAGCTGAATCTGTGGAACAGGCAATTTCATATTGGGTGTGTAAGTGGTGTGACTATCTTGAAGTTTGCTTGAAGCGCCGGCTAGGGGGCCTGGGAACTCTTTTCCTTGGTACCCGAGGTAAAACATAACCAAATTTCTAAATGGATCCTATCACTACAGTGGTTGGGCGGTTGGCTAACCCATGGAATAGGCTGGACTGATGGATCCCTAAAATGAGACTCAATTCTTTTATGTTATGAGATAGATGAAGTAAATCCCGGATAGTCTTTGTTCTATGGAAAAAAATCAACGGATGTGCCTCTTGATGAGGAAAAAAACGTTGGTCTCTATGATCCAAGTGCAAGTCTCTTCCTTGATCTGACCATGTGACTTACGGGTTCAGCCGGATCAGTTTGGTTAGTTAAGGCTCTTGACTATGTTAGAATAAAAATATCGTGGAGGAATTGCCTGTGTCTGCTAGGCGAGGGAAGTTTTTTCGGGTTCGGCTTGGAAGAACCGAGGGATTAGTCTCTTGTCCAGATATCTATGGGCGAGGCCCCGAGAGGTTCTTCCTTGCATAAGAAGTGCTACTTCCGCTGCTAGCACCCTAGAATTCATTGCACGGAGGGGGTAGGAATCTTTTAGTGCAGGCCCCCATACATCATTCTGAACAATCTCAAGTGGCCTCCTACTCATGTTGCCTTCTCTAGGAAATGGCAACCTTGCTTGCTTTCCAAACGGGCAAGCATCACATACATGCATACTCCCATCATATTTGAATTTGGGTAGCCCACCAACTATGCCTCTTGATTGCATATTCTTCAACTTTTGTGTGTTCACATGCCCAATACATTTGTGCCACATCTCAATATCATGTACCACATTACGGATTTTTGAAAACATAGTCGATTTCAACTCTGGAATACCTGCATCCAATTTGAATAACCTACCTTCCTTCTTGCCCTTGGCAATAACTCTACAACCATTCTTAAAGTCTTTAAACTGAAGCATCCATGCTCATTGAAGCGTACCTATAATCCTTGCTCAACCATTTGACCAACAGAAGTCAAACTCTTTGTAATAGAAGGCACATACAAAACATCTGACATAGATTTCACCTTGCCATTATGCATCACCAATGGCACAGTCCCAACATAAGTGATAGCATGCTAAGTGTCATCACCTGTCTCCGCATATCCTTTTTCATCCATTGGTTTCATATGCTCAAACCATTCACCATGGCAAGTCATGTGATTTGATACTCCTGAATTCATCACTGTCTCCATGTGTCATCATGGAACCCAGTACATGATTTATTGCAAACAAAGGATTTGCACTACCATCATGAATGTTGGATGCAAAATTACCACCATGTGCTCTACCCCCTCCCAAATCATACGGTTTGTGATAACAATCATATGCCATGTGACCAAACTTTCCACAATTGTGACAATCCACATGCTGCATAGATGATTACTGGCCTTGCCAACGTCCTCTTCCATGAGCATTACCACCCATGACCTCTTTGAGGGGTATAACCATGACCACCTCTAGCACCGAATGATGGCTGAAAATTCTATTGAGACTGTGGGTGACCAATCCTGCCAACCACAGCCATCTGCACGTCCTCTTGGGCTGAATCTCCCCCTACCTCTAGCACCATAATAAGTGTAAAATTCTTGATCCCTTGTACTTTCATTTATGCTAGATGAGGCACCTATTCCAAGTTTCATCTCTTCCACAATAAGCAATGAAATCAGCTCATCAAATTCTAGGGAGTCCTCACCTTTAACCCTGATAGAGGTTTCAAATGCCTTGTACTCTTTACCCAAGCCATTCAATGTAATGGCTACCAAGTCATCATCATCCATAGGAGCACCAATAGATGCTAGTGCATCAGCACATTCTTTGATCTCTTACACATAATCATTTACACTTCTATTGCTTCGAGTTGCACCATGAATCTTCTATTGCTTCGAGTTGCACCATGAATCTTCTACTTCAATTACATCTTCTTTGGTGCTATAGTCGTATCATACAACTTTACCAAAGTATCCCATGCATCCTTGGGATTTTGTGTGTCATGTATATGGCATAAAATGGTGTTTGTAACACATATCAAGAAGTAATGCAATGCTTTGAAGGCTCTCTCTATCCAATTTTGATGTGATGTAAGCTGGAAAGGTGTTGTATTCATTTGGGGAACCCTTGGCTCCGCCTCATCGCCTGTCACCAAGTTCCATAGGCCTTTGCCTCCTTTGAGAAAAGTTGTCATACGATACTTCTAAATGCAAAAGTTGTGCCTGTCAAGCTTCTCACCAACAATTTTATCATAACTATCACTCATTTTGTTTACCACAATGTTCACTGAGGATTTCCAATAATCAACTCAGACATGCACATACACACATAAACCTCGGGACCAATGCTATCCACACAACCCACAAGTTTTATGGCGATAACTTCTTGGACTCAAATACACTATTTACAAATGCTGAAAATAACCTGGCACTGCTTACAAATTTTGAGAAATGTGTCCAAAATAGTCCTCCACTTTTCAAAAACCTTGATGGGTTTTTTCGGACCTTCCAATCTTTCAAAACATTGGGAAATGATCAAATCAAGTGTGGACGATATGCATTGACATCCATACATCCTCCATGTAGCATATAAACATCATTCGAGCTCACAAAGTGCCAAGTACATACCAAAAATAGCTCTTTGTTATGGTTGAGAACCCATAAATTGTTAATTACCAGCACTAATCCACTTCCAATTCACTTGATATGCATCCGAATATTAGGCTTAGGCATTCATTGGCTTTGTATCAATGTATGAGAGGAATTAGTCCAATTTTGAAAGAGGAGAGAGTAATTGCTAATTTAGTGAAACTTCATTCACTAATCTCAATTAACAACTCTACTAAACCTATTTAACCCATCTTTTTTTGCATCATTGCACTCAAATTAGTGCTTGTGGGTTCTATCAAAAGATACATACATATGTAGGGTCAGATTGCTAAAGCTCATTATGCATGATATGCATCCATTTGGGCTTGCTTCAATTTTTCTTCTCCACAATGGATTTCTGCTGATTTATGGCCCCTTTGTTGATGGTTTAATTACTCCACAATGACATGGTTTAGTGTGGCAAACATATGGAATGAGATGTGGGACCTTGCGCTATGCCCTAATCACACCAATGTGTATAGGTTGACCCTCCAATGACTCCAATTTCTTGCATACATCCTATGTTCTTGTGTTGCTCAAAAACTAGAATTTGACCTCTTTAATATCACATAGATTTGCTCTAAATCAAGCAAGGGATTGCATATGCATTGCTATTCCATTCATCAATGCTACATGTGCCCATCAACTAATACATGCATTTTCCTCTTCCAATCAAGCTCTCAAGCTTTCCATTAAATCTTGCAAAAAACTAGAATTTTCACTTGCTTTGGGCAACTCAAATCCTGCTTTTCTTGTGTCAAATCACTTGCAATCTGCTCAAGGGTGTTTAGCTTTGCTTACCCGTGTTCCTTAGCTTTCATATCTATTGAGTAGGGGTGTTCTCCCAGCTTCCCTTTGCTCCAATCTCCAAGCTCCAATGGATAGCTCCAAAACATAATTTTTCCCTCTTCTTTACTCACTCACAAAACCCTAATAGAGAGAACCAGGCTCTAATACCATGATAAAAGACTGATAAAGAGAGAGCACACACATAAGAGAGTAAACCTTAATCCATTAGTGTAACCCTAACCAAAGAGGGAAGCCATATCCACCCTCACACAATGCATAATAGAAGAGAACTACACACCACACTAAATGTGATGTGTTCACACACCAAATAACCCTGTCTAATGTCCACACACTGTGGCCAGCTGGATGCGGCCATTTATTGCCACACACATACTGCTATCTACCATGCCAGCACATATCATGCCGGGCTCTAGATATCATCAAGCTTGTAATTTCAACACCGGGCAGCTCTTTTTAAACAAAATGGTAAGAGAAAAGCCGTTTGGCGTGCTAGTGTTTTGATATTTGAGGTAATGCCTATTATGTGTGTCAAAAATCTCTTTTTTTAATTTCTCCATTCGAGTCAAATGGAAATCATGAAAATTTACAATATTCGTTCTTTCATAATGTTGTGGCCTTGAGATAGAGGTGATTTAACTTTCTCAAACATCCTTGAACTGTTTTTTAAATTTTTTAATGACATATAAAACAATCGTCATTGAGTATACGAAACCTTCTTTTAAATGTCAAAGTCACGCTTTAAAAATTTTCTCTTATAAACTAATAGCCGATTAGCACGTAGGTAACCTCTTGCTTTCAATATCAGTTCTTATTTACGCCTAATGGCTATATATCAAAATACCTTCTTAGCATAAGGTTATTTCACCAATAGAAAAGTTTAGTCTATATTATATCTTTTATAGGGCTTTCAAAGTTGTCCATTACACATCGAACTAGCATTCACAATAAAAGCTTTTTGGAAATGGGGTTTTTACAAATAAGGAATATGCCAAATGAAGTCATAGTAGTCAATTGGCGCGAGGGAACACTCTTGTTCTCTCTATTGTGTCTCCTGTGCACCCAATGGCTATATATATAGAATAGTTTTATTTCATCATTGTCAATTACAAATATGATTTAGCCTTTACTATTCAATCTCCTTAGGAATGGTAGTCTATGCCTTACAAAAATGTTCACATAAATTCATATTTGTTTGGCAAGAATGAACCCTATTATTCTATTCATTGCATCTCATGAGTTCCAAATGGCTATACTTGATATCATTGCAAAGTTTTTCTTGAAACAACAATGTTGCTGACATACTTACAATTTTATCTTGGTGATATAGAATGGCCTGAACCAAGAAGACGGCTAAAATGCAGGGGAAAAGTCCTTCCGTAGCCGTAAAGGCATGCGAAAATAAGTCTCGTAAAGGGAAACCGATGCATATCTTAAAGCAGGTAAGGAGGAGAAGATTTTTACAAAAGGTGACTGTTTTAAGGGGGAGATCAGAAAATCACAAGAGTGTACAGAACTATGTACCCCCAAAGCTCCATTTCAAAGTTTGATCAGATTTATTTGTGAAACATGGGCTCTGGACAAGAGATGGAAGAGGATGGCCCTTTATGTCTTCAAGATGCAGCGTAGAAGATTTCCTTCTTGAATACATTCTCAGAGAATACTTGGACGATTTTGTTCTTGTTTTCTTTTATGATATTCTGATTTACTCAAGGAATGCAGCTGACCATGAAGCTCACGTCCAAAAAGTTCTTGAGATTCTAAGGAAGCACCAAATCTTTGCAAAAAAGAACAAATGCACTTTCTCTATGCCGACCATGTTGAATACTTGGGCTTCTTGGTATCCAAAGACAGAATTTCTCTAGATTCCGCAAAAGTCCAAGCACTCATAGATTGGCCTGAACCAAAGACAGTGAAAGAAGTCAGAGGATTCTTGGGATTAATTGGTTGGTATAGAATTTTTATACCTAAGTATGCTCTCATAGCTTCCCCCCTGACTAATTTTCTTAAGAAGAATATCCCGTTCCAATGGTCTGCCAGGTGTCAGAGCGCTTTTGCTAAGCTGCCTTGGTAACCAATCCCATTCTGAAATTAGATTTCTCTCTACCCTTTGAGGTAGTAACTGATGCCATTGGTTTTGCCCTGGGAGGTGCACTCATGCAAGAAGGTCATGCAGTGGCCTATGAATCCCGAAAACTCAAATTGCATGAGAGAAATTATGCTATCCACTAGAGTTACTTTCAGTAGTATATGCCCTGAAGTTGTGGAGACATTGCCTACTAGGTCAAAGATTCACTTTGATGAGACAGATCATGAGAGTTTAAAGTGGATCTTCACTCAGAAGAATCTCAACATGCGTTAAAGAAGGTGGATGCAGACCCTGTAGGAACTTGATTTTGAAATCAAGTACTGCCCAGGCAAAGAAAATGTGGTAGCAGATGCCCTCAGCAGAAAAGCCTCCTTGCTTGCAATCATAGTGGTGTCAAATCCATTGAGATTAATGAAGCAAGAGAGAAGATCATGTAGGATAGATTCTTTGCTACCCTACTTATGCAGGAAAGCAAAACTCCTCAGGAGTTGAACCGAGTTCAAGGGTATAGCCTGGATGATGGAATTATGTATTATTATAGCAGGCTATGCATTCCTAATGATGAGGGAACTAACTTGGATCAAATTCTGAATGAAGCCCATGACAGCCTTATTGCACGACATCCAGGTTTCATCAAAACCTACATGTCTGTAAAGAAAAGCCTCTTTTGGCCTGGACTAAAAAAGGATGTACTTAATCATGTACGTCAATGCTTGATTTGTCAGAAAGTCAAAGCATAGAGAGTAAAAATGCCTGGGAAGTTACATCTATTAGACATCCCCTAGATGAAGTGGGAATGTATCAATATGGATTTTATTACTGGACTGCAATCAGGTTACAACTCCATCTTCGTGGTAGTTGATAGACTAACCAAAGTTGCCCATCTGATTCGAGTAAAAGAAACCTACACTGCAATGGATGTGGCCAGAGTGTTCCTAAAGGAAATCTTCAGATTGCATGGCCTACCCAGGAGAATAGTAAGTGATCGAGATCCCAAGTTCACGTCAAGATTCTGGACTGCATTTTTTGAAGCAGTAGGAACTTTCTTGGATCTCAGCACAGCTTACCACCCTGAGACCGATGGTCAAACAGAAAGGGTGAACCAAGTAATCGAAGATATACTTCGGTCATGCTTTGGCAGGGAACCCAAGAAGTGGCTAAGCTATCTTCACCTAGTCGAGTTTGCCTACAATGCCTCTTATCACCGAAGCACCGGGATGAGCCCTTTCAAAGCTCTGTATGGACAAGACTGCCTAACACCATTAACTTGGTCCGACCCATTGATTAGGGTCCAGATGTCCAGACAGGTGCTTGACGACATGGAGCAGCAAATGCAGTCAATCCGCAAAGATTTAGGAGCTGCCCAGGATAGACAGAAGCAATATGCAGATAAGAAGAGGTCACACAGAAGAGGTCACACAGAAAGTTCGAAGAAGCAGATATGGTCTTCATTCGAGTACGCCCCAAAAGAAGTTCTCTGTCTCTTGAGAAGTACAAGAAATTATCCCCCAGATATTGTGGGCCATATCTAATTACAAAGAAAGTAGGTGACTTAGCCTATGAACTTCTTCTGCCTTCTCATCTCAAAGTACATAATGTATTTCATGTCAGCCTTCTTAAAAAGTATGTACTGAGCCCGAATCATGTGCTTAATGATGAAATCTTAACTCCTTCAACCCAAGGGCTGATGGAACTCCAACTTGAAGAAATCCTTGATGTTCGAGAAAAGGTTCTCAGGAACAGAATTCTAAGAGAATTATTAGTCAAATGGAAGTTCTATCCTTTTGAAGATGCCACCTGGGAGAAAGAAGCCGAACTGTTGTGGGATTACCCCCAGTTTGTGAGATGAGGACATCTCGCGTTTTTCAAGTGGGAGAGAATGTAAGATTCCTTCCCAGCCCCTCAAGATGTCCAGTTTCTTCCCCTGCAATCAATCCCCTTTTCAGAATAATAAAAGATCTTGTTTCTACCTATTTTGGCCTAGAGAGAGAAAATGTTCTAGAGAGAGGTAACTCAGTTTTTAGATATCTTTGGATGGAAAAATATCCTTTCTTATTAAAATAAATTTCCCCAAAATAGAAGTCTTTGTCGTGTGGGATTCCGACACACCACTCTGGCTTTGCTTCCTGGGTGCAAATAAATGCTTTGTGGGCCTCATCAGCTTCACTCGTGACCCAAGCTTCTGTGGGGAAGGGTTTCAGGTCAGGCAGCTGGTCTGCAGTCTGCAGCAAACTGATCCTGTCCACCAGTGCCTACCTCTATCCTAATCTATAATAATGACACTAGTAGCTACTTCTAGACCATCTGGGAGGTTTAAGGGCTTGTAGTAAGTAATCGATGGACTTTGAATCAATCTCTCTCTCTCTCTCTCTCTCTCTCTCTCTCTCTCTCTCTCTCTCTCTCTCTCTCTCTCTCTCTCTCTCTCTCACTCTTCGTATTTAATACATTAATAAGCTTTGTATTTATATTAACAGGATGCTTTACAAGGTTGGGATGAGGTGAAAGGCAATTATACACAAAGGATACACTAATAACCTATTGAATTGACCTTCAGTTCGGAATCACACACATCCAGGCACTACTGTGATTATCACATAATCATGAGAGGAGGGACATTACGACATTTTGGAGGTCATTTTGCGGGCCTTTTACAAGAGAGAGAAAATAGAAGACAACCAATCACCAAGCAATCAACGTAACGTTGGAAAATATGAATATTCATATTAGAAATTCATAAAGGCATATTCAAATAAAGAAAACATGCGTTTTCAAGAAAAAAAATGTCTTTCTCTAGAATATAACTGACGTTGCCAATAAAGAGGCCTGAACAAGTGCACTTTTCTTTTAAATGAGTGGAGGCAAAAATTAAATATTCTCTTTTCATCTTTTTTCTTTTTCTTCCCGCTCTTTTCATTGCCCTGTTCTCTTCCAGCATAGAGAGTCTTCTTTTCTCTTCTGTTATGTTCTATTTTCATCTCTCCTACTTCCTTTTCTCCGTAATGGCTACAACTCAGTGCTTTGTATCATATTGACCTAACTCCCTGTTGGAATTAGGGTTGCAGGAATGCACACACAACTTCAAGAAGATGAGGAAGCTTGAGCACAACACAGTAGTGTATTATGAGTGCCAAAAATGAAAGATAACAAGCCCTAGAAGATAATGGGCGTATATACAATGCACGGGGGAAAAAACCTCCTAGTGAGGGAAAAAGTGCCCCGGCGGTCCTAAGTGTGTTCACACACATCACTACTATAATATGGTAACAAATCCCCCCTGGAGTGATGCGGTGAACAAGAGCTAGCACTCATGTATAGGGAAGTGTCTAGCTATGTGGACGAATCCACAAAAGGGAGTAAGCCCAAAGCTTTGCGAAAAGCTTCGAACTTCTCACGAGGCAGAGCCTTTGTGAAAAGGTCTGCAAGGTTATCCTGTGTTGGCACATAAGCCAAACTGATCTCTCCTGCAGAGAGTCTCTCCCTGACATAATGGTAGTGCACCTCAATGTGCTTCGTACGAGCATGGAACACTGGGTTCCGCGCAACTGCCAATGCGCTCTGACTGTCAGTGAAGATGGTGGTGGCAGATGGCTGCCCAACACCCAAATCAGCCATAAGGCGTCTGAGCCACACACACTCAACCGTAGCTGTGAAAGCTGCCCTGTACTCAGCTTCACAACTAGAAGTGGCCACAGTAGGCTGCTTCTTGCTCAACCATGATATGCATGAGCTTCCAAGCATGAAGCAAAAACCACTCGTGGACACGCGTGTGTCATAACAACCAGCCCAGTCAGAATCTGAAAAAGCATGTAAATCTGGCGGCAATGATCCCCCCTTGGGATAAAACAACCCAAGATGCCGAGTACCACTCAAATAGCGAAAGATACGCTTCACTGCCTGCCAATGCTTAATGCCTGGGCTATGCATAAATCTGCTCACCTGTGAGACTGCAAACTGAATGTCTGGCCTCGTAATGCATACATAAATGAGGCAACCAACAGCTGTCTGATAGAGTGTGACATCAAAGTGATCTCCAGCATCATGAAGACTCAACTTCAAACCTGTCTCCATTGGAGTAGCAATAGGCTTGCAGTCTTCAAGGCCAAATCTCCGCAACAATGTTTCAATATACTTTGTTTGACACAAAGCAATACCTCCATCACACTGCTTAAATTGTATCCCCAAATAATGATGCAAATGCCCCAAATCTGACATCTCAAAAGAGGCATTCAAATCAGCCTTAAAATCAGCAATATGACTCTCATTTGGTCCTGTGAGCAGCATGTCATCGACATAGAGAGCAATGATTAGATGTACACCATCCACACGTTTAGCATACAAAGTGCTTTCTGTTGGACTATTCTGAAACCCATGTGCAGTCAAATATGCATGTATTTTTTCATACCAAGCTCGTGGAGCTTGCTTTAAACCATATAAAGCCTTTTTTAACCTGCACACTTTGTTTTCCTGCCCTCTTTGAACAAAACCACGAGGCTGCGATACATACACCTCCTCATGCAAATCTCCATTTAAGAACGCAGTCTTTATGTCCAGCTGATGTACATTCCAACCATTATGAGCTGCTAATGCACAGATGCTACGAACAGTGGTCATACGACATGTGGGAGCAAAAGTCTCATCAAAATCAATGCCCTTCTCTTGAGCATAACCTTTTGCAACAAGCCTAGCCTTATGGCGATCCACTGTGCCATCAGGCTTACGCTTCAATTTGTATACCCACTTAGTGCCAATGGCCTTCTTGCCAGGGGGCAAGTCACATAAAGACCATGTACCATTCTTCATAATAGCATCGTATTCTGCTTGCATAGCAGCCATCCAATTTTCTGAACTTTGTGCCTCATCAAATGAAACAGGCTCACTTTCATCGCACATACTAGAAACAGCCAATGCATAACAATCTGACGCATAAGAGGCACCATGAGAGCCAGAACGAGTGCGACTAGACAAAGGGGCATCCAACTTGCTGTCACGCAAAGTCTGCACCAGCCATCTAGGCATATTCCTAGAGCCCTCAATCTCTTGTCTCTCATCCTCAAGTGCATCATGCACATCTGCATCAGATATAGGCTGATCTGTGCCATCATTTAAAACCTGCATAGGCTGAAAAACTGCCTCATGAGGTATTGCACTTGACTGTGCACCACTGAAAAGAGGCAACAATGTATCATAGACATCACGTGAGCTGATATCTGTCTCCTTAGTACATGAAACCAAGGGCTGAACAGCATCTTCCACAAATACAACATCACGGCTAACCAAAATGCGCTTTGTCTGTGGATGATACAAACGATAGCCTTTGCTCTCAGCACTATATCCAACAAAAATACATTTGACAGCTTTGTCATCCAATTTTCTGCGATGTTGCACAGGCACTAATGCATATGCCAGGCAACCAAAAACACGTAAATGGCCAACAGATGGCTTGCGGCTATGCCAAGCCTCATATGGAGTGACAACCTGTAATGCTTTGGTGGGACACCTGTTTAGTACATAAGTGGCACACATGACAGCCTCAAGCCAAAAACCATGTGGTAGACTTTGACTCTTAACCATACATCTTGCCATTTCCATGAGAGACCTGTTTTTTCTCTCAGCCACACCATTTTGCTGTGGTGTATACGGCACTGTACATTGGTGTTTTATCCCACGCTCAGCCAGAAATGCATTAAATTCTGAAGACATATACTCCCCCCCTCGATCTGAACGGAGGGTGCCCATCTTACTTTCTGACACATTTTCAGCCATAACCAAAAACTGTTTGAAGCACAAAAACACTTCGGACTTTACCTTCAAAGGATATACCCATGCATGCCTGGTAAAATCATCAATGAAAGTCACGAAGTAAAGGTAGTTTCCAAATGATGGAGTTTGCATGGGACCACAAACATCACTGTGAACAAGCTTCAATCTGCGTTCAGCTCTCACTGATCCATCTTTGGGAAAGGAAGCACGCTGCATTTTACCCAATATGCAGCCCTCACAAACATGCTTGACAGGTGCCTCAAGCTTAGGCAAAGAAGACACCATTTCAGATTTCTGCAGGCGCAGCAAACTTGCAAAATTCAGATGACCAAAACGTGCATGCCACAGTTTTGCATCTGAAATAGCCTGCGTATCCATAATAGCACATGCTGAATCCTCTACACATTTGCCATCCATATTGAGCTTATACAGCCCTCGACATAGTGAACCAGATGCTACAATGATGTCACCACAAGAGAGATCATGAACAGTACATCTGTCATCCACAAATTTTACAACCAAACCTGTTTTGGCAAATGCGGAGACTGACAGCAGATTCTTTTTGATCCCTGGCACATACAATGCATCAAAAAGTGTAAAGGTGTTGCCATTTGCAACATTCAGCACAATCTGTCCAACTCCTTTAACGGGATAAGAGGAGTTATTGGCACAAGTGACAGTATTCCCTGTGGGAGCAGACTCAAGGAAAGTGAATAAACTGCGCTGCGAGGTGATATGCTTAGTGGCACCACTGTCAAAGTACCATACATCTGAATCTACTGCGGACATACATGTGTCATGCAAAGATGGGTCATAACTGCACTGCGCATTGAATGCCCATTCTGTATCTAGCACAACATTAGCAGATTCATTGTTAGAAGGAGAGGCATCTGCAACAGCCATACCAGCCTCTTTCTTCTTAGCCTCTTTCGCAGCCAGCTTAGGACACGCTTTGATGACATGATCATTTCCCTTACAGTACTTGCAAAATGTCTTCTGTTTGTCACCCTTCTTCTCATCTTTGTCTTCCTTCTTTGGTTGCGCAGCATTTGCAGATTTCTGCTTACTAGAAGAAAAGCCAGCTTTACCTTTCCCGCTTCTCTGACTAGCAACGAAAGCTTGATCTGCGACACGCATAATATTCCTGTTTTGCCTTGACTGGTCTTCTTGCAGCAAAACAGAAACTAACTCCTCAAATGATAAGGCATTGGGATTGCCTTTCATCATCAAGCGAAGAGTGGAAGCAAAACCCTGATAAGAATCTGGTAGACCATTCAAAACAGTCTGCACAAGTGAACTGTCTGACAGGATTTCATCTGCAGAAATGAGCTGCTCTTTGAAATCCTTGATCTTTGTCAAAAAGCTATCCATAGAATCACCTTCGTTCATATGCTCACTCTCCAACTGTTTTCGGAGATAAGCAACACGAGCCTCATTTCTTGCCTGATACAATGTGGCAAGTACATCCCAAGCATCCTTAGAAGTCCTGCAGGAGCGAATATGTGGGATAATGGTACGTTTGACAGACAGCGCAATCAAGGCATGAGCCTGCGCATCTCTACCATCCCAACGAATCTGCTCTGCTGAAAGTGGTGGTTCTCGAACAGCTGCTACAGCACTTGTGCCTGCACCATCATCAACAGTACCTGTTTCTGATGTGTTTGCAGCATTCCCAGCCACAATAGGACGTGCATCAATACCCTGCACAATGTTCCATAACCCCTTTGCTACCAATACATGTCGCATCATATATGCCCACAATGGATAGTTGGTGCCATCCAACTTATCCTCAGCAGCCAACATGCGGAATACATCATTGTTGTCAGCCATGGCCAATGACTGTACTACTAGATGTAAATGCTGTCTGTAAGAGGTAAACCTGTATAAAATCGACCTGTGCTATGTAGCACAGCCCAAAACAGACGAATGGGCACCTGTCCTGCAGATTTTAATCTTGACAGAAAATCTGCACAGTAGGATGATTTTGCCTGCGCAGTACTTGGAATGCAAAAACGGAGGGCGAAATGACCTCAGATCAAAATTCTGAAATGACCAAGCCCAACGGGCTTTCCCACGGCATATACTAACCTGCAGTCGCTCGTGAAACCTCGTCGCAATCGGAGGAGATGAAGCGGCAGGTGCCGGTGATGCTGCCCGGGAGGAGGAAGCCTGCTCTGATACCAATTGTTGGAATTAGGGTTGCAGGAATGCACACACAACTTCAAGAAGATGAGGAAGCTTGAGCACAACACAGTAGTGTATTATGAGTGCCAAAAATGAAAGATAACAAGCCCTAGAAGATAATGGGCGTATATACAATGCACGGGGGAAAAAACCTCCTAGTGAGGGAAAAAGTGCCCCGGCGGTCCTAAGTGTGTTCACACACATCACTACTATAATATGGTAACACTCCCTGAGTTTTGCATATAAAAATATGGAGGAGTCATTTCAAAGGCCAAGGAGACCAAGATCATTTGTGCATTCAATATTTGTCACTGATAACAGTCAATGCACAGAACCAATTGATTCAACTTCAAATTGCCAAGGGAACTTGGGTACTTATGCAACCCAGAAAGCAAAAGTATTCAAGCATGAAGAATATTTTCATGATAGCATGGAAGGGCATAATCAAAAACTTCAAGGTAGAGAGTGGCAAAATAACCATAAAATAGGTTCTTGTGCAACATGTCTACATACAAAAAGGAGCTTGTGCTTAGTAGAGATAATAATTCATCCTTACCCGCACACAAAATAAATTGTAACCCTCTTGTCCTTATATTAATGCATTATTCCTCACAGTATTAATATAGTATTGCTTATTTCTTATTTTATAGGTTCTCTGTTTGTAGATGTGTATAGAGTGGCAACCAATTGAGTGCATCATTGGGATCATGAATGGGGTACATGCACACATTGGGCAATTGCAATATGAAGGTAGGAGTGCAAGAAGCCTTACAAAGGCATGTCTTTTCTTTTACGATCACTTTTACTATCTCTTAAATAAGCACCACAGCATAGGACATTTGGAGAACTTGTCACTTCAAGCAGATTGGAACTACATAGATTGGCCCAGCCCTGATTCTTCAATTATGGAAGCTATTAAGAGTAAGCTATATAGAGATGTGCAATGATCACTTTGAGCAAGTATAGCAACACATGTAGTTAAAATTGTCATGTTCCAATAATTGTTTTTGTGGAGCTATTTAAAGACAGTCAAGTTAGAATTGCAAAGATTATGATCTCTTGCAAAAACTTAGGATTTGCATTCTTCGCTAAATTACTTAATGAGAGTTGGGACAGAAGGTTGCATGACAAGATTCATTGCCAGATTGTATTAGAGACAGTTAAGTACATAATAGCAACACATACATTTATAATGTCATTCTCGTAAAAGAGGTCTCGTTACATAAGGGAGAACTAGTTCTAATGGATCAAGAAGCTGCAAGTTTGGAGCATGAAACAATGGTAGATATTGAGGTTTATGATGAAGCCTTGACCCTTCTCACATAGTGGATTTCATAGATGAATGTGAACATCAGCTGCCATCACAATTTTTATTCTCATAATGGAGGAAAGGAACTGTTAAGAAGAGAGAGCACAATTTTATGTCAAGAACAACAGAACAAAGTGTCTCTCATATCTTAGTAGTTAACCACAATGGTTTTTTTTTGTATGAAAACCATAATGTACTCTCTCCTACTATTATCAATGAAAGAAAGTATTTAATGCTCACATCCTCTCAATTAAATTCATTTTCATACATACTGTGGCACAATATACATTAATTAAATTCAATTTCATTAATGGATTCTATTGTACATACTATGGCACAATATACGTTAATTAAATTCAATTTCATTACTGGATTCTTCTGTACATACTATGGCACAATGTAATGGATTCCTCCATACATAGTCTTGCACTGAGCCATCAAAATATTCCAAGCCTTGCAAATAGGGCTTCAGCCTTTCTTTCAAATAATTATCATCAGGATCTCCCTCATATGTTAAAGGTGAGATAGAGGTGAAGTTAGGATTATACATTGCTTTCGATGGTGTATCATCTATCAAAACAAGGTATTTGCTCAGTCTATAGGTAAGGATATATGATCGTAGGGGCTTGAGGTAAAGTTTAACATTTGGTTTATCTAGATGGCTCTCTATAGGATGCTCCAAACAATTTCGTTGATCATAAACAAAATAAAATTGACTTTGATCAACACATGACTCTGCACAAATAAATGCAACCACACGTCTAATGTTGTGAACAACCATGGAAGACCATATGGCAACTTTGAAAGTTTGTAACAAAAATGACACAAAATCTTTTAATCTTGGTCTCTCCCTAACATATGCAAAGCTAAAATGAGCAGTTGTGACTCTGCTAGGCTTGAACGTAGTTGACTGTCTTTTGAATAAAAGACCATTAAGGTCAAGGATGATCAATCTCTGAAAGTGGGAAAAATTTTTGGTTGGTGTTTCTAAAATCTTTACAATTCTTCAAAAGATCTAGAGATATTGAAACATTACAGATATTGATATATCACAAATGCTACAATTTGTTACTGTAGGCTTACATCTATTTTCTTAGGTTTAATTTAATCTGTAATGTTTTCTGCAGCTTTCTCCTACACCCTCTTCTGCTTGTCCTCCTCCATCTTCTCTAGCTTCTTCTCTTCATTTTCGTCATCTTTCTTTCCCTCATTCCCCTCCTCCATCTTCTCCAACTTCTCCTCTTGCTTTTCCTCATCCTTATTTCCCTCCTGCATCTCCTCTTCTTTCTCCTCCTGCTTCCCCTCTTCGAACTACTCCTCCATATTCTTATGCTTCTCCTCCTGCTTTTCCACATAATTATTTCCATCCTTCTTCTCCTCTTTCTCCTCTTGTTTCTCCTCTTCTAGCTTCTCATCCTCTTTCTCCTCTTTCTATCTCTTAATGATACGGGATCTATTTGGTTCCTGAACAGAGCCTCTACCTCATCTGGAAATGCTGGCTGGTTGTGTTAAATTTTCTCTTTTGCACATTTCAGGATCAACCTGATAGTGATGACCCTATAACGCTCCATAAATAAACTATCATAGTTCTACGCAGTAATGACCCTATAACACTCTATGATAGTGATGACCCTATAATGCTCCATAAATAAACTATCATAGTTCTACGCAGTAATGACCCTATAACACTCTATGATAGTGATGACCCTATAACGCTCTATAAATAAACTATCCTAGTTTTGTACAGTCAAGAAGACAATGTTTCAAATTTTTTTCGAACGTTGACTTAATCAATAATTTTTATTTGCTGGAGATTTTCTTACCTTCTGCAACCTAGGGTTTAGGTTGTACAAGCTCTCAAGAATGTATTCAGCATGAAAAAGAGTCCTCCACCACAGAAGTAACTGTCTTTCTACCATGGTACTGAGATATTCTTGATTTCTAAGTCAAATAAATCTTTGATAGTGTAGACTATTCCCAGTGCTACAAGCAATCTCTAAATGCACCTAAAACAAATAAACATTCATGAATGAGAAGGAGGCCTTTATTATAAACCAAAGTTCTTCAATACCAATACCTACATTCTTATCTCTTCATGTGTTCCTCGTATTGAATTAATGGTCCATACCATTCTCTTGTCCAATTCAAAGCACACCAAGCTCCAATGGAGGCTGGAGACACAAACCCACCAAATAGATATATATTAAAAAAGCATGCCATTTGGCATGATAAAGGATTATTCTACAAGTTGGAATCACATATTCGTGTCAAATGGCTATCAATTATCTACTCACACAATACGCATTTTATAAATGTGTTTCTAGCTTCAGCTATAATTCTTACACTTTTATGGATGATTCTATGCTGGAATAACACAAAGAAACCTCTACTCAAATACAAAATGATTAAATACCTAAAAATATAAACAAACAATTTGAGAATAAAAACAAACTAAAATGTAATTTTTTTGAATATAATAATATATTATATATATATATATATATATATATTCCTATTTGAAAGGAAAACTATCAAATCATGTCTTATTCTCTGGAGGGAAATCCAAGAATTTGTGATGATTGATGAAAGAGGGCATGCATTGCACACTGAAAATTTCAGCCACATGCATCCCAGCCCATCTATAAAGCAGAATGGGGCAAATGTTTGACCATTAGTGGAGGGTAGCATTAGCACAAGCACAATGGCACCTAAGATGAAACCCCGCCCTCCTCTATTACAATTTCACATTAGCTCACTCCTTAGGCTGTACAAATAAATTTTCAAAGTGGCTTTGATTCAGTTCACCACCCACACGAACTATACCTAAATCCCTTGAATGGCTTTCAAACACAATGACACAAATAGTTCAGGTAAATTTTATTCCCTTTGGATTTCCTATCCTATTATATTGGCTAATAACTTTGTAAATGTATGAATGCAGCTAAGGGAGGATATTAAAGCAAAGAAAAAGAATTTAAATGAGAGGGCGGTATGTCTCAAGAAGCGAAAATCTATATGTGACGTATTTGGTTATAATGAGAAAGAAGACCATAATATTTATAAGGTTTGGAAAATGGAAATGGACAAGGAGCTTAATAAAGTGACTTAGATAGATTCACTACTAGTTGAGTGCCTAGAGGAAGCAGGACCGTACTACGATGATACCTCTAAAGAGGAAGAGGGAAGCAGGACAGTACTACGATGATACCTCTAAAGAGGAAGAGGGAAAGGTAGATGAAGATGAAGAGTACTCAATCTATCTCCATGTAAGTAGTTTAAGTCTTTTAGAGTCTTGTATCCTATGAGTCTTTTAGAGTCTTGTATCCTATGAGTAATTTGCTAGCTAGAAGTACTTTGCTTGTACAAATTTTAAAAGATGCACAAAGAGAGAGACAGACACAGAGAGAGAGAGAGAGAGAGAGAGAGAGAGAGAGAGAGAGAGAGAGAGAGAGAGAATAACATCTCTTACAAGTTGTTGATCGCTAACTTTTTGAGAAAAAAAAATAATTGTAAAAAACAAAACTGAGAAAGTAATCACATACTTTGATTGATATGGTAAAAGTACTATGTTTACTTGTAGGAAGTCACAAAATGTGAACCATCTCCTTATTTACTCTTGTGGAGTACCTTTCTTTCTAAGTAGTGAGGAGAGCAGTAAACCATCTCCTTATTTACTCTTGTGGAGTACCTTTCTTTCTAAGTAGTGAGGAGAGCAGTGAATTCACAATAAAAATTTCATGTTGTGAGCCTTATGACATTGAGTTTTGATTAAACTACAGACATGGACAAGAAGGTTGTCAACATGTACAAAGAAAGAATTCTACATATCTATAGTAAAAATCCAACAGTTACATACTTTAGCCCAACATATATAATCAAATCCGTTATTAGAGAATATCTCTTTTTTTTTTATATTCAGGTCAATTATATCCAACGAGAGTTGCCTTTCTCCATTAGCTAAATCTACAAATACATAGACAGGTCTCTTAATATCCTGCAACTCTCTTAAATTTTCTAAGCTCCAGTACTATTGTCTTTCTTTTGTACTCTTAATTCAGTGCATTTTGTTCCAATGAGGTTTATCCTCATATTTGCATGCCCTGTGCCTTCGAAGGTCTTCTTGTAAACGAGCATCTTGCTCAGATTTTACTCTAGTATTCACTTGATGTGTTACCTATCTTATATCTGCAAATATTCCATTGGCTTCCTAGCAGGAGGTATCAATAAAATATCCCTCATTTGGGATCAATAAAATCCATAGAATGCAAGAGCTTGCCAATAATAATCGAACCATCCTCTACCTACAGATGTGGGGAATATGGTCACTACCAAAGCTGCTACCCCCTTCTTGAAGGTGATTTTCCCTACTACAAGCATTGCCCTAACTCAAAAGATCAGTATACCCAGGATTTCCCCCACCAACGGGCATCCACTTCCTCCGACTTCACATTTCCACTTCCAACTGCACACCTCATCTTTGTCATACATTCCCCATCCACTTTCTCACCTTCCTCTCCCACCCTTAGTGTGTCCATCACACCAACAAAAATTCATGAGGATCCACCATCCGCCCGTCATGGTCACTAGATCACAAAGGAAGGCTATGCCTACTACAAATCAACAAGAGGAGGAGCATGCTGATAACACTCTCCCACTTCCCCAAATAGTCATCAATCAATCCTTCTTTACAAGCATTCAAGGACCTTCACAACCAAACAAACAACCTACCCCTCTCTTTTGCTTTCCAGAGCACCGCTTCTGCCTTTCTCCGTAGAGGATCTCCTCAAGAAAAACACAATGTCACTAAACCTCTTTGATCTTATTTGGATTAGCCCCAGTGTCCTGCCGCTAAGGTTTCAGTGCCCTACTAGAGTAGCTCCATGATATGCAACCACTTCTAGTGGTGGTGGACGGTATGGTGGGTTCCACTTCCTTTAGGCTTCGCTGGTTACACAAGTATCAGCCAAGCCAATCCCTCCCTTACTAACTACCAGAGCCCCCACCTTTTTGTGGAAATTCATGGTACTCAACTTTATGGGGCAATAGCTGACAGCAGCTCTGGGGTGAACCTTATGCCTAAATTCACACTCCATGCCTTAGGTCTCAAGGAGCTAACTTCTGTGTTTGGATGGCTACCGGATGGCTACCTAATGGGAGGTGACCCCCATTAGCCTGGTAGAAGGTGTCATTGTCATTTTATCCAAGGGATTCCGTTCTGTCTAGACTTTGTGGTGATTTGACTTCCTGAAGTTAGAGGTGCTTATTCCTTACTCATTGGTTGTCCTTGGCTTTAGAGTAAGGGTGTTCTCCACAATTGGGGTTCTGACCAATTATGGATTCCTCATCAGCAGGGGCCACAGGAGCTAAAACTAGAAGAAGGCTTGGATCAAGGCATCCGAGTAGCTCCCACAGCTTTTTCAATTCCTTCTCCTCTGACATCCTGGCTCAACCATGATGAAGGAATTATTCCCCATAACAATGAATCAGAACTTCTCAACTGGCTTAGACAGCCCAAAAGGCTTGATATCATAGATGGTGGAAATCACAGAGGTACCAACCAAATCCAGAACTATGAAGCCGTAGGCCACGGAGAACTAGTCTCAAGGGTTTCCAGAGAGGGCACAAAATGGTCAAATCTCTCTCCCACAAGGCTAACAAGCCCCCAAACACCAATCCAACTACTACCCCTACTGGCTCCAGAGTAGCAAGTAGGGAGACCCACCAAAGGTGTCTAAGGGCACTCCACCTTTTTCCATGGGGGAGTGTTCTAAGTCTTGGATGGAAGACCATTACGGCACATTCCCAATCTACCACCAACCGGCCCACAACCTCACTCTTCTCTCCCAACAAGTAGCTAAATCACGAACCACTTAACCTTTCGTCTTGCCAGGACCATGTTCAAGAATTTAATCTTGGCATGTTTGACGAGCCCCACACAATCCCATTAGCCTCTTGGTTGTGGGACCGCCATGACCTCCTTGAGCAACCTGTCGCATTCTTTTAGTCATACAAGGATGCCTTTGTCTGGACATACAAGGACTTAGAAGGTGTTGTAATGGACATTGGTGTCCACACCATACCCCTCCAAAAGAGGGCACCCCCGACCTATTTGAGGACGGGCTTATAAGCTCAACCCCAAGTATGCAGAAGCTGTCAAGGTGGAGCTAGAAAACATGGAGGAAGCCCAAATCATCGCCCTAGTGGAACACTCTACACATGGCCTTCCCCCATGGTCATCCCACCCAAGAAGAAGACTAACAAGATCCGCGTCTGTGTGGGTTTCAGGTCTCTCGACAAAGCAACCATCAAGGATGGATTCCCCCTTCCCTTCATGGATCGGGTTTTAGAGGATGTAGCGAGGAATGCCTTGTAAAGTTTCATGGATGGGTTCAACGCGGATATAATCATGTTGCTATCCACTCAGTTGACCATGCCAAAACAGCTTTCGTCACCCCAATGATGGACCTATGTCTACAATCAGATGTCTTTTGGGCTATGTAACGCTGCTGCCACCTTCCAATGGCTTATCACCAACATCTTTAGTTTCCACCATACTTTTGCTGGTTAACACATTCTTATGACAACTATGTCCGCACACTTATGTAATGGGTGCCCATGCTATATTGTAAATCCCGTCATTTGATGAGGGAAACACCCTAAATACGCTCCCAAGTATTGAGCTTCAAAAAGGACATACAAGAGGATCTTGGTCAGTTGGCCATACCATAGAGAAAAGCCTTGTAACTATGTTTTGGGTGCTTACTCCCGGGTGGGGACTAGTGGGAAAAGGCTTGGAACTATAAAAGTCAATTTCTCTTGTTTTTAACTCATTCTCCCATTTGTGCAATATAAGTGGAGTGTTCTCTCTCTCCCTCTCTCTTGCAACTCTAATCTAGCATGTGTGGTGTGATTTTGGTTAGGGTTTGGGAGTGCTAATCACTTGTTCCCTCTTGCTTCCTCTCTCTCTCTCTCTCTCTCTCTCTCTCTCTCTCTCTCTCTCTCTCTCTCTCTCGTGATTATGCTAACCAGCGCAATCTTCTTCCACAGAGATCCCCCACGATCTTCATGAGAGATCTTTCATCACCTGTTGGATTAGAGCAACTGCCTTGGTGTGACGATACGACAAGTGCGGGTGACGATGGTTGACGAGTGGCCATGGTGGAGCACTTGAGCCATGCTCAAGCTCGACAGATAGGAAACTTCCCATGACACATTTAGGGTAGGGTTTCCTTAACAACTTTTACAGATGATTTTTCTAATTTCATAGCAGGCACCCATTTTGTGTCCAAGCTAGAGGCCTTTTCCGAACACCTTTCTCAATTAGCTCAGTTTTTCACCAAAATTAATGGCGATCCGCTAGGATCTGCCTCAACCCTTTCAAGTGTCATTTCTTAGTGTTCTAGGACACCCTCCTTGGACACATTATCTCTTCCAAGGGCTTGACTCCCAATCCAGATAAAATCATTTCCATCCTCTACCTTCCTCCTCCAATTAGCTCCAAAGGCACCCAAGTCTTCGTCTTGCAGACACATAGGCTATCATCATCATTTCATTAACATGTATGCCAATGTGGCCCTTCCACCCACTGATTATCTTAGTAAAACCATCAACCATCTTCTAATGGTTTGACTACCTTCTCCTACCTCAAAAATCACCTCACAAAAGCCCCCATTTTAATCTCCCCTGATTGGACAATCATCTTCCTTGTCTATACTGAAGTAAGCCTCACTATAGTAGGCACGGTTATGACTTAGCCCAATGAGAAATATAAGATGGATAGACCAATCTATTATGCCAGGCTCCTCCTTACACCCGCTAAACAAAATTACACCACCACTGAGCTGGAAGGTTTGGCTATCATGTATGCCTGCCAAAAGTTTCAACACTATCTCTTGGGCTCCCACTATGCTCATCATCTTAGACCACCATGCTCTCAAGTATCTACTCAATAAACCTTAGGTGGTTGGTCGTGTCTACTAGTGGTGGTTGCTTCTTTTCCAAGATTTTGATTTTGAGATCCTAATCCGACCAGGCAAACAGCACATCATGGCAAACCACCTTTCTCGCATCAACACTAGGGAGCCTGCAATAAGTATTGATGATGACTTTCTTATTAGTGTCCTATTCAAAGTTGATGCTACCCCAAACTTGTTTAGGGATATCCTTGTTTTGGTCTCTATAGGACAGCTTCTGATCAGCACTAAGACAAAGGACAAACGTTGGCTTCTCATGAAGAGCCGACCCTTTCAACTCATCGCTAGTAGCCAAATCCACAAGGCGGATCATGATGGTGTTTTATGCAGGTGTGTGAGTCCTCACACGAGGCGCCTCACCTGGTGGAAGATGTGCACTCAAGCCCTAGTGGTGGACACTATCTTGGCCACCATCTTGGGTGCGCTCCTATTCCTCATTCTCACCAGATTCTTCTTCATGGCATTGTACAACTCCGCACCTTGGATGGCTTGCTTCTTCCCCCTAGTTAATGGCTCCAGGATCAAAACTTACCACCTAGTAGATCCCCTTCTCCATAGCTCAACCGGAAAGGAAAAAAATAGGGTCTTTTGGTTCCGTTTCACCTGACATAGTCTTCCTCCCATCTCATCCACGGCTTCCCCTTGATTTCTTTCCGTCTATTGGACACAACTTTCCTTCCATCCAACCTTCTGAAAAGCACCTTCTGACCACCCCTCTTCCATCCGACAGCCCCTTCTATTAGTCGGCCTTCCCTCGGACCACTCCATCACACCCTTTTCATCATCCGCCCTTTCACACAGCCTGAATCGCTTATGTACCTATCTTTAGCCTATGTACACACACCCCTCATCGTCACCCTTTGTTCCTCCTTGCCACCTCCCATTGTTCCGTGCTCAACAATTCCATCTTTCTTTTTGTGTGCCATTAACCCTCAGCCTTGCAGTGTTAGCCTCCTAGTTCAGATGTTGAGCTCCCACATATCCATCAATCTGGCCCCTTGTCTTCCTGCTAAGTTATGGTTCACAACTGGGTCGGACATTTGTCTAATCATGTCTTGCAAAATAGCACATCACACTTGTTGGCTGATCAAATCCAGCTTCTTTGTGTTAAAAGATGCAAGTTCACATCATCTAAGGTTTGTAAAACCTTGAAAATGTGCCGCGTGTTTGGTAAACTATTTGGGGAAAGAATTACATGTCGCCATCTTCTCAAGAGATAATTATGCATTAGGAGACCTAACCACTGTGATTTAGCTACATAATCTTGGTCACATCTACATAATTACATTGGCAAAGATAAAGCACGATGCGGTGATGAGTTGCTCATCTTGGATCATTATAAAATCCAGTTTTGTACTCAACTGGGCTTGATAGTGAACAAGAAACAAGAAGTGTACAAGAAGCCTAAAACTCACATCACTGTACTGATTATAATATCTGAGCTGATTGAGCTCCTAAGCATTAGGATAGAGTTTTAGGGTTTATCCCTTCCAAATTAGAGTTAGAATGTATCATTATCATATCTCATCTGATTCAGTAATATAACAGTGTTGATTCGGTTTTAACTTGTTCATTCAATTATTCGTGCTAGTCATTGTGTCACATTTCCTCCTATCCTCTATTTTCACATGGTTTCTATCAAAGCCTCATTTACTCCATTGCATAGAGTAGTCTGATTAGGCTCCACCTAGCCTTTGAGATTAAGAATACCAATATTTGCATCAACTTAAGTCACACATTGTCTCAGATATGTACCATATTGCTCCACATCAGCATTGCACTACTGCTAAGTGAGTCTTCTACATTATGGAATTTTGCATTGTGCACATGGGTTAAATATTCAACATCAGCCACATTTGTATGTAGACTCAGATCTACAGAATTTGCATCAGCTTCTGATCTGTTGATGTCACGTTATCTTTCAACATGTGCTGAACCCATGTCATTTTCTGATTTGCTGATGTCACATCATCTTTTGACATGTTGAAGCCATGTCATCTTTTGATTTGTTGATGCCATATCATCTTTTGACATTCTAAATCCATGTCATCATTCGATGACCTATTGATGCCACATCATCTTTCGAATATATGAGTCAGCTGTCTGAAACCGTTGACTAAATTTGCTATCTGAAAGAGCTATTGAAGCTTGCTATCTAAAATAGCTATCGGAGCTAGCTATTAGTTATCAGAGAGGTAGCTACTAAATCAGCTATAATAGCTTCCTAAATCTCGGCTGACGGAATTATCCTTCTACATTAACTATTAGAGTCAACCATTTGAGTTGACTTCTATATACAGACAAGCCGTTGACCTACTATACTGACACAGCCATCAACCTACCAACTAATATTAGTAACTTGCTACTCTATTGATAATCACACTGCCTATTGCCACACAACCTTCCGCATTCTAGAGTTAGCATTCAACATTTTTCTAGGTTTACTAATTTGACTGGGTTTACTTGTTTGGCCAAGTTTAATCTTTGTTGGCCAGGTTTACTCTTTGTTGTTGGCCATGTTTACTCTTTGTTGTCCAGGTTTACTAAGTCAAAATCACCTTTTGGACTGTTGAATTCAACTCCAATTATTGGAACCCAAAGGCGAAATCAACAATTTGTTCTACTGACTCGATGGCACCCAACCTGAGTAGTAGCATACATTTGGAGAGAGCTGAAAAACTCAATAGTACAAACCATGGAACCTAGAAGTTGAAGATGAAGTCACTCTATTATTCTTACAAGACTCTTGGGAGATGGATTCTATGGAGAGAAGGCCATGTTTATTGTCCACATGATAGAATTGAGTGTGAAGGATGACATCCTCATCCATTTGAGGGAAGTTTTGACTCTCCCAAAGAAGCTTGGGACAACTTGAAGAAGGTCTATGAGTCTAAAATCACTTCGAGGTAAATTGCCTTGAGAGATAAACTCACAAATGAGACAAGGAAGCCCAATGACACTGCTACATACTTCATCAAAACAAGCAGGTGAAAGATCTATATATTAGTAAACTACTAGATGTTGGAGACAAGATGTCCAACAACAAGCTTGCTACAATCATCATCCATGGGCTGAAGGAAGGCTATGAAGGTCTTATTCAAGGCCTCATCATTCTGAGAGAAAAACCCTAACTAGACAAAATGGAGCAAATCCTTTAGGGACGAGGATCAAAGAAAAGCAACCATGAAGGACATCCATGGTAGTAGTAGCACTTTAGCAAGCAACAATGACAATGCTCTCTTCACACACAGAGGCAAAGGAAGATTAAATAATCAAAGAGAAAGAGAAAGACATAATAACTATCAAGCCAACAACAACAACAATGATCAAGGTACTCATAAAGGTACTTATTCTTCTAATGGTAGAGGTGGCTATTTCTCCAGAGGTAGAACTTCCCATAACTCTATTCAATGTTATTATTGTCAAAAATATGGACATTTTGAGAAAGATTGCAAGAAAAATCAAGCTAATCTGAAGGGGAAATTAGTTAGCTATGCTGGAGATGGAAGCTCTCAAAGCTTCACAAATGCCAACACTTTTCTCTCTATTGAAGAGATCAAAGAGTCCAATCATATAGACCATGGCAGCAAAAGCAAGAACCATGATGGATTGATGGTGGGCCAATTTCCCACATGACTTCTCATATTGAATATTTTTCTAAGTTGGATTCTACTCCTGATGATTTGATTTATATTGCAAACAAAACTCCTAATTCTATCAAAGGTAAAGGAGAAGTTTCCCTTAAGTTGAACATAGGGGAAAGGAAGTATGTCCTCTTGGTTCCTTCACTCACCAGGAATCTTCTCTCAGTTGGAGCCATAGTGGATAAGGGCTTCAAAGTAGAATTTCAAGGTCAGAACTGCCTAATTAGAGATCCTCAACATAGCTACAAAGTCATCTTGGAAAAGGTTAGAAGTATGGAAAACTCTTCAAGTTGAGTGGATCATTAGCAAAAATGTCAGCAATGCAAGCTGATAGGTCAACCTCCTTACCTCCTTCAAAATTATGGCATAAAAGGTATGGTCACTTGAATTTCAATAGCATGTGTCTACTGAAATAAAAAGGTATGGTTTTGGGCATACCATCCCTGCAAAAAGTTGATAAAGTATGTGAAGCCTGCTACATTGGGAAAGCAATCTAGAGCACCATCTTCTAGAAGGGAAAGTGACATTGGCAATTTAAATGGATGCTTAATTAAATCGTAGCTCAAAGAATTGCTAGAAATCTCAAAGGTATGTAACTACATGATTAAGATATAATAGACATATATGCATGTTGGGATATCTGAATTAATCAAATCAAAGGGCTAAAGCTTAGATAAAGGTACGTATATTTACTACAAATCTGAATAAAAATAAAGGGTATGTGCTAAATTTTTGGGGGGTAAGGCTACATAAATTATCTAAGAGGGGCCAATGGTGATTGCAACTTGGTGGAATTTAAGAGGTGTATGAAGGCTCAATGCTAGTGTGAAATTTGCAGGCTGCAAAGGGCGTTTTCCCTTCTCAAGCCTTCTATTTCCAAAAATTGTGCATCAAAATATGGCCACCATTTATTAAGATGGAGTGCAAGGGGAAACAAAGCGCAGGAGTGAGATCAAGAGTGAGGAGGGTATAGGGTTGGGAGTGTAGGGTTGAGGGAAAGGTGGGAGGGTTAGGGATCGAGGTGATAGGGGAGAGAGGGCAAGGGGAGACAGAGAGAGGGGGAGGGGGAGGGGGAGCAAGGAGAGAGGCAAGAGGAGAGAGAAGGGCATAGATTGACATTTTGTGGGAGAGGGGTAAAAGAAATAAGGGGGTAGCTCCTTAGGGTGAGGAATGGGCATCAATAAATTAAAGCCCAAGAGAGACGGGGTAGCTAGCCTTAGGGTATGGCTTTAGTTCATTAATGCCAAGTCAGTGGCATTAATAGATTAAAGCCCTGGTGATGTGGTGCACTAATAAACCAAAGCCTAAGCAATCAAGAGCAATGAGGGTTATGGGATGCAAAAGTTGAAGAATATACTCAGTGTGGTCATCATTTTAAGCTATTCTAAGAAATGCATCAACATAGACTTTTTATAATGGGTCATGAGGTTTGGGTTTAAAAGTTTGAGTTGGACAATGTTTAATGTTTATGGCTTTAATTGTTTTTCCCAAAATATAAATTAGAGTTGAATCTAAGTAAGTTTTAGTATGTACGTATGTATATATGGACATATATTTATATAATTATATAATTATATATGTATATATAATATTATAATTATAACTTTCTATATAAAAGCCTATCAATGTAAGGCCTACTCTATGGTATCCATTCCTCTTCCATCCGAAGGACGGGTTGGGTGACTAGTGGGGTCCTATATGTCGATGAGCGAGCATTGAACTATTTTGAATCGATGCAGCGTAAGGGCTTATTTCCAGATGCAGTGAGCTTCATTTCCATCTTGAAAGCGTGTGTTAGCATAAAAGCAACTGAGAAGGGGGGGAAATTTCATGATAAGATTGCTGAATATGGATTAATGGGTGGGAAATAATATTATGTTTGGCAATGCTCTGGTGGATATGTATGCCAAGTGCAGTTCTCTTATGCAAAAGCACAGTAAGTGCTTGAAGAGCTTCATGTCGGCCTGTCATCTCTTGGAATACACTAATTGCATGGGTATGTGGAACATGGCAAAAGTCAGCAAACATTGGACAGTTTTGAACGGATCAGCATGAGGGCCTCTATATTCAGATGCAATGATCCTTGCTTACACCTTGAAATCATGTGGCAATATAGGAGCAACTAACAAGGGTGACAAAATTCATGATGAGACAAGTTACTAACAAGGGGCAAAAAATTCATGATGAGATTGCCAAATAGGGCTTATTGGAAAATGAGAGTGGAGACGCACATAGGCACTAGACTTCATGATCAAAGGGGGGTTCCTTGAAAACAACATTTTCATAGTAGTGAGTATGTATGCCAAATGCAGTGCACTTGTCAAAGTATGTGAAGTGTTTGATCAACGTCTTGTGCGAAACTTTGTCTCTTGGTCAGCACTAATTATGAGATATGTCACAAAAGGGGTAGGGTCAAAGCGAGGTCAAGGTTGGGCTTGCTAGAGAAGGAGAGGTTGTACCTATGAAGCTGGTTCCAACTATGAGGTTGGGGGACTAGTGGGGTCCTATACGTATGGGTTTTCTATTTGGTTTCAACTCCAATCGTTGTTGGTGTGAGTGGATGTAGCGTGTGGACACTGGATGGGCATTCGCATGTTGGAATCGAATATGAAGTGGATGGGCATGGCGCACTAAGGCTAAGCATGTTGGAATCGAATATGAAGTGGATGTCAGTGGATGGGCATGGATGAGCATCTTGTCATTTTTTCCAATGCCCACGCCGCCTGCACGCCGCACAGCAGCTATAAAATCTCATGGAATTCACACTAGACTTCCATAGAAAAAAAAGAAGCTGCATCAATGGCGCAGGCTGTAGCTGTGAGTGCGAAGGTAGTGGCGAGTGACTTTCGCACGGCGGTGGAGGGCAAGCTCTCGCCCGATCAGATCGAGGCCGCCGCTATCGCCGTCGAGAAAGCTGTCGAAGCTGCGTATAATGGAGGTGGTCAGTCAATCCACACCTACAGCGTCTCCGGCCAGGTGAAGGAGATTCTGCCGATGGCCATCATCACCGCTCAAACTCAAATCCTTAATCGGGGTGGTGGTTACAAGTTCGACGGCGAGGCCTCCGGTAACTTGCCCGTCGGCATTTGCAACACCTTCGATGGGGTGCTCGCATGCGGCGATCATCTCACGACGACCCGTAACTTCACCGTGTGGGGTTCCGGCGGACTACTATGGCTTAACTTCCGGGACGCGAATCAATGCTCTGTGGGCCTCATCAAAGCCAACTCACGCGTCTGCGGGGTGGGTTCCGGGTTAGGCACCTGGTCCGCAATCTGCAACTGATCCACTGATCCTGTCCCCACCAGTGGCTACCTCTAGCCTAATCTATAATAATGACACTGGTAGCCCATCTGGGAGGTGTAAGGGCTTGTAGTAGTAAGTAATCGATGGACTTTGAATCAATCTCTCACTCTTCGTCTTTAATACGTTTTTTTTAAAACCAATAATATTTATTTATTTATTTTTTTTAGTTAGAACAGCTGAATATATTATAAAAAGGAAAGGTTACAGATTCCCATGAGGAAGGTCCATGGGTAGACGCCTCGGACTGTTAGACCTTACAGGTGAAGGGAAGAACTTCATAACTGCTTGCAGCTGGAAACGGAGCTGAGCAAGTAAAACATAACTTGAACCAGTGTTTGATGAACCGGTAAAAGAAGCTTGACAATATGAAAAACCTGAAAACTGAGATAGACTGACTTTTATTCACTGAGGGGAGCTGAAACTACTTAATGAACAGCAAACTGAGCACTGAAGGGAATAAGACACTCCTCATAGACTTTCCGACGCCTGGATGTAGGAGTCGGAATGTTGCAGCCTTCTTTGGCATTCATGAGCCAGCCCTTGAAGCATGATTTCCTTTCTTTTGCAATGCGAGGAAGCGTGAAATTGTCTCCATTTCCTCCATGGTAGGTCCTGCCACCGATCGACCTCCATAGGAGACCCTCTAGGTTGCAGCTGCTGTACAAGCTTGAGAGTGCTGTCAAGAAAAAGAAAAAAGTGTTGATTAGTTTTAGTAGCAAAAAGAGCTTCATTACGTTGGTTCCAAACATGCCATAAGAAAATAAATCTGACGGAATGCCAAGTAAAGGGGTCAAGAGAGTGACATTCTCCGAGGAGGACTTCTTTCCAACTGAGAGGGGTGTTCCTGATTTTCATAAAAGCTTTGTTAAGAACACTTAAGAATTGACTCGTGTCGGAGCAGGAAAAGAACAGATGGGGGACAGTTTCCAACTTGGTTTTGCAGCGGGGACAGAGACCATTTCCATGTCCGATTTTCATAGCCTTGTCAAGGGTCCAGGTCGCTTTATGAATGACCAGCCAGGCCAAGAGGGCATGTTTCCTTTCTTGAGCGAAGGCCCAGATAAGCTTGAAGCGGAAGGTCCATTGATGTTTATTCCAACCCAATGACCATCTATTGTTAAGTTTGAGAACAAGTTTGCCTGTATGACCATTAGGCAACTTGCCGAGGTTTCTGGACCACCCCCACAAGATGGCTTTAGAAAAGTTTTTGCAGTCACAAATAGGCCCCGGGGGAATGAAAACACTGAGAGAATTACACCTCTGCATGACCAGCTCAATGCCACCCCGGGGAAGGCTGAATTTGTTATTGATTTGATCCCTTGTTAACATTCCGGAAGCATCACATAAGTCGCCCCACACCTTAATCCCAGCTTTGAAACAAGAGAGGCTGATCTGGACCAGATCATCGGAGATCGGAGCTATAAGATGGCCAAACCAAACCGAGTCGGCCGCATAGGCATACCTCCCTCTCTTAGAGTAAGTTTGGAAACAAAAGATTTTTTTATATTTCATCCAAGACTCCCACATCCTGCAGCAAAGTTTGCTACCTATAGGGGAGAGATCGGCCTTCGAAAACAGAACTTCATTAATCGAGAACCCCTTCCATGATCTCTTGCCTTTGAGCCAAAATCTTCCAACATCTCTTTTGATCAAGTCAGCCCACACATCATTGGAAAATATGGCCCTTTGCACCCACTTAGCCGCGAGCTTTTCAGCCAGCAACCCAACGTCAATAATGCCAAGACCCCCTTGCTCTTTAACTAAGCAACAAACCTTGAAAGCAACTTTGCTGATCCTCCTTCTGTCAAGGGAACCTCCCCACAGATAATTACCCAAGATGGAGTTTAGGGATTGCATTTGGGTCTCTGAAGGCTTCCAGCAGGCCAGGAAGTAGACGACGGAGGGGATGATGAAGTGATTGAGGACAAAGGCTCTGGAGGCAACCCCTGTGTTAATGTGGCTCCATTTCTTGACCTGCAGCTTAAGTTTATTGAATCAATCTCTCACTCTTCGTCTTTAATACGTTTTTTTTAAAACCAATAATATTTATTTATATTAACACGTTTTTTAACCAATAATATGTATTTATATTAATTGTGCCAAAGCTGTCATACAACCTGACCCAGAATACCCCTATCTACTCTTTTTTCACCTCATTCAAGATTTTACATAAAAACTCCCATCTTTCATCTTCACACAAGAAGCAAGATTGTTCCCAAGAGATCTGATACCCCAGCACTAGGCAAGCCTCCGTCATGACATCTGTAGTGTAACCACAGGGGGACTGTTTTTCCAGCATTCCCCCTCGCTTTGACTATGGGTCTAGTGCCAAACTGAGTTCTCAATAAAGGCAACAAATGTGTGATTAGTTTGTTTTTCCATGCGATATCACCTCTGAGTTTTAGGACCAAATTTAGGAGACCTTATCTTCTCAACCCAACATCTCACCTGCAACCAACAATCCATCATTAAGGGAAGAACCCTAATCTCGGTCTCACTCTAACATATGAAAAGCCAGAACGAGCGGTTGTGACTCTGCTAGGCTTGAACGTACTCAGACTGTCTTTTGACTAAAAGACCACTAAGGTCAAGAATGATCAATCTCCGAAAGTGGAAAAAAAATTCAATTAGTGTTTCTAAGATCTCTACAACTCTTCAAAAGATTTAGAGATATTGAAAACATTATAGATATTGATATATCACAAATGCTACAATTTGTTACTATAGGCTTACATCTATTTTCTTAGGTTTAATTTGATGTGTAATGTTTTTTGCAACTTTCTCCTACACCCTCTCCTGCTTGTCCTCCTCTTGCTTGTCTTCTCCAGCTTCTCATCTTTCTTTCCCTCATTCCCCTGAGTCCTCCAGCTTCTCCAGCTTCTCCTCTTGCTTTTCCTCATCCTTCTTTCCCTCCTACATCTCCTCTTCTTTCTCCTCCTGCTTCTCCTCTTCCTTCTCCTCCTCCATCTTCTCATGCTTCTCCTCCTGCTTTTTCACATAATTATCTCTATCCTTCTTCTCCTCTTTCTTCTCTTGTTTCTCCTCCTCCTGCTTATCCTCTTTTTTCTCCTCTTCTGACTTCTCCTCCTCGTTATTCAAAAGCTTCTCCTCCTTGTGATTTTCCTCCTCTTTCTCCTCTTTCTCTCCTAACGATCCGAGAGTTGTTTGGTTCCTAAGCAGAGCCTCTACCTCATCTGGAAATGCTAGCTGGTTGTGTTCAATTTTCTCTTTTGCACATTTCAGGATCACCTTGATAGTGATGACCCTATAAGGCTCTATAAATAAACTACCATAGTTCTGCACAATGATGACCCTATAACACTCTATGATAGTGATGATCCTATAACTCTCTATAAATAAACTATCATAGTTTTGCACAGTCAAGAAGACAGTGTTTCAGAATTTTTTCGAACATTGACTTAATATTAATTTTTATTTGCTGGTGATTTTCTTATCTTCTGCAACCTAGGGTTCAAGTTATACAAGCTATCAAGAATGTATTCAACGTGAAAAAGAGTCCTCCACCTACCACAGGAGTAACTATCTTTCTGCTATGGTACTGAGATATTCTTGATTTCTGAGTCAAATAAATCTTCGATAGGGCAGATTGTTCCTAGGGCTACAAGCAATCTCTTAATGCACCTAGAACAAATAAACATTCATGAATGAGAGAGAGGCCTTTATTATAAACCAGAGTGCTTCAATACCAATACCTACATTCTTATCTCTGCATGCGTGCCTGTTATTGAATTAATGGTCCATACCATTCTCTTGTCCAATTCAAAGCACACTAGGCTCCAATGGAGGCTAGAGGCACAAACCCACCAAATAGATATCAAAAAAGCATGCCATTTGGCGCGATAAAGGATGATTCTACAAGTTGGAATCACATATTCGTGTCAAATGGCAATCAACTACCTACTCACACAATACACATTTTATAAATGTGTTTCTAACTTCAGTAGCTAAGAGAGGATATTAAAGCAAAGAAAAAGACTTTAAATGAGAGGGCGTTATGTCTCAAGAAGGGAAAATCTGTCTGTGATGTATTTGGTTATAATGAGAAAGAATACCATAATCTTTATAAGATTTGGAAAATGGAAATGGACGAGGAGCTTAATAAACCGACTCAGAAAGATTCACTGCTAGAGCTGAGTGCCTAGAGGAAGCAGGACATCACTACGATGATATCTGTGAAGAGGAAGAGGGAAAGGTAGATGAAGATGAAGATGAAGATGAATTAGAGTACTAAATCTATCTCCATGTACTTCTTGGTTTTTCTTCATTTCAATTCTTGTTAAGTAGTTTAAGTTTTTTAGAGTCTTGTATCGTGTGAGTAATTTGCTACCTAGAAGTAATTTGCTTGTACAAATTTTAAAAGATGCAGAGAGAGAGAGAGAGAGAGAGAGAGAGAGAGAGAGAGAGAGAGAGAGAGAGAGAGAGAGGTGGATGAGGGACCAAGGAAAAGGGACCAAGGAAGTGGCCTCTGATGAGTGAATAGGTCACCTGCGAAGGATCCTAGAGGGTGCTGACCATACGGTGCTCGGGCTCTGGGTCACTGAAGATACCAACACGTGCGTCGGGGAAGATATTGGAACAAGGAGTAAGAGTTGTTTTTTGAAACCGGGCATGGATCTGGTTGATTGACCTTGTTGGTTCTCAACGGATGAGTCCATGGCTCTTTTATATGGATTTGTTGGTTGATCTTGCTGATCTTCAACGGAGATTCCATCTTGATTTTTATAAGTGAATATATTGTCGGGTACTATGAGCTAGGAACTATCGCCCCTGAGGGACAGGTGGTGAGCGTTCTGGTTGCCAATGATGCCATAGGTACACTGATGAAGGAATGATTAGAAATTAGGATTCAACTGGATATTTTGGAGGATTATGATCAGTGACACTATGGTTTCATTAAATGATTGTTTTAAAGATAGTTGAATCTGTGAAAAGGCAATTTCATATTGGGTGTGTAAGTGGTGTGACTGGCATTAAATTTCCATGAATATCCGACTAGGGGGCCTGGGAACTCTTTTCCTCCCTGGTACCCAGGACAAAACCTAGCCAAATTCCTCATTGGATCCCATCACTACAGTGGTTGGGCAGTTGGCTAACCCATGATGGGGTTAGGCTGGACTGATGGATCCGTAAAATGAGACTCAATTCTGTTATAGTATGATAGATGAAGTAATTCCTGGATCGTAATTGTTCTATGGAAAAAGAATCAACGGCTGTGCCTCTCGATGGGAAAAAAAGCGTTGGTTTCTATGATCTAAGTGCAAGTTTCTTCCTTGATCTGACCAAGTGACTCACAGGTTCGGTCGGATCAGTTTGGTCAATAATGACCCTGACTACATTAAAGTACAAATATCCTGGTGGACTCGCCTGTGCTTTTTGGACGAGGGAAGTTTTTTTGGGTTCGGCTTTTGAAGAACCGAGGGATTAGTCTCTTGTCCGGATATCCGTGGGTGAGGCCCCGAGTGAGAGATCGTGCCCCACGCACGGAGTGCTACTTTTGCTACTGCTAGCACCCCCGAATCCATTGTGCGGAGGGGGCAGGGATCTTTCAGCTAGTATCAGAGCGAATTGACTAAAGTGAATCAACTAAGAAGCCAAAAATGTCAAAAATTTATGAAGTATCAGTAAAAGGTTCGAATTGTGTGATGAAATTCATACAAATTGATATTCAGACTGAAATTCATAAATTGGTAATTGGGTCTTCAGATGAAAGTTCCGTAATTGTATGGAAATCCCTAACGTGCTTGAGGCCTAGGCATGATGGTATTTACCTTATAATTCCAAGGATCGTGACTACCCGTATATAGCGAGGATATAACTTCAGCTCTTTACTGGTAGTATATATGAGTAAATCTAAGACCTTGAAATTATAAGTAAAAATGCTATCTAGATGATGAATTCGAATGTGGTTGATATGATTTTAAGATTCTGGTTGAGAATTGATGAGTTGATTTGGATTCTGATTGAGAGGATTCCTGAATTTTGGTTGAAAAGCGATCAGTTGAACAAATCCACAATGAGGATGAATGGGACGAGTCTCTATGATGATGTTCGTAACTGGAATGACGATAAGGACTTCAGCAAATCACTATGAGATTAGTGGATTGTGCTGACAGATTGCTACTGTTAACACTTGACCTGTGGATCCAGTTAAGGGATGACAAATTAAAAACCTGCATAACTGAGACTTCCATGGAGGAATGTTCAGATGGAATTTTTGATCTGATGGACCATTATTATGTTAAGAATATGAATGATATGTTCTGAATGAATTATTATCTGATAATGAGTTGTATATAAGATCTTTATCCCATGATTCTGTGGAGAGCTAACCAATCTAAAGAACCCCAGAATCAGTTGGATCTAAAGTCGGATTTGAATTGTAAATAAAAGGACTTCACAGAATTTTCGTATTGATAGAATCATGGATCGAGGTCGTCGTGGTAGGAATGATAACCCCCAACTCGATGAGGAAGAGCTCGACTTGGATGTCCATAAAACTCTTCATAGATCGCAGAGCCTGGACCTTTCAAGGGTGAAGGGGAAAACTTGGGCGAGACTATGGAGAAGTGGATCGAAGCAATGAAAGAATACTTCGATGTCACCGGGTACAATGAGAAGAGCAAAATGGCTCTTGCAAGGCTGAAGATAGTAGAAACAACCAGAGTAGCATGGAGAAACCACTGCAAGACAAACCGCGTGGATTGAAACACTCAGTCATAGAATGATCTCAAAATTTATCTAAGGAAGAGATTATGCCCTCTCAGCTGTTTGGAAACAAAGATGAATGAATTCTTAGAGTTAACCCACGGGAGGAGAACTATTAAAGTATATCACCAAGCATTCGCTCTCCTCCTCAAATACTTGCCACCGCTGGATGAAGAACAGCTGATGGCTAGGTTCATTTGGGGACTGAACGAACCTTTGAATATCCTAGTGAAGAATGCCAAGCCAAAACGAGCGGTTGTGACTCTAAGGTCAAGAATGATCAATCTCTGAAAGTGGAAGAAAATTTCAATTAGTGTTTCTAAAATCTCTACAACCCTTCAAAAGATTTAGAGATACTGTGAACATTATAGATATTGATATATCACAAATGCTACAATTTGTTACTGTAGGCTTACATCTATTTTCTTAGGTTTAATTTGATGTGTAATGTTTTTTGCAACTTTCTCCTACACCCTCTCCTGCTTGTCCTCCTCTTGCTTGTCTTCTCCAGCTTCTCCACTTCATTTTCCTCATCTTTCTTTTCCTCATTCCCCTGAGTCCTCTAGCTTCTCCTCTTGCTTTTCCTCATCCTTCTTTCCCTCCTGCATCTCCTCTTCTTTCTCCTCCTACTTCTCCTCTTCCTTCTCCTCCTCCATCTTCTCATGCTTCTCCTCCTGCTTTTTCACATAATTATCTCTATCCTTCTTCTCCTCTTTCTTCTCTTGTTTCTCCTCCTCCTGCTTATCCGCTTTTTTCTCCTCTTTTGACTTCTCCTCCTTGTTATTCAAAAGCTTCTCCTCCTTGTGATTTTCCTCCTCGTTCTCCTCTTTCTCTCCTAATGATCCGGGAGTTGTTTGGTTCATGAGCAGAGCCTCTACCTCATCTGGAAATGCTAGCTGGTTGTGTTCAATTTTCTCTTCTGCACATTTCAGGATCACCTTAATAGTGATGACCCTATAACGCTCTATAAATAAACTACCATAGTTCTGCACAATGATGACCCTATAACACTCTATGATAGTGATGACCCTATAACTCTCTATAAATAAATTATCATAGTTTTGCACAGTCAAGAAGACAGTGTTTCAAAATTTTTTCGAACATTGACTTAATATTAATTTTTATTTGCTAGTGATTTTCTTATCTTGTGCAACCTAGGGTTCAAGTTGTACAAGCTATCAAGAATGTATTCAACATGAAAAAGAGTCCTCCACCCACAGGAGTAACTATCTTTCTGCTATGGTAATGAGATATTCTTGATTTCTGAGTCAAATAAATCTTCGATAGGGCAGACTGTTCCTAGGGCTACAAGCAATCTCTTAATGCACCTAGAACAAATAAACATTCATGAATGAGAAGGAGGCCTTTATTATAAACCAGAGTTCTTTAATACCAATACCTACATTCTTATCTCTGCATGCGTGTCTATTATTGAATTAATGGTCCATAGCATTCTCTTATCCAATTCAAAGCACACTAGGCTCCAATGGAGGCTGGAGGCACAAACCCACCAAATAGATATCAAAAAAGCATGCCATTTGGCGTGATAAAGGATGATTCTACAAGTTGGAATCACATATTCGTGTCAAATGGCAATCAACTACCTACTCACACAATACACATTTTATAAATGTGTTTCTAACTTCAGTTATAGTTCTTACACTTTTATGGATGAATCTATGCTAGAATAACACAAAGAAACCTCCACTCAAATACAAAATGATTAACTACCTAAATATATAAACAAATAATTTAAAATTTTTTAAAAAATAAAACGTAATTTTTTAATATAATATATATATATATATATTCATATCTGAAAGGACAAGCGTCAAATCATGTCTTATCTCTAGAGGAAAATCCAAGAGTTTGTGATGATTGATGGAAGAGGGCCTGCAATACACTGAAGAGTCTCAGCCACATGCATCCCAGCCCCCATCTATAAAGAAGAATGGGGCAAATGTCTGACCATTAGTGGAGGGTAGCATTAGCATAAGCACAATGGCACCTAAGATGAAACCCCGCCCTCTAATGCAATTTCAAAGCAGCTCACTCCTTAGGCTACACAAATGAATTTGCAAAGTGACTTTGATTTGGTCACCACCCACACGAACCGTACCTAAAGCCCTTGAATGGCTTTGAGACACAATGACACAAATAGTTTAGGTAAATTTTATTCCCTTTGGATTTCCTATCCTATTGTCCTAGCTAAGAGAGGATATTAAAGCAAAGAAAAAGACTTTAAATGAGAGGCCATTATGTCTCAAGAAGGGAAAATCTGTATGTGATGTATTTGGTTATAATGAGAAAGAATACCATAATCTTTATAAGGTTTGGCAAATGGAAATGGATGAGGAGCTTAATAAACCGACTCAGAAAGATTCACTCCTAGCTGAGTGCCTAGAGGAAGCAGGACAACAATACTACGATGATATCTGTGAAGAGGAAGAGGGAAAGGTAGATGAAGATGAAGATGAATATGAATTAGAGTACTAAATCTGTCTCCATGTACTTCTTGGTTTTTCTTCATTTCAATTCTTGTTAAGTAGTTTAAGTCTTTTAGAGTCTTGTATCGTGTGAGTAATTTGCTACCTAGAAGTACTTTGCTTGTACAAATTTTAAAAGATGCAGAGAGAGAGAGAGAGAGAGAGAGAGAGAGAGAGAGAGAGAGAGAGAGAGAGAGAGAGAGAGAGAGAGGTGGATGAGGGACCAAGGAAGCGGCCTATGAGTGAAGCGCTAGGTCACCTGTGAAGGATCCTAGAGGGTGCTGACCATACGGTGCTCGGGCTCTGGGTCCCTGAAGATACCCACACGTGCGTCGGGGAAGATATTGGAACAAGGAGTAAGAGCTGTTTTCTGAAACCGGGCATGGATCTGGTTGATTGACCGGATGAGTCCATGGCTCTTTTATATGGATCTGTTGGTTGATCTTGCTGATATTCAACGGAGATTTCATCTTGATTTTTATAAGTGAATATATTGTCGGGTACTATGAGCTAGGAACTATCGAAAAGGCCCTTGAGGGACAGGTGGTGAGCGTTCTGGTTGCCAATGATGCCATAGGTACACCGATGAAGGAATGATTGGAAATTAGCATTCAACTGGATATTTTGGAGGATTATGATCAGTGACACTATGGTTTCATTAAATGATTGTTTTAAAGATAGCTGAATCTGTGAAAAAAGCAATTTCATATTGGGTGTGTAAGTGGTGTGACTGGCATTAAATTTGCATGAATATCCGGCTAGGGGGCCTGGGAACTCTTTTCCTCCCTGGTACCCGGGACAAAACCTAACCAAATTCTTAATTGGATCCCATCACTACAGTGGTTGGGCGGTTGGCTAACCCATGATGGGGCTAGGCTGGACTGATGGATCCGTAAAAGAGACTCAATTCTGTTATGGTATGATAGATGAAGTAATTCCGGGATAGTAATTGTTCTATGGAAAAAGAATCAACGGCTGTGCCTCTCGATGGGAAAAAAAGCGTTGGTTTCTATGATCCAAGTGCAAGTTTCTTCCTTGATCTCACCAAGTTACTCATAGGTTCAGTTGGATCAGTTTGGTCAGTAATGACCCTGACTACGTTAAAGTACAAATATCCTGGTGGACTCTCCCATGCTTTCTAGGCAAGGGAAGTTTTTTCGGGTTCGGATTTTGAAGAACCGAGGGATTAGTCTCTTGTCCCGATATCCGTGGGTGAGACCGCGACGAGTGAGGGATCCTGCCCGTGCACGGAGTGCTACTTCCGCTGCTAGCACCCTCGAATCCGTTGCATGGAGGGGGCAGGGATCTTTCAGCTGGTATCAGAGCAAATTGACTAAAGTGAATCAACTAAGAAGCCAAAAATGTCAAAAATTTATGAAGTATCAGTAAAAGGTTCGAATTGTGTGATGAAATTCATACAAATTGATATTCAGACTGAAATTCATAAATTGGAAATTGGGTCTTCAGATGAAAGTTCTGCAATTGTATGGAAATCCCTAACTTGATTGAGGCCTAGGCATGATGGTATTTACCTTATAATTCCAAGGATCATGACTACCCGTATATAGCGAGGATATAACTTCAGCTCTTTACTGGTAGTATATACGAGTAAATCTAAGACCTTGAAATTACAAGTAAAAATGCTATCCAAATGATGAATTCGAATGTGGTTGATATGATTTTAAGATTTTGGTTGAGAATTGATGAGTTGATTTGGATTCTGATTGAGAGGATTCCTGAATTTTGGTTGAAAAGCGATCAGTTGAACAAAGCCACAATGAGGATGAATGGGACGAGTCCCTGTGATGATGTTTGTAACTGGAATGACGATAAGGACTTCAGCAAATCACTACGAGATTATTAGTGGATTGTGCTGACAGATTGCTACTATTAACACTTGACCTAGTGGATCCAGTTAAGGGATGACAAATTAAAAACCTGCATAATTGAAACTTCCATGGAGGAATGTTCAGATGGAATTTTTGGTTTGATGGACCATTATTGCATTAAGAATATGAATGATATGTTCTGAATGAATTGTTATCTGATAATGAGTTCTATATAAGGGATCTTTATCCCATGATTCTGTGGAGAGCTGACCAATCTAAAGAACCCTAGAATCAGTTGGATCTAAAGTCGGATTTGAATTGTAAATAAAAGGACTTAACAAGAATTTTCGTATTGATAGGATCATGGATCGAGGTCGTCTCGTGGTAGGAATGATAACCCCCAACTCGGTGAGGAAGAGCTCGACTTGGATGTCCGTAAAACTCTTCATAGATTGCAGAGCTTGGACCTTTCAAGGGTGAAGGGGAAAACTTGGGCGAGACTGTGGAGAAGTGGATCGAAGCAATGAAAGAATACTTCGATGTCACCGGGTACAATGAGAAGAGCAAAATGGCTCTTGTAAGGTTGAAGATAGTAGAAACAACCAGAGTAGCATGGAGAAACCACTGCAAGACAAACCGCGTGGATCGAAACACTCAGTCATCATAGAATGATCTCAAAATTTACCTAAGGAAGAGATTCTGCCCTCCCAGCTTTTTGGAAACAAAGATGAACGAATTCTTAGAGTTAACCCAGGGAGCAGAACTATTGAAGTATATCACCAAGCATTCTCTCTCCTCCTCAAATACTCGCCACCGCTGGATGAAGAACAGCTGATGGCCAGGTTCATTCGGGGACTGAAGGAACCTTTGAATATCCTAGTAAAGAATGCCAAGCCAGTTTCCATGGCCGATGCAGTGCGGATGGCGAAGGATTTCGCCAAGGCCTTTGATGTCAAGGTCCCGCGCCGAAGCTAGCACCATCACCTTTCAAAAGGTTTTTAGCTCCAGAAGGTGATTCTAACCTTCCACCGTCTAAGAGATATGAGGGTCAAGCCCACGATATGGGGAGTTCCAAAATGGAAGAAATGTCCTTTTCCTGGAACTCAATCCCTTGGAATTCAACTTCAGAAGTTCCACCCTTGAACAAGGGAGTGAAATGCTATAAGTGTCAAGGATTTGGACATCGCAATAGTATGGATTGCCCAACTCCTTTTGCAACAAGGTTTTTAGGGTGGGAATATCAGGGATCAAGATTCCAAACTCCATCTCCTTCCTTCTAGAGTAAAAGGTTTCTTTCCGCCCCAAAATCAGAGAAATCCCAGAAATAGCCCCTCTAACCAACCCGCAGTTTCAATCCAAAGTATTGCAAGACCTCCGCCTCCTCAGAATAGGGGAAGTCAAAGAGTGATGCTCCCAAATTGGCCATCCACTTCCAAGGCAATAACGCTGGAAGTGATTGAAGAAGAAGAAGAAGATGAAAGAGATCATACTCCACCTACGAGATGAGGACATCTCGTGTTTTTTAAGTGGGGTAGAATGTAAGATTCCTCCCTCCAGCTTTTGAGGTGTACAGGTGTAAGAACCTCCCCTTCTAATCTTGTAATTATTTCCCTCTTTGAAATAAAATAAAGATTCTGTTTTACCCTGTTTTGACCTACAGAGAGAAAATATCTAGAGAGAGGTAATCTAAAATTGAGATATTTTTGGATATAAAAATCCTCCTAGTGTCTAAAATGGTTTCCCCTCAAACAGAAATTCAAAAAGAACTTTCCAATGTGCATTTGGAGTTAATTGAAAATAAGTAAAAAGGACCTTTGCCTAAGGGTCCAGATTTTCAGAAATTTTTGAATTATGCTCCAATTAAGGTTCCTATGGGCCAATAGGATCAATCCAAGTGTGGGGAGGAGATAAATCCAATTTATAAAAGAAAAACCCCCCAAAAATGAGTAAATGCTCACATAAGATGAAGAGTTGACTAAGGACAAGGTTTATTAGTAAAAAAAACTATAAGTATTACTTAAAAAAATGAGATATTTTGGGTATGATGATTCAATTTTGACACCTTGGTAAGGAGAAGGAGACTCTTCAAGGAGACACCTATTTCACATGTGTGGTGGAGTTTTAAACTCAAAAAAATTGTGATATTTTTTATCTCTCCTCTCTCCTAGATCAAACCAAATCAAAAGGGAGCCAAACTAGGTCCAAATCTTGTCCAAATTCAGCCAAACTGAACGTGGAAAATTCTAGAAACTAGTTGGACTTGGTTAGAGGCCTCCCTCACCTATAAATAGATCCTTAGCCCTTTGGAAAAAATTATGAGAACTACACCATGCTAGTATTATACTGAAATAATGATATTTTCTATTATCCTCTACAAATTGAAGAGATTGGAGCTTCTCTCTCTCTCTCTCTTCAATCGTCCTTGGAGACTTCATCAACATACCAAACCAATTGATTGATTGGGGGCCTCTAATGTGATCAAAGAATCAAGTAATTTAGGAGGTAAAGTGTGGATTATTGTCTTCTTTTTCTTAAATCTCAAAATGTTTCTCTTCTCAACCCCTCTCAAGCTTGAGAAGCATTAATTTGAATGGCTTTTGAATACTATTCAAGTTCTTTAATGTATTGTAATGAAGAAACACATAAATTTCCATTTATGCTTAATTTATAATGGTTTTTAAGCATTTCTCTCTCTCTCTCTCTCTCTCTCTCTCTCTCTCTCTCTCTCCCAAAGAATGGTCATTCCTATGACCTATTCTGAATTCGAATGAGGCTTCTCATGAAGCATTTCTCTAATCTAAAAGTAATTTCTATGCTTGTTTAATTGGAGGCCAAAATAATGGCTTTTTAATACTTTTATGCTATTTAATTTATGGTAAAATTAAGAATCAATCCATAATTGGACAATGATCTAATCAGTGGTTATTCTAATCACATGATAAATACTAAACTTTATTCTTTCAAATTTATTGAGATTTATGAGTAATAGCAGTGGAGCTATGGCAAAATTTCTGAAAAATAAACACATAATTCATTTTCATTCATAATATGAAAAGAGGACTTCCTACCATATTCTAGGATTAATCATCCTAGATTAATTGAATAATCATCTAGGATTAATCATCCTAGATTAATTGAATAATTCTCATTATAATCATGGAAAAATTGATTTCTATGTTTATGCATAAATAGTTAATAAGGAAAAAGAGGAATTTCTAGTAATCCATTTTTATGTTAAAAGAGTAATCCCCACCATGACAATGGAAATCCATGTATTCCAATGAAGTAAGAGAAAACTTGGGATGCTAAAATAATGTATATTTTTATTTAAAAATTAAAGAAGGATTTTAGTTAAATTTATCTTTTTGCATAGATAAGTTTAAATGTTAAAAGAGGAATTCCTATGACATTTGGAATTCCATCATTTAGATGGGAAAAGAGAAATTCCTAGCATATTGGAATTAATGAGTATTTTAATTAAATTCAAAGATGAAATTTAGATAAATTTATTTTATCTATGAGAAATATTTAAATGTTAAAATAGGAATTCCTATGACATTTGAAATTCCATCATTTAGATGGAAAAAGAGAAATTCCTAGCATATTGAATTAATGGGTTTTTTATTTTAGATGAAATTACTTTATGAGAAATATTTGATGATAAAAGAGGAATACCCATGTCATTGGAATGCAAATAATTAAATGCAAAAAGAGGAATTCCCATGGTAATTGAGATCCAAGAAATTAAATGAGAAGAAGAGGAGATTTTAGTATAATTCAATTTATGATTAATTATCAAAAGTGAAAATATGGATAGAATTGATTTCTGTAAATCCCATGAATTCTTTTATTCAAAAGAGGAATATTGAATATAATTCATTTGAGAAATTGAGAATGAATATGGAAATAGTCGTCGAGAAAAGAACCTTTAATTAGACCAAGTAATTGGCAGAAATTTAGAAGAAGTCCCATTCTCGGGATCAACCTAGAATGAATATGGAAATAGTTGTCGAGAAAAGAACCTTTAATTAGACCAAGTAATTGGCAGAAATTTAGAAGAAGTCCCATTCTCGGGATCAACCTAGAAAAAGCTATTAAATGGGAATAGCATGTGAATGGATGAGATAAGGTGAAAATAGGATGCGATAAGATGTGTATGGGATGTGATAGGATGTGATAAGATGTAAATGGGATGTGATAGGATGAGAATGAATGTGGATGTGTATGTAGAAGAATGGATGTGGATGTGTATGTGGAAGAATGGATGTGGATGTGTATGTGGAAGAATGAATGCTGGTGTGTATATGGAAGAATGGATGTGGTTGTGTATGTGGAAGAATGGATGTGGATATGTATGTGAAAGGATGTGATATCGATGTGAGTGAATGAATGAAATGTGATGTGAATGGGGATAAGAATGAATGAGATGAGATGTGATGTGAATGGGGATAAGAATGAATGAGATGAGATGTGATGTAAATTAAGATAGATGTGAAATGAATGAGATGAGATGTGATGTAAATTGAGATAGATGTGAAATGAATGAGGTGTGATGGGATGTGAATATGGGTTGATGCGAGTGGATGGGATGTGATGAGAATAAATGAGGAAAGATGTGATGAGATGGAAAATGATGTGATAAGATGAGAATGGGTATACACATGAATTGGATATGGATTAAGTAATGTGGACGGATGTGGAACAATGTGAAAGACGAGAGTTCATTATAAGAACTGTATTTTGACCTATTTTTAAATGACTAATTTATGTCAAAAATGTTGGGGAAGCATGTTTGACCGTCTTTTGAATGAGGTCGTGGTGACCTAACTGATAAAGTTGCAACAGCTGATAGAGAGTCAATGGAGGATGTCTCGCGTAGCAAGGTCAGCCGAGGTCTTGTCTAGCCTCAGTTGGATTTAAATGGTCAGCTTCCGGTATGGTGGATGAGGGACCAAGGAAGCGGCCTATGAGTGAAGCGCTAGGTGAGCTCTGCGAAGGATCCTAGAGGGTGCTGATCATACGGTGCTCGGGCTCTAGGTCACTGAAGATACCCACACGTGCATCGCGGAAGATATTGGAACAAGGAGTAAGAGTTGTTTTCTGAAACCGGGCATGGATCTGGTTGATTGACCTTGCTAGTCCTCAACGGATGAATCCATGGCTCTTTTATATGGATCTTTTGGTTGATCTTGCTGATCTTCAATGGAGATTCCATCTTGGTTTTTATAAGTGAATATATTATCGGGTACTATGAGCTAGGAACTATCCAAAAGGCCCTCAATGGAGATTCCATCTTGATTTTTATAAGTGAATATATTGTCGGGTACTATGAGCTAGGAACTATCGAAAAGGCCCCTGAGGGACAGGTGGTGAGCGTTCTGGTTGCCAATGATACTATGGAAAGAGGCCGTTTTAACAAACCTTGTGAAAGGGCCTTAATTAAGGAACATGTTTATTTGTGTCAAACAGTGACGCGTGAGTAGGAGGGTGGAAAGTGGGAGGATGGAATGCCCCGATGGAACCATCCTATGGACAGGTGGACCGATCAGTCGAGTAGCTTTCCAACAGATTAAGTGAAAGCCCTATGCTAGATAAATAGGTTCTCGAGCAACTCTATTCTAGAAGACTAGGCCAGCGGGCGGCTGTGCCTTGCATGGATGAGGAAAAATGCATTGTCTCTAGGAATCAAGATTAGTAGTTGCCCAAATTATGATTAATTACCCTATGGGTGATTTAATTTTTAGAAGACCACGCTCCCTCTCTGCAGGATAGGACTAGGTCTTACCTACAAATCGTATCCTTGAATCTTTGTACAATCAAGGTGTCGACGAGTAGGAAATTTCCTCCAAGTTAAGCCTTAGTAGACTATCTTAAGTGTTTCGCCTATTTTGGAAGGGGGGAACCTTTCAATTGGTATCAAAGCCGATCTTAGCTCTTAGGACTTGCCATTTAAGGACTGTTTTGCAATGTATGTTTTACCTAACACAATGCTAATTAATAAGAACAATTTGAATTGATGTTTGAATGATTGTAGGAAGAAGAATATGCCTACTCGATATTTCTACTTTTCCAGTGCATCTTCTAGACCGCTTGTCTCTCCCTAAATTTCCAGTTCCGTGACACCATGGTGCAGATACTAGAGAAGATGTCCCTCCCCCATTTGTCTCGTATCGAAAGAGGATGGGGTAAAGATTTCTAGAGTCATGGACCGAGATATTTCTTCATCCGAGCAGATCAAGTTGGGAACCTTACAAATGACCTAAAGCGGATTTGTTGGATTGAAAAGTTGAAGATGGTCCGTTTATTTTGGTTCGTGGGTACTCCTAGGCCCGACACCTCTGTGTGACTATAGATGGGATTTGCATACTACAGGACCGCTGGGTGTATGACCGAGTGATGCAGGTCTTACCCTCGCCAAACAGGGTAGCCGTGTTGTGGGACCTAGCCCAATCTAGAGTCTACCACCCTTACCATCAGTTTTTAGAGTCTTAGAAACTATAACAAAATCCCCATATTTCAGTTAGGTGGACTGCTGTACCCATATGTCATAGTTGAGCTTAGGAATTTCCCTTCATGAAGACAAATAAGACTAATTATACTAGTCTCAAATCTTTGTAATAAAACTTGTCCTTGTAAATATTTGAGAAATAAAATGATTTCAATGTTTTACTTTAAAAAACAAAAGCTTAAGCGTTGTGCAAAGTATGAATCTTGTAATCTTAAAAACTTAATCTTATAATGATGGCCATGACAATCAACCTCCACTTTCTAATGCACTATACACCGATATCCAAGAGAAGAAGATCCGGCTCAAGTAAATGCTGAAGTCTAGATTGAAGTGATGGACGATTATGTCTTTGTTGCCGGTGTACTGGAGCAACAAATTAGTCTATGCTTGCACGGTTCTGCCTCACCGAAGATGCTAAACTCTGGTGGAAACAATGGTGCCGACAAGGGAGTCGCCCAAACATGGGAGACATCAAGCAAGCCGTGAAGGAAAGATATCTTCCCCCATCCCATGAATCCATAAAGATGAATGAGTTTTTTAGTCTTAGGCAGTGCTGCTGCTTAACTCTCAAAGACTACTATTCCAAATTTATCAGTCTCTTCGGAAGTATGCCCCAGCTATAACTACTTCCCAGCAAGTGGCTCGTTTCTACCAAGGCTTAAATGAACCCTTATAGATTCCCATCTTGAAGCAATGAGCCAAGTACATTATAGGATGCTCTCATATATGAGAAAAGCCTCTTGTGAAAGAATTGAGGACCGACAAAGCTAAGCCTCAAAAGAGATCTTTCCCTGAGGCAAACCCTAAAGATCATCCCTATACACGAAACCCTAACAAAATTTTCATTACTACAACTGAGGGAAGCAAAGGAACTCTTTTGTTCCTCGCTTGTGTATTTCTTCTTCCAGAGAAGGCCCTCTGTGTTTTGAATGCAATGAGCCGGACACTTTAGGGTCAACTGTCCCAAGTTAGCAACATCTTTTTCCCAAGGTGGCAGAGCAAATCAAGGTCGTGGAACCCCTACCCACCAAGGTGCAAGAGGTGGTGGATGTGGTAGAGACCGTGGAGGAGCAGTTGCTAGAACTGCCTATACTATAAGTGAATAACTACCGATGGAAATGGCTGAAAAAGAGTGTGCCACCATCCATATGCGACGGTCGAACATCAAGGTCTAAATCAACAATTTGGTGTAATCCAAACCCTAGCCACTCATTGTGGTAAGCCATTCTAGCTTTTGATTGATTGTGGTAGTATCCATTTATTTCTTTCTCCTAGGTGTTTGAAAAAATTAAACTTGGGTCAAAAAACAGCTAGAAGAATGATTATAGAGTTAGCTAGTGGAAAAGAAGTAGTATCTTTCCACTCTGTAGGAAACCTTGATTTTGAGCTAGCTAATGAGAAAACTCATGGCCACTTTAGAGTCTTGCCATTAGGAATTTATGATGGAATCCTTGGGATGGATTGGCTAATTGCAAAAAAAAACTAGTATTCATTGTAACCAAGGGAGTATCACTTTTGAAAATGAGCATGGCCAAGTAGTATCCATTTTAGGGGAAGAGATGTAAACCTAAATCTAGGATAGTCAAGGCAAAACATCTTCTCAAGGGAGCACAACACGTAAGGGATATCAAGTTTTCCTAGTCAAGCTCAACAAAGCTGTTGAACCTAGTAAGGAGACAGAACCCTCTTGGCTCCAAGAATTCTCTGACATCTTTGATGAGGACGAGGTTACAGGGCTACCACCTCCTTGAGAAGCCGATCATGAAATCGAGGTGATCCCTGGAGCTCAACCCATCTCAAAAATGCCCTATAAAATGTCCCTCCCTGAAGCCATTGAGCTTAAGGAGAAACTTTCCCAACTCATTAAGCAAGGATTTGTACGCCCCAGTAGCTCTCCTTAGGGAGCACCTATTAAGGACATCACTCTTCGCCTCTCCATAGATTATCGAGGGCTAAATCAAGTCACTGTCAACAATAAGTATCCTATCCCTCGCATATCGATGAGCTTTTGATAGGCTTCATGGGGCCAAAGTTTTCTCAAAAATAGATTTGAGGTCTGGTTACTATCAGATCAGAGTCAAGGAAGTAGATATACCCAAGATAGCCTTCAATTCCTGTTATGGCCCCACTATGAGTTTACTGTAATGTGATTCGGGTTAACCAATGCTCCTAAAACCTTCAACCAACTAATGCAAGATTTATTCCGTCCTTACTTGGATGAATTTGTGCTTGTCTTTTTTGATGACATCTTAGTCTACTCCAAGTCAATGGAAGAGCATGAGGAACATGTGCGTAGGATTCTGCAATTGCTGCATAGACATAAACTCTATGCTAAAAAGATAAAATGTACCTTCTTTACTCATCAAATTGAGAATCTTAGATTCATCATCTCCGAAGATGATATCTCAATAGATCCCACCAAGGTCAAAGATATACTGGAGTGGCCACCCCCTAAATTAATTCATGAAGTTCGTGGGTTTTTGGGAATCACAGGATGGTACAAGATTTTCATCAAAGATTATGCCCTGGTAGCTACACCCTTATGAATCTTCTTCAGAAGGATTGCAAAATAGTGTGGCTGCCAATCCATCAAAATAGCTTTGATCGGCTCAAGGCCATTATTACTTTTGCCCTAGTCTCTTGAAACTTCTTGATTTCACCAAAGGCACGCCTTGATCCATACTCCTTTTGCACCTAGGCACCACATTTTCAACACCCCCCCTTGGTGCCATCTAGGACACATCTAGGTGTGAGGTACACATCATAGGCATCTTGACTTAACATACAACTAGGCATCTTGGCCTTACACATGAACTAGGCATCTTGGCCTTTACATCATTCTACCATGGCTACATAATTAGTGCCAGTGGGTAGAAACAATACAACAAGATACAAGGGGTAGGTGAAAACTCCATAGCTTCAAAAAGGTACTTCAATATCCTCCTTTGGAAAGGAGGCCTCCATCACAATCACTTGTTGAGGTTGATTCTTTGACCAGCAGTTGCTTTCTGTGTGTCTGAGTTTCCCACACACTGTACATTCAAGCTTTGGTTTATCTTTGAATTTGCATGTGTTGAATGTGTGGCCTAACTTGCCACAATGATTGCATCTTGGCTTTAATTCCCTTTTACCAGCATAAAGTGCCAAGTCCTTTGATGAGGACGCTCTATTTTCATATTTTCTTTTCATCTTTTGC